>NC_092422.1:141793986-142097017 GCF_036169615.1 Heliangelus exortis | reverse complement strand
ACTCAATCACTGAGAAAATAAAGAGAAAGTAGGATTGAAGTTTAATGCAAAAAGTGGTGGGGCAGTGCATGAAGCTGGGCACAGAGACGGCATGGCAGGCAGCCACAGACCCCTGCCCCACAACTCTGACATGAGGCTTGGGCCAGGTGGGGTCTGGTTACCTCAAAAAGCCATAGCAGTGGGACCACCAGGGGAAACCCTCCTCTGCCTGGGGTTTCTGAAGGACTGTCACACTCCAGAGGGCTTGACAGTGGCTACATGCAGATACATGAGAAAGCAAGATGTCATTTTTGTGTTGACAAGCATCTGCAAGTGTTTGAGAACAGAAGGAAAGAAGGATATATCTAATTCTTCACTGCTTCCCTTACGGAAAATTTTCTACTACGTATTATCTGTCTTCCCAGCTGTTTCAGGCATAGATCATTTCAAGTTTTTCAGAGTAATTATCTGCACAGTCCCTTTTACCCTCTGGAACAGCTGATTTATAAGGTGATGGCAAGACTCTACTCGATCAGGTTGCCTAACAGTGAGGGAGAGAGGAAAACTGAGTTTAAAATCTTTATCATATTTAGATGGCAAGTTATAAACATTTCTGAGGAAAGGCAAGAAGTCTAGAAAGCTCTGAGCATGACTTAAATGCAAAACAATGGGAAAATCAGGGCTAGGCTATGACTAAATTGCACAGGAGTAGAGACCACACACACAACAGAAAAAGAAATACATAAACCAGCTCAGAGCTGTAAGACCAAGTATGTTTTTTTGCATCCCCACAGATGATAACTGAGAGGATCAATTCTTCCCCTAGAAGTTCATTTCTACTTAGAAGAGTGTCTGTAAAAAATCTGCTTCCTGTGAGAGTACTCAGACCTACCAGTCTTTCTCCAGCAACTATTCCTACATTAGTCTGTGCTGCTGTTAGCACTGAAGAGCTGATGAAGTCACGAGAGTCAATTCCAAAACACAAAGGAGAGGGGACTGCAACCAAGAATAGACTGTGACCAGCAGGCTCCTTACTGCTGGTGGCAATGATCTGCAGGCACGACTGCCAGTGCCAACAGTAAGTATAGGGCACGAAACAGAAAACCTCTAGCCTTCTCCATTTACCACATTTAATCTGGGTTTGGCAATACCCAGTCAACCCAGAACTCCAGAGTACCATTATTATTTTTTTTTTCAGAGGACCTCATGTTCTGTCCACAGCACAACAAACAGACATTTATAGTACTTCTAGAAGGGTGTAAATTTTCTTTTTTTTTTTTTTAAGACTAAGTTCTGTCTTCTTCCTACTTGATGAATCTGCATAACATCTCCTTTAATTTGTTTTCTCATTTCCTTAAAAAAAAATATTAAAATAAACAACCAGGAGGAAAGAGATGGTGTGTCTCTACAAGGTTATTTGTGTAAGAAATACTATGCTGTAAATTTAGATGCATGGAATAGTCAAATAAAAAGGCTCATACCCCAAGGAAATGAAACCACAATGTTAGTTACTTTTCCCAAAATGAAAAAATATTTGGTACAAAGAGATGCAGGGAGAGGAAAAGAAGTAAAGACACTGTTTTGCTTTGCAGGGAGCACCCAGATGAGTGTGATGAGGGGGAGAAGGACTCAGAGCTGGGCACGAGGCTTGACGTGGTTGGCAGCCCTGCAGTTTTCCTGAACGTTTCCAAACGTCTGAAAGGCAGACTTGGCAAGGAATATGGGAGCTGGATGGGTATTAAAAATGATCACTTTCCAAAAAAAAACCAACAAAACAAAACAAAAAAAGAACAAAAAAAAACCCCCAAAACAAAGAACAAAAAAACCCCCAAAACAAAACCAGCCACCAATTTCTGCCTTGCATAACAGAGGACACAAGGACACCAGTATGTATCAACAGCACAATACTCCCACTCACTCCCCCATTCATGTTAGCTTGCACTGGCCTCTTCACTACTTATCAGGAGGAAAAGGCAGCAGGTTTATTTCCAGAGTGATAAAAATAACAGAGCCTGAAACGAGGAGCACGGTGCCCCAGCTCTGCAGCAATGACAAAAGCAGCATGGCTGGCTGTCAGGCACACTCCCCTATCTATTGGCAGCAGAGCTATCCAAGGCTGTGCTACCCAAGGCTGCAGCCACCCACCACTGATGCCAGCACAGAACACGACCTTTTCCTCCATAAATAACAGTGCTCCATCCAAGTGTCATTATTAAATTCTTTCATGTGTGATGCAAGCTGTCCCCGGGAATAAATAGTCTAGTACATGATTATGCAGGATGGGCTTGTAGGGAGACAGTTTAAAGAAAACACTGCCCACACCAGATTAGACTTGGGCAATTCAGAGAAAACTATGAAACAGCATGCACATTTTTTTTAAACCGTCGCCTTAAATACACTTCAAAATCCCAACATCTGACTATTTGTATTTTTTCATCTGGTGCTACATAATCCCTAGCCTTAGGATGTGGCAACTGAAAGCATTTCAGACTCAGACAAAATGGTGTCAGACTCACCCAAATCCCACCAAATGCCCGGTTGGAGCTGAGGGGGTGAGCACGTCCAGTCAACACTAACTCTAATCCCATTAACTCCAGCCAAGGACTGCTCTCCCATAATGCACAAAAGCACAAGTTTGCCAAAGTGCTGGTTTGCAGTCCAAACCAACACTCAGACAAAAACAATCTCAAAATAGAATCAATGTCCTAATTATATCTCCCCTGAATATTAGTAGAATATTACAGTCGTTAAAAATAGACCTTTCAAAAAAAGCAAGACCTTTCCAAGGTCTTCATCCACCAGCATCTCTCTCCCACTCATCTAAGTGTTCATTGCCTTTACTAATTTTTTGTCATTCTCTCTCATGCTGACCCTCCCAGAAGAGAGAGGTAAAGGGAGGTCTCCACCTGCATACAGGATGGGTGTCAGACCAGGTCTCCTATTTGGGGAGAAGGATAGAGTCTGAGTGTCCTCAGAAAGATGCTCATATCACATTGGCATTGCTCCTAACACTTTTTTTCCAAATTCCTAATCTGCAGGGATATTTAGGCAGCACCAAGCAACTCTGCTCCTCACCATGTAACACACTGCCCACAGGTCACCCTCTCTCTTTTGTTTCATCTGGCTTTAGGTGGCTGGACAGCAAATGGAATCCTTTGTTTAAACCAAAAACTTTTTCAATCTTTAGGGTCCCCTTCATGTAGTTCAACTAACAAAAACAAAAAGTCAATTTCTGGTTTACCCTTGTGGGATGGCTCTAAGGTAATGCACATCTTGCTGCTCCCTTGCACTAGCACAAGAGATAAAGCATCCTAGCATGAATGAGTGTAGATAAGGGACATGTGCCTCTCACTTCTCATGACACCTTCATCATACCCACAAGTCTGTGAAGGGAGTGAAGGGGAGAGAATGACACTGAGGAACAGACACTGTGTGGCAGTGCATTACCAGGAGATGTTCAGGTACTGTTGCCTATAGAGCCTGCATGGAACAGCAAGTGGAAGAATCCTCTCTACATGTTCTTCTTTCCATAGGGATGGGTGACAGAAGAATTACCCTAATGACAGCTGAAGCAGTGTCAGTATTTTGCTTGAGGAGGAAGCCTGAAGAAAGAAAAGGTAAATTTATACCTAGAGGCATGGTAGGGATAAGACCATATGCAATTCAGAGGCTACAGACATTCAAAAATCTACTGGAGGGTACATTCAGCTCATTCGTTCATAAACTCTAATGGCCCAAATAATATTCTACAGCATTCCTGCCCCCTCCCTGATATAGCTTGGAAGCAGTATATTTTGATCTCTAAACTGCTGGCCCAAACATCTGCTGAAGAAAAATTAAGAAAAGAGCAGCTGTGTAAAGGATAAACAACACAAACTTTATCATCTTTGTTTTTCCTCCACTAATATTCTGTTTATTCACAGAACTACTTTATTTTATTGGCAATTCTGGTGTTCAGCTGGTCTCAGTCTATACAAAGTCTCTTCTCCCAATAGAATGAAGCTGATCTGTGCCAGCTATGGATCTAGCCCTGCATGTAAGAGACACTATTTCCTCTTTTCTGGCCCTGATCTCCTCATTATTATCCTTTGGAGATTTGCCAGAGGTGCTCTGCTTGCCAGGTAACAGCCTCAGAGTGGGCAACTGCTTGATGGAAGATGCTTTAACACATGTGTTCCTGGTCCTCATATTCTCTTTCAGGTCCTTCTTTCAGTCTCTCAGCCTATCAGCATGATACCCATTAATCTTCCCTGGGACATGCTGTGAGAGCCCACAGAGGCATCCAACCTCATCCATGGAGCAGCACCGGGCCAGAGAGGCAGGGGCTGACAAACAAGAAACACTTTTCCCCTCAGGTGGCCTGCTCTTCCTTGTCAGCTACAGAAAAAAGTAGCTGAAAACCAGCTGCCCTGCCAAAAAGGACAGAAGAGTTTCTTGTGGGCAGCGCAACTGTTTTATTTATTTATTTTACTTATTTACCACGCTCCACTCACTAGCTTGATTTTCCTTAATCTTACAAATCGCCTGCCAAGGACAGCAAGCATCTGGCTTTCTTCAGCAAATAAACTGTTTGCCATGTGTCTGCTGTCCAAAAAGACATGCTGCCCCCAAGTTACAATCCTGAAAAGGACTCTGTCAATATGTTTTATCAGCTACTACTACTACTAATAATAATAATAAAACCCTCCTGTGTTTTTCTCGCAGCTATTTATAAAATGTCTCCAGAAGCCAGACAGTGAATCAGCCTCCTTATCCAACTTTTGTTTCTACCAATGCAAATGCTCTAGGGTTTGTTATTGGAGGGTTGTTCAAAAACAGCTGGGCTGCTGGCATTCAAGCTATTCCTTTATTTAAGGCATTTTGTTCTGAGTACAAAGACACGGATTCGGAGATCATTCATGAACTTAAAACATATACCTAATTACTTTGCTGCACTGAGGCTTAAAGCATTTGCATTGAAGCAAAACTATACACAAGCTGCTTTTCCAAACAAGCACACACAAGTGTCCACCGCAGGCTGAATACTTGCAAAGCTGGTGCTGTGGTAGCAGAAAAGGAGTTGTAAATTCCTCCCTACCTCTGTAAGCTCAAGTGAGTCACAGAAGTCAAATCAGTTGGGGTGAAGGCTTCGTGCACAAAGCTTTCAGCTGGAAGGTGGCTGGGGAAGAATCCAGAGGGGGTCACTTCCTCTGAGATTTCCATGCAGGGGATGGATGCACAGGCAGAGAGCACAGGTACACAGGCACAGAACTTTAGCCTGGTATGTCAGACGTGCATGCTACTCTGGGTGGTGAAAAATTAAAAAAATAAAATAAAAAAAATATTTTTTGAAGAGTAGCAAAGTAGCAAACCAGCATGGTTACCTCTTTACCTCTGTCCTTTCATCCCTCGTCCTCCCACCCACCAGGGCTGCATTTGCCCAGCTTAGGAAGCACTCGCTCACTCATGAACATCCCCATTGCATTTAGCAGGACTGTTGCTGGGAACTACTCAGCCATGAATTTGCTGTGAGCTTGCTGGGTGTACCAGAGTGTAACAAGAACTGTTGCTAAGTCTCATTAAAAAATGCTGTACGAGGATCTGATCCAACCCACACTGAAGTCAAGGCAAAGACTCCCACAGATTTAAATAGGTATTAGATCAAGGCCTCAGACTTGTAAAATCTTCAGTGCAGGGGCCATGGCTTTGTTACAATGCACAGTATGCACTTAATGTGCTCTCTGAGTAATAATAAATAAGAATTTGGAGGTAATTTGATGAGGGCTTGGGAAGAAGTTTCCAAAGCTTTCCAAAGAGCTTTGTTATCCCAGCATACTAATGTATTCTAGTAAAGCTGTGATAATTTTTTTAAATTTCTTTGTACAAAGACTGCAAAATCCTCGTTGGTTACATGGGTTGCAGTAATTCTGCAGCACCTATTCATTTCGCATCAATAGCTCAACTTGCAAAAAATAAAATAACCCCCTACCTACCTGTTATTATTCTTTTGAATATAATTAATGGCTTGCTGCCACCTTCCACTGCACAGGGACTTTGAAATCTTTTCTGCTCCCTTTTACATGCTTCTCCTCTAACATCAGACACAACTCAAAAAGTTATCTTCAGTTTCAAGAGTCAACAAACTATCCATCACTTTCAGGGCTCTGCAAACGTGGGAATGAAGAGACAGTGGCATCTCTAAAATGCACTCCGTTTCCTTTGACTAAGGACAGAGAGACACCAGGCATCTCTTGTGGTTCACACTCAAGGAGGACTGTAAAAGCTTTGGACAGCTAAATGAGCTGGGGAGGGGTTTCTTACATAAAGGTACTCGAATTAGGACTGTGGCTTCCCTGTGATTAAGGCTCTGAGTGAGCCAGACACTGGCCCCTTCAGTCTTACCTAGGAAATGCACCGGGCCACCGGGTCTGCTTTGTTACTGGCAGACTTTTCCTTTCCACCCCTGCAAGACCTTCAAATTACAACTCACTGGCTGACGTACCAAGAGAACAAAACCTAGAATTTAACCCGAAATCTTGCACAACTAATGGGCAAAACCCAGGCCTGATTCATATCCATTGCCTGATGTCAAAGGAGGAGAAATATTTGTTTTACTGGAACTGTTTATCCCAGGATCTCTACCAGGATGCAGATATTTTGCAAATGCTTCCTCTGAGATACACTATCAGTCTGCAAAACAAGCTCTTTGAGTGCTCTCATCAGCTGTGCACACAGATAACTTAAGATGACAAGTGAGGCAAAGCACAACAGATTATCAGTTTAGGGGGAGAGGCTGATCTTGGTGACAGTCACGAGAAGTCTTCGGTAACTCAGCTGGGCTCCACTGAGTTATTTGCCCTCCACAAATGTCACTGAGATCAGGCACTGTCCCAGGATGGGGGAGAGCACTTTTTTTCACAGCTTTGTAAGCCTGACTGTGCAGTAGTAGATGTGAGCACAAGTAGACCTAAGTCCTCTCTTAGCAGACCCACAAGAACCTTGCAGGATTAGAGGACAGGCTGCTGTATGTAAGCTGTTCTACTGGAGAAGACATAGAGCCATGTCCAGGTGGATGAGAGCATTGCAAGCCTGCCTAAGGCATGAAAAATTGGTAAGACATAATTACCTTTACTGCAGCCTCATGAGGAAGTCAGGGAAAATTTTGCTCTGCTGCCTAATTGTTTTTTACCTGAGCAATTGCAGTCATAACCTCCTGTGAAGCTGAAACCAGGGTGTGGGTCCCTCTAAAAGCCCCAATTAATGTTCTTTACATTAGTTGTCACTTCACCAGAGGCAACCAAAAGTAATTGTTCTCACTCCCTAGTTCTGCATTCAGCTGTTCTGATAACAAAGACTTTTCAGGGAAATGGAGGGTTTAAACAACATACTGGAAACTTGTCATTTGCCCTCCACTGTAAAACCTATGAAACCCGGCTTTGTCTCCTTGCTGGCAGAGCTTCAGCAGCTGAGACCCTGTCTGAGGGGGTGTTAGAAGTGTTTGGCACACCAGTTTCAAGGCTTACTTCCATTGCCACAAAACAAGTAAGTTCAGAGTTTAAAGACGTCCTAAGAAATACCAGAAAGTAGATCAAAATTAGACCATCAGTCATGAAGGATCTACCTGAATCTCCCATAAGGATGAAGCATTCAGTTAAGCTGTAGGTTCATATTAGATCTGCTGAAATTTTTTTTAAATACTTTTTGCCTCTATTCTCCTTTATGAATGCTGTCCTTGGTCCAATCTAAATCTCCCTTGATCCACAAGTGCTTTTCAGCCTTTTCACCAGGTTTTCACTAGTGAGACAATGGCTTTGTCCAGCAAGTCTCTCAGACTCAGAAAGGATTTTCTGGATGAGATCTCTTCACATAGATGATTTCTTCTAGCTCCATTCCTGCTCAAGACATCACGTTACACCCTGACTCTTACAGCAGAGTTCTTTACTCTGAACCATGACTGGTCATCTGGTAGAGCTATCCTGGTCACCGTCCCAGGACTGCTTTCACTTACCACCTGCATCACTACACTTTTCCTCATTTTTAATTCTAAAACATCCCTAATCCTAATGTGAATTCTCCTAAATCTCTGCTCTGTTGACTGAATTTTGGGAACTTCAGAACTGTTGTGTGCTTATTTATATCAGTGTCTCAGTTATAGCTACCCTTTCATGTTTTAATCACTGCAGCATCCCTATTTAGGTTATCCCTGAGTAGCAGACTGTATCAAGGACAGCAGGGCTTTCCACCCTCCCCTCTTAGTAGCCACACTGGCTGCTGAGTTGTTCCAGGTGCAACAGTAGACTGCTCTCTGTAAGGAAATCCAGTATTAGATGTTAATTTGAAGAACCCTGTGTAAAGTTACCTGCAAATATCCCCCTCATGGTACCCTCGGGTAGGGTAGGAAGCATAATTTCATCTCTGTAGAATGAAGGAAAATGTGTTCCTTTCTCAGCCATACTGAAGCAACTCCTTGAGAAGCTACAGTAGTCAAACAAGGAGTGAGAAGGAGGTTGCGGCATCAGCAGCTCCCTCTGCCTCCTTTTATCTACAAATTCATCATCTGTTATCAGAAGGAGGAAGGGCAGAAGCTTTATGGGCTCACTTTTCCTAGTGACAGAGACAGAGCTCAGAAAAGCTCAGCCAAGAGGGAGATGGATGGAGAAGGGTTGTGCTAAGGTGAGGTGACTTGTTTACTGCCCCATAAGAAGTTTGTGCCAGGATGCAGCAAAGGGTCTTCTCACCTGAACCCCAGTCCTTACCTTTAGCACAGATCTTTTAATTTTCCATCTACTGCTACTCACTCTAATGCCTGGGCTATTTTAACCATTTGTATAGTTAGACTGAACCACCTGGAGAAAAGAACCTGCCGTGGATCTGAGCTTGGCTTCTATGCACATGTAGAGAAAGTGCTTTGCTGTTCATCCATCATTCAGCTGCCTGTAAGCATGTTTCCCTAAAGAAAATAAATAAATAAGAATATTAGCTTTCAGAAAGAGAAATATTTGCCCTGTTTGGTAAGCTATAAATAACCCTTCTCAAAGTGTAAGAGCACCATGAGGCTGAAGTGTTTGGACATGCTAAACAAAAGGTTAAGCACATGACTTTGGAAGGAAGAACCTGTCTTTCTGAAAGCATAAGGATGGGCCTGGAGGGGCTGAGAGGGGTAAGGGGTGACTCAGGGCAAGCACTCACTGATTTACTTATGAGCTTCTCAGAAGAGATCAAATGTCCAGCACTTGCTGTGAAGCCCAGTCAGACACAGAAATCACTTAATGGGCTATAATGAAATGTGTTCACCAGAATAAGTACTGCAGTTACCATCTATTTTTCTTAATGGCTAATTAATGAATGGAATGTCTCCTGATCACTAGAAGTGGCTGCTTTGCTCCTTATCTTTGGTTCATTTAATATCTGCATTTAAGATGATGAACTAAAGAGATAATTTGCAACCAGACTTCAAGCAGCAAGATGACAAGACAGTTACTACATCTTGAAACATCCTGCCCTTTCAATGAAAGTTGTCATCTTATAACTATTTTACCAGCATGCGTGTCTTATTAAACACCGTTGTTGGGGTTTTTTTGTTTTTTTCGGGGGGGGGGGGGGGGGGGGGTTGGTCGTTTTGGTTTGGTTTTTTGGTTGGTTGGTTGGTTTTTACCTTTCACATGTCCCAGCTACTTGATGCTAAGGGACAGATTTCTCCATTAATCAGCCTTTACTTTTGAGTGGGCTATCACTGGCTAAAGTACCCCTCTCCTGCTGTGTTGTGTCCTAAAATGGCACTTCTAGCCCATGGCAGGCCATTTTCAGATCTCAGAAGGGTGACAGCGCTTTACCGTAGGTTTGCAAGATATTCAGTCTTGCTGCTGCACTAGTGATTGCCCACCAAGCCTGGAAGGCAGAGGGTGTTTTTCTATCTGCCAGAGGCACATGGTTTTTATTGTGTTTGGAAACATAGAACAGATCAGGCTGGGACATGGTATGGGAATATAATCTGGCTTTTACTTAATTTCTGTAGTCTATAGTATGTGCACAAGTTTGACAGATAATTGCAGCATTTTTCCATGCAGTTTTCCTTTTTAGGGGGAGAAGCACAAATTCTCTTCAACAAAACTGTCCAGGCTTGCTAGCAACTGTTCATGCCAGTCCTTGTCCAGAGAGAGCATTACAAGGACACTTTCTTACAGAGCTCTGGTGGGAAATACCCTGTTGAAAAATGAGCCCATGGTCCCATGCAGGACTGTTTCTGTACTGATATGAGACATGATACACACAATCAGCCTGGCAGATAGAAGTGCACTTCTTCATTCTGTTGATTAGTATTATTTCTGTGCCCTTCTGCACCACATGAATGGAACTAACTTTAAAGCATTTGAAACTTGTGAAGTCGCTCATGTTTCTGGCCATGGCCTTGCATGTGCAATTGAGAAATTTTTAACGACACAAAAAAACCTTCAACACCCCTATGATCTTATAGATGCAGGGTGGCAAGGATGTCTCCCCAGGATCTGCACTCAAGCTGCAGATTGGTAATCAGGGTATTTCCTAATTTACAAGAGCACGGCTTTGCAAACACAGCATTCTTCTAATGCATTTTTGGTGTGCATTTAACTGACCTTTGAAAACCATTATCTGAAAAAGCAGGCATAACAATGAATTCCAGCCAGAGCAAGAGAGGGTTGGTCCAGATAACCTCTCAGCCCTGTTACATTTTTAGGTGGAATCATTCTGACCTTTGAGGCATCAGCAGAGGAGTAGTCAGACTCATTACACCACCCTTCTCCATCAAGAAGCCAGGAGATGCTGAGGCTCTTCTCCTCTTGCAGTAGAGAACAAGGCCCACAGATGATTCTGGTCCACCTAAGCCTGCTTTCTTTTCTACTCTCCTCCTTCTTTACTCTGTTCCTTCTCCATCTCACCTCCTGTCTCCAGCTCCTGCCTCCATTACACTCCACCTTCCTTCTCCCTGTATCCCAATGAACATCCCAGTCCCCTGGACCAGTCACACCCTCCCTTTTCTCCCCTGACCTGCATGGCAACCGAATTGCCTTTACCTTCCTTTCCTGCTAGACCAGTGAGTCCTTTGTACTTTCTATGTGTGAACTACTTTCCCCCTTTATTTAGACTCCACAGGGCTTTGAGAGCAGGAGCCATTTCTCTTGTGTCATGGCCATGTGCCCAGCAGCAGCTGAGAAGGAGGGACCATTGTCCCCAGATTATGCACTTCTCACCAGCTTCTGAAACCACAGGATACACCTTTGCATACTTATCCCTGCCCCATGCCTCTCACCTTCCCTCTTCATGCATAAAAATCAAATTCTTAATACAGCTGTCAGTAGCTACTGCAGGAGAAGGGCTGCTATACCTCTTCTATCACAAGCTTCATCTAAGCATAATCCTGTCTAACTTTTAATGTTTTTCAGACACTTCTTCACACAGACACAACAGTGGAAGCTGTCTGCTGTTGAGCCCCCTCCTTTCTCTGTCCCAGGGAACAGAGGTTACAGACTGGGTCAAAGCCTAGTGGAGATGCAAAAGTAAGGACCTGCAGTCTCTCAGCTTCATCTTTTTAAGCCTAATGTAAACAGTCTGTGGCACCTGGAGGCTGGTGGGATGACCTGGGAGTCAAGAGGAGGAATTCAGGTCAGTTTACAGCTCCTATTTTCTATTTGTTTTCAAGCCACTGCTTTCAACTTTAATGACCACTGTTTTGGGTCGAACAATCACATGTAAAAGATACAGAAAGTGCAACTTTTGACTATGCCTGGAGAGCTGATCATAAGCAAGTTGTTAAGCCTCTCCCCTTCGAGCATCACTTCTGCAGGACTGAGGGATCCCAGACTTGACAGTTCAGATAATTAGAAGTGGCCAGGGGAGAGGAGCAAAAGAAAACACCACAGTTTCTTGCAATCCCTCAGCTGTCAATCCTCCTTAAACTTCACGAAGAGACAGCAAAAGGGTGCAGACCCAGCTTTTAAAAAAATCATCTGCTGATCCCATTACCTTTCTTATGTGCATGAAGGACACACTCCATGCTAGGCCATTCCTGCTCTTGAGAGCTAACCAAAATTGTGGAGGAGATGGAAAAGGAAGGACTACAAGCCAGAGGAAATGACAGCATGGCTTTTGCAGATAGCAGCCTTGCCTCTGTATCATCATTAATTTAACATCCTGGTAGACACTGCCTGGTCTGTGTGTTAACAAGGTCTGTCCCTGTCAGATGACATGGAAAAACCACTACGGTTCGACCCTTGGAGGTCACTGATAATCCCACAGCCCTTCTCAAAACAATGCCATGTTAAGCCTCCTGTCACAGGCAAATTGGCTTTATCTACCCAAAATTCAAAAAAATCAAACAGCAGCCATCATTTTAACAAGTTTGCCCCTCCCAGACCTTGATGGTCAGAGCCACTGTTAACAAGTGATCAATTAGCCTGCCTGCAAGCACTGATAACATTTTTGTGTCAGGAGTGATGGGAAGGACTTAATCTCCCCCTTCCTCACGGCAATCATTTCTGAAAACTGAACAGCTCACAGGCTGGATGACAACAGCATTAAAACCTCTTGCTGGGTTTCTTTTTCAGATGTCCTTAGAGAAATTAAGCAGAAATTTAAGACATTTAAGGCTGAAGCCTTGCTTGGTGCCCATGGTCTTATGCGGGCACCAAGCCTCTCCAAGTCTCCTGCCTAAGAAGCACATGTCCTCTCAGAACTCTGCTGCTGATTGTCCCCGGTGGGATTTGAGTTCAGAAACACAGATGCAAATTACCCTTTCCTGCAAAAGATTGAATAAACTGCCAATACAGCTTTGAGAGATAGGTGTGGTTTGCAGACTTCATGTAATTAGGGCTACTTATGCTTCCCATTGCTGATCTTCCCACTCCCTTCAGACTGTTTGTTCCTTTTCTGGGCATCCCCACAGTGGCAGCAGCTGATGCTGACAGCTTCATGCATATGCTCCCTGCCTACTGGCTTGTCCACCCCACTGCCTGTCTCTGAGCTACCATTATACCTAAAATCAAACAAGGCCCTAGAAATTTCCTACAAGCCCCACTTTTAATAGAAACTCATCACTGGTATCACCAAAACAGAACTCTAGGTCTTAATTTTACTTCCCACTTCAAGCATCCCTCATGCCCCTGGAGAGGGGCTCTATGAAGCTCAGTATATAAAGTCTCACCCTTAGGATGTCAGCCTTAGAAACCCAGTATTCTCTAATAAAATACAGCTAACCCAGCCAGTTCAGGCAGAGACCTACCTGTGGGAGAGGCTTGAATCCATGATGTCCTTGCCAGCTAGAATACTGAATGGTGCCTTAATGCACCGAAAAGTAATTTTTATGATCTTTACTTCGCAGCACAGCTGCATCTGGTCTCCACATTTCCACTAATTCCTGCCATTTCTAAGTAATTTAAAATAACTCCTGTTACCTCACTTTCTCCCCTCCTGCCCATTACATTTTTTTAATCACTGATGTCACCTCAGCTCTTTTCTTCAGTCACAGCAGAACCAATTTCTCCCTCCCACTTTGGTTTCTCAGTTTCCAGTCTTGTCACCTCATTCTTTCTCTGTTCCTGAAAACTTACACTAGATTGGTCTAAGCAGCTTTCTTTTGCTGCCACAAGAGCAAATTACGATGCATTCTACAAAACCTACCAATTTTAGACTCCAAGAACGTCATTGAAGTATTGGATGCAAAATCAGCTCCTGAAGTGTTGGCAAGATTAATTAGGTAAGGTTTAGAAGCAGAGCTAATAGCCACTCCCTACTCCATGCAAATGTTGCTGTCGCCCTTACTTTGAAATAAAATAGGTGTAAAGTTACTGATGTCTTAGAGCAGTGCCCACTCAGGCCCAGTCTGTCATACAGCTCCAACCTCTGTTCATTGTCAGCTAGAGCCACCCAGTGTGTATTCATCATATTCCACTGTATGTGAGAGCACCCTCTGGCTTCCAGATAAAGAGCTGGCACTGGAGACCACTCTTCCCAGTTAGCTAAAGTTTGGAGATGTCCTTTGCACCATCCTGCTTCACACTTTCCTATGCCAAGAAGAAGTGGGAGCCTCTTCCACCATGCAAAGGTCACTTTGCTATAGAGGGAATAGTAAGAGCTTTACTCCTTTGAGGCCCCTGCAAAGACAACTCCAAAGTGGATATAAGAGCCATCAGGTTGGAATCAGGCCATTGTTCAAGCAGGATTTTCCCAGGGACAGCACACATAATTGTCAAGCACAACATGAGAACTGCCTTGATGATCTCATTGCTGAATAATTCAGTGATTCCTTTCAGTTAACATCAAAAGGGATGAGCAGTCTTCAAGGGGGGCAATGCCTTGCCACAACCTTATAATAGAGTTACCACAGGTGTGAGGGCTAGGGGAGCACATACGTGGAGGACTAGGCTGACAATCCCTTTTTATGTGGGAACATTAGAAATTAATCTGCAGGTCCAAGGTCACCTGGGCTGCTCTTTGTAGACCTTCCTCTCCACACTGCATCGCAAAGCACTACAGACAGCAGTGCTAGCACATACATTTGCTCTAATTTGTCACACAAGAAGTTAGAAAACAAATGCTTGTTTTTCCTTCCTAAGCTACTTTTCTCCTTTTTGTTTAAATCTTAGAAGTTATCTGACTGCTTCTTTTAGTTCTTCGGTTTTGTTTTGTTTGCCTTTTTGGTGTGATGTTTTTTCTTGTGGGGTTGTTTCTTTTTTGCCATCCCTGGACAGCCACGCCAACAGCTGCAGAGAAATTGCAAGAGAAACCCTCCCCCTTCTCTTTTATTTTCTGGTAAGTTATGTTGGGAAAATAAATATGAACGGCACAGATGTTCCATTTTTCTCTCTGCATAAAACAGTTTATGATGCTGGAAAAATATTTCTTTTAAGGGATTTATTTTTCTGAAGCACACCACATTTCAGAGTTGTTTTAAAGACTGTTGTGGAGCAAGCTCTTTTTTAATGCCATTTTTTGTTTACTAATCACATCAGAAAAATAAACTGAATGTTTAAAATTAATTTTACTGGACATTATTTGGATTTGAAAAGTTATTAATGTTTTCAGAGTTGCTGATCAGCTGCTACAAATTTACAGATCTCTTTAGGCCCATAACTAACAGACTTAAGGAACGGAGTTTCAAATTTAATGATGCATCAGAAGATGTTCAGCATAGAAAGTGAAACATTACCAACAAATTATAAAAAAATGGAGGAGGTATTTTTTCTCTTTAATTATGTAAATCAGAGACATAGAGTGGCTGAACAAAGCACTACAACCAAATGCATCATCACACTACACCAAAAAGCATGCAAGCGGAGAAAACAGCAAGGGAACGAGATAAGGTGCCATTCATCATGTATTTCCTCTGCTGTCAACCCACTCCATCACTCCCATCATAAGTAATTGGACCTTTTCCTCAATCACAGCCACGTGGGCTGGAAATTACCTTGAGAGGTCAGCTAGTCCATCCATCAGCCCCAGGGCAGAATCGGCTACCCTTACTGTCACTCCTGGCAGACGCTTGTCTAACAGCTCAAAAATCCTCTAGACATGATTCCACAACACCCCCGAGCAATTTATTTCCCTGTCATGGTTTTCTGGCTTTTGGAGAGTTTTGTCTGGTGCTTAATCTGAGTCATACCTGTCACAGTTTGGCTGCAAGGGCACAGAGGAGAGAGGACTCCCCAGCTCCTTCCATCTCCCACCAGCTGCTCGCACAGAAATGCTCCACGCAAACTGGGCCCCCAGCCCTCAGGTCTCCTTGGAAAACTTTCTTCCCCTTGAGTATTTCTCATCTACTGAATTCAGAAGAAGAGTTTTGGCATGGTAAGGGTAAACATCCCCTGTTCTCTTCATAAGATTATAAATACAACAGAGAAAATGAGAAAGTAAATGGGTGGTCACTTTTTTCCAGGGCATTCCCTGCTCAGCAGTAATTTCAGAGTGGCCCCTCTCCTTTTTCATCATTCTTTTTCCTACAGCTCTGGTTTAGGCAATTAATTTGGTCATTTTGCTTTTCAGACACACAGCAAACCAGAATTTATCCTTATCAATTCCCAAAAAGACCTGTAAAGACAAAACGGCACCTTGTCTGGTGCCGGTGGTTACCATTCCCATAGGTTCCCTCCACACTGCGCTTATGTTGCAATCAGGTTTACAGATTTCCATGAGAAAAACATTTCTTGGAGGAAAAACTCTCTTCAGCTAAATTATTGAGAAATGCTCTGCTCTCTGTTTTCTGTCTGCAACAAATTGATAGGTTTTATGAAGTATACAGGCAGCCCCCTTTTCTATCAAAGAAAACCACAGGATTTTGATAGTCGGAACATGAAGTAGACTGCAGGGTTCACTGCATCCACAGTGTGAGTTCTTGCCCATGCACTTCCAGCTTGGAAGTGAGCATTGCTTTATCCTTTAGATCCAACCTGAATCAACTATCATGGTACTCACATGTTATAAGAAACGTACCGAGGAAAATTATTTTCTCAGCTAGTAATTTTAAATTGGAGCAGTTGTCATCAGCACAGTAGTGCTGACTCTACAATACTGGAAGTAAAAACAGTGTTCAGCTTACTTTTCCTACAGAAAGAGCTGAGAGAG
The DNA here is from genome assembly GCF_036169615.1 of Heliangelus exortis. Classification (NCBI taxonomy): domain Eukaryota; kingdom Metazoa; phylum Chordata; class Aves; order Apodiformes; family Trochilidae; genus Heliangelus; species Heliangelus exortis. Next base: position 142,080,466 of record NC_092422.1, on the reverse strand, counting down.
AAAAAAAAAAACAAAACAAAGCCCACAAAAAATCAGAAAAGTTCTGAAAGGTGATTGTTAACTGAAAAACTCACAATTTTCAGAAAATTGTGCAATTTGCTGTTATAACATTACCTGGACAGAGCACAGCATAACCATAATTCTGGTTCCCTTGCACCCCTACAAAAGACAGAGAAAGAAAGCAAAGAGAAAAGGCAGGAAGAGGAATCATAGGGAAAAAAAAAAAGCTTCTAAAACCAGCTTATTCCTTTAGCCAAGCTCAGAATGTAAAACCTGTACAGATTCCTGATATTCTGTACAAAAATTCCTTATTTTTTCATTAAATCTCTGGGAAAAGATATTATAAGATTGAAAAAAAACCCATGTAAACTAGATTAAGACTTTGATGAGATTTAAATGTTACCATCTGCAGTATAAATTGGGGTCACTCACTATCATGATTCACTATCAAACAAGGAAAGAAGAAATGGAAAATGTAATCAAACAACCATAGCACAGACCATGAATCAGGACCCTTGTTATTTGGCTCTGCCAAAGGCTTCCTATGGGAGCACTTTACTTCTCTACCCCCAGCTTCTTCCATCTGCAAAAAAAGGGGCAATACCTCACTCTGTGGGACTGACTTCAGACACTTATGAGGCAACAAGTATCCCTGGTGTTGCTCTACAAATGACTGTTTACTAATTATTAGTCCTATTAAAAAATAGGAACCATTAGCAACAGGAACTATTAGCAATAGGAACTAATAGCAAGTATTGCTAACATTTTTTCCACCTCCAAATAGACCTCACTCAGTCATGTGCCATATGCCCAGAATAAATCTTGCAGTTTGAGAAATAAGCTCTTTTTTTTGACCCTTGCTATGTTGTACTGCAATTTGTAAGGAACCAAAGGTCTTTGATGGAACCCCATAGATGAACACAAAGGAGCAACTGATTTACTCTCACCCAAGTTCTGAGTTACCCACAACATCTAGCTGTTCCTTAGCCTGATAGTGCTGCACCTTGCAAACTCCCTTATGCATTTTGCAGAGCCACTGCTGTTCAAATATTTGCACCATAAAACAAGATCAGATTAAATTAAACAAGTGAGTTTTGTTCAAGCCTTGGTGCTCAAACTGCAACCTACACTGAAACAGATTAAAACAAAAGGTAAAGTTTTCATCTGAGAAAAGAAAACACCAAAACCATCAGGGCATGAAAAAATGACAAACTTGTGAGGAAAAAAAAAAAAGCTTTTGGATACACTGAAGATAATTTTAATCCACTTATTTATTTTGGCATAAAATTCTATTACAACTCAATCTGGATTTAGACCTAGCACTGAAGGAAGTCTTAGGCATGTAAACTGCATCCCTACCACCACAGATCAGTCACTGTCTACCAGAGAGGTGCCTAAGCTTCAACAGCCCCACAGCTTCTGAGCTCAGATTACTCCAGGAGTACATACATGCACTTTGGTGTCACATCTTTGGCAGGACTGAGCTTCCCTCCCTCTACTGCACACCTAAAAGTCCAGTTAGGTTTTGCCATTTATTGAAGAGTTAAGGTTGAGCACTTCTGGAACCACACGACATAAGCAAGAGGTCTGAACTCACAAAATGCAGTAACAATTTTTCTTTTTTTAACCTTTCATTCCACCTTACTTGTAAAATTCAATACAAATTGTGATGTTCCTGAATACAAAATTATTTCATCAATGTGTTTTTTGAACATTATGATGATATATGTTCCTGCCATCCTTCTTTCCCAAATTTCCTACTCTGTTACAACAGATACCAAATTGAAGGATAGGCATCTAGTTAAAGAATGGAAAAGGACAAAAATAAGGAGCAATGATAAAGCTGTGTATCACACAGTTCCATGAGCAAAAGAAAGGAAAAGTATATTCAATAAATTCCAGTGTCTAATGCAGATTTTCAATAGGGGAATGGTTCTGCTCTTGAAGCTGAAAGCATGGCCTATGTGGAAATAACTCAGCTTTGTATCTAACAACATTTTTATTGAAAATTCCACTTATGTTTTCACTTTCCTAAGTGATATTACACAGGAAATGCCGGTAGCTGCATGGATCTTTGAAAGAGTGGGTAGATGAAATAGGTGAGGGTGTACATTTCAACAGACAAGACTTAAAATAATATGTATTATAGCTTATATGGAAAGTATGATGCCTACTTATTTTGCACCAACATTTTTTCTTTCTGGAGCATGCAGCTTTGTCCCTTTCTCCCTTTTTTCCCATCCCTCTCTTGGGGTTGCCAGGCTGGGTCACACCATGACTATTAAAATGAGCGAGCAGAACCTCCTTTAACTTTGTGGTGAATTGGACACCATTTACTGAATTATTTCTGATTTGTGTGAGGTTTGGTTTAAAATGCATTGGCTCCCCTAGCCCCATGGTCTTTGAGCAATTTGAAATTAAAAACTTGAAGTTATTTTTCACGAGCTAGAACAATAGCTTTTATATCTGTTGGCACATACAACTGACAGGGTACTGGCAACAGGCAATTTGCAGCATGACTTGCCAATGCCTGTATGCATATTTCTAAGAATAACTCAGTGTCCAAGAATTTGGCCTGTTATATCACAAGCCAGGACTAGCTGACAGCTGTTTTAAATTACAGTGGACTGAATGATATTAACTTTATTGTAGTTGGACTGATGCTCTGCTTTCTCTTAATCGTCTTAATGTTCTGATTTGTCCTTTAGCCAACAGTTGCACAGCATTTATTTATAACACTCGAGGTTTAAGTCACAAATGACAGATTGGTTGGATTGTCTTGTACACATGGAACATGATCAAAGTAAAGGACTACACAGTTAGGGAAATATAAGCTTCTTTGCAAGGGACAGCCTATAGATCCAAGGCTAGGATTTTCCTTGCATAGCAGAAAAGACTGAATCTCATGCAGACCTATTCTAATTTTCCTAGAAGGAAGGCATTCCTTCCAAGACTCGCACGCTATTGTGAGCTACATAATCACATCCCACTTCAATTTCTTCGTGGGTAATAAAACAAAAGGTTAGCCATGAACCTGCAAACTGCCATGTACCTCAATTAATTACAGACTTTAGAACTCATTTATTATATCAAGCACTAATGTCTTCTCAGGGCGAAATCTTGATCACATTATAGACAATGGTTAATTTTCCAAAGACTTTTCTGGGACTGGAGTAAGGCTATTGAACTTACTTGCACGTGAACTTTTAACAGTTCATTAGAAATTTCCTATTACTTCAGAAGAAAATAAATGGGTGCAGATTTTGTTTTGTTCGTTTGATAAAATAATGAAGGAAATACTTTCCAAGGAACAGCAAAAAACATGAACAGAAGATTCTGATTCAGGTATAGGAAGGAATTTACAGTCCACAGGAAAGCAAACAGTCTAACTAGAAGTCACATAAAGAAATGAGCACTGTGGGAAGGTAATGGAAGAATAGAATACTACACATTAACAGTCTTCAAACATGTGAAAGGCTCCAGTGTGACAGGAAGGGTAAGTCCATTCTCCATTTGCAAAGATACTAAACCAAGAGGCAACAGGCTTAAACTGCAGAAAGAAAAATCAGATCGGGGGCTTGGGAAAGCCTCTCATGGAAGAGGAGCAAAGCAAAGGAACACACCTGATCTTGAAAGGGTGCTCTCTACTCTGTCTTTTGAGATCCTGTGATCTTAGGGTTCTCTAATGCTCTTCTAGTTTGTTTGAACTCAATATACTGAATAAAGCTTTAATATTTGTCATTACTACTACTATGGTAACATATTTGGAGTCCATAAACAGTGTAATCCTGTACATTATTTAAATATACTGTCCAAACTCTTTCTTGGTTCTGCTGAAGCAATGCCATAGTAGTGGCAGGACTTAACTGACACACAGAAAAAAAAATTATAATAAAAAAATATAATAAACTAAACAAAATACCACACTTAGGGACTGATCTGGAAGGACCCTGGTAATGAGAAGGTGTGGCAGACCCTGGTAAGTAAATGGAAGGTTAAGGCCTTTTTTTTGTTGTTTTACTCTATATTCAGATTACAAAAGAAATATTAAAGGAAGCACAAGACAGAAGCCGACACATGAGAATGATGATACCTGTCTCTTTATTTTGAGAGTATTGCAGTCATTGAGCATTATAGTATATTCAAAGTATAGCTGAGTCTTGCATTTAGCACCATGTTCTACTTCCATAGTTGTATATATAGAGAGGACTCCTTATGACATTGTCCCCTACAAAGCTTATGCTTAATTATGCATTCTCAATTGTATTTTCGTAGAATCAGAGAATGGTTTGAGTTGGATGGGATCTTAAGGTCATTTAGTTTCAGCTCCCCTGCATGTTCAAGGTCACCTCCCACTGGACCAGGTTGCTCCGAGCCCCATCCAACCTGGCCTTAAACACTTCCAGAGAGGGGGCATCCACAAGTTCTCTAGGCAACCTGTAACAGTGTTTCACCACCCTCACAGGAAAGAATTTCCTCCTATTATCTAACCTAAATCTAGCCTTTTTCAACTTGAAACTATTCCCTCTTGTCCTGTCACTACATGCCTTTGTAAAAAGTTTCTCCCTAGCTTTTTTGTTGGCCCCTTTCATGTACTGGAAGACCACTATAAAGTCTATTTTAGTGAAGTCTACTCTCAGCTAGTTGTGGAACTGCTGATATTTATTCTTAAGCTGCAACATCATGGAAGAAAAAGAGAAACAACTTTTTAAAAGGAAGATCAGGTATGTGTTACAGACTCTCTGGACCTTTCCTGGTCTGTCTGATAACATGAGATAAAGAAACTTTCCATGGTCACATGATAAAGTTTCCTGCACATTGGCAACTCTGGCTAATCACTAATGCTCCACAGAAGGTTACATGTAGTAGAAAGAGCCAAGAAATACCCACTAAAGCCTACTAATTCAGAAATACAGCAATGAAGAATGAAAATAAGCAAAGTACTTGTGTGCTACAGTGATAAATGGTACTGATAGCAACCCTGCTGTGGCTGTGGTCTCCTGTAACACCACCAGAGATGACATTCCACCAGTATTCCTTCTTTTACACACACACACACACACACACACACACACAAACTTTTTTTAAAAAATTTACTTTTATTAAAAAGTTTGTCTCAGTATCTGCTTTATTCTTTTGGTCTAACTCCCATGTCCAAACACATAAGTCATAAACATTTATTCCATTGTTTCATTGTCTCATGGGGATTACCTGTAATTCAGTGTGTGGGGATTGCAAGGGATTAACAGAAGAAAGAGTAGAACATCCAGATCTCGTACTATTCCAGAAGTGGAATATTTCTCTTTATCTTTGCAGCTATCCCTCACTGAGATTTCTATTAAAGTAACCACACAAAACCATTCTTCTTTCTAAAGGTGGCATGCTTTGGGGAAGGGATTTATTTTTAATCAGCACTAACAATCTACTATGGTCTACAGAGCATGCTCAGTATGAAAGAGATAAACCTTCAAAGTGAAGTATAAAAATCTGCTAACCATTATAAGGATTTTGTGAGTGTACCTCCAGCTTGCTACTTTGAAAACTCACCCCTTTGCCTGTCTTGAACTGACTGAGGAATTTCCAAATCTGATGTGTCATTTGAAATAAAGTACTGGATTGTACACTAATAGTACTGTTTGAAATTTAAACATACAGGGTTTTCTATACATGAAAAAGGAAGTATCTCCAAAGAATGCTTGGAATGTATTCAGCAAGGAAATATATTTAATTATATTGAAACAGAATCCTAACTTTATTATAGATGACTACCCTTGCTGATAGCAAAGGACAAAGAAGGATTTTGAGAAAGAATTGCAAAAATATGGTCTAATGGCATGAGGGCTGAACAAGGTTAAGGAACAGAGGTGCTAAATTTACCATGCTTAAGCCACATTAATCTTTTCATTAGTACATAAAAAAAATCACAACTTTCCATCTCAAGTAATTATGTTGATGTGGCATCTTTGATCTGAAAAAACAGCAATGATCCCAATGGGAAACCAGAAGTGTTTTTGATTATTATCTGTAAAGTCTGAAATTCCTTAGGTGAAATTCAGTATGAAATGCATCCATGCAATGATGAAGGTGAGTGAATATGTCAACATCTGTGCTTTATTAAAGCTGGACTATTTTTACTAGGCAATGAACCAGAGAGACCAAATACTCTGATAAAACCAGAAACCCCGGGAAGGGTCCTTTGAAGGTATTTCTTGCTGTCATTTTGTTGAAAAATACAACTTTATGTTATTTTCCTTCATGCTTAATATAATCAGTTTGCTCCACTGCGTATCATGATCCAAAACTGTCATCTTCTAAACAAGTACCAGGAATAAGATAGATTTTTCTTGCTCACTGTGGGTATCAAATGTGTCTAAAAATGTGTTTTCAAATGCTCTGAGTAATGATAGTTCTAACAAATACAGATTAATTGATGCTAGGACTAGAAATCTAAAAAAATAATAACAACAATATATCATTAGGTATAATTACTGGGATTTAGACTTCCACAGATCTGGTTTTCTTTTTTAAAAACTAGTATCTGGGAATTTTTGCATGAATTAATACTGTAAAGCAATTATTTGTAAGTGCAAAATTCAAAGAATCTGTCCTGATTCCTGCATCTGAGGTCCTGCTTAGCACAAACTGCAATGTTCATCCTCTTCTAAGCCTAGTAATTAATTCTGGAGCACAGCAAATCCATCAGAAAGGCAAATACTCCTTTGGACACTCAAGATGGTGATTTCGTGAAGTGAATATCCAACATCAGAGTAGTAGAGTACAGAGAGTAGTAAAGAACAGGAAAATAGAGATTGTGGAGGCTGCTGGTTCCAGTTCCATGTTAGTGAATGGAATTGTTCCTCAGTCTTTGAGTCTCAAATTAGGTCACACTGCAGCTACAGACTCTCTGTTTCAAGAAAGTAACTCTAAATGCATCTGCATGGACAGACTGTAACCAGGGCTTTTCTTCATGGCTGGGGAAACCTTAATTTATGTATTCTTCATGCATTCAGTACAAGTTCCATATTTTCAATACTGTAAAAATTCAATACCCATTAAGAGTCTATTTTGCAAGAGTCTGCAAAATTATGTACCATGGAAAATACAACCATCACTAAAATCTACTAGAGGCATCCTCACTAAGCTATGTAGAGAAGACCCATTGTAAAAAAAGAATCCTATAATCTGTCTAATTATTGTTAATTTAATTGGTTATTCATGGTACATTTCTCCTGTTTATTTCTATAGAATTTCTCATGACTCTTTGGAGGTTGCCTGTTAGTCATGCCTGGAGAACTATGGCAGACTTGCAGGTTCTGTGAGCCAGAGGATAATTGAAGACAAAGGAGGTACAAAACCAAAACTGAATTGCAAACAAATTACAAAGGCATTTTAACACTTCACAACTGAATCCCAATAGAGTATGGGTGTTCCAGCCTGTCAAGAGGTAACTGGAAAGCAGATTCAAAGGAACTTTAATGAAATTGTCAAACTATTTTCACCAGACTTCTTTTCTGTTAGAATGCTGTTATGTTTTGCTAGGAGGTCTCTTTGGCCAGTTAAAGGAAACCAAACACACCTTGCTGATTGGTACCAGGCTCCAGCCCTTCCCTGGGAAGTGGTGCCAGTCCCTGTCCCATGTCCTGCTGAGCACCAGACTGCAGTAGACCCCACAGTGATGGGAGGCTGCCCCTCCTACTTTCTGTGCCAATACAAATAGTCTCAGCCAGTAGAAAACACTGACAGAAAAAACACTAAGAAAGGCTCACCTCCAGTTTGATATCGGTACGATCACCAGCAGCAGAATTTTAATAATCTGACACCCATCTTCCCCACAGTATTTGAACGTGGGAGAAAATCCTGTATCCTAACATCCCCTTCTCTTTTTCCTAGAGCTCTGGTGATTTCCCTCCGTACCTAAGAGGCTGACCCAAAGCTCACTGAGGGCAGCAGAAGTCTTGAAGAGAGGTTCAGAGACAACAGCAGTTCCAGAGAATCCACGCATTGTATAATCTCTTTTTTGTGTGTTTCTCAGCATCTGATGGTGCCTACTGTTCTTGTTGCAAACATGCTACAATCTTCTATCTCTTCCCATACCTACTAAAACCTTGCACATTACAGGGGTATTTTAAGCCACAAGGTCTTAAAGTCCAGGTCCTGACACAGTGGCCAAGGGAGATAAACTGATCCCCTTTCTCTGTCTCTGCTCTGCCCCTGAAGCAGCCTGGCTCAGTCACTTGCCAATAGCCCTCCTCTGATGGCAGCAGCATTCTATAAATCACTGTACCCATGCCTGTGTGTTTACTTTGAAGCCTCGTGGGAATCAGCCCAGAGAACAGTGGGACACATCTCAAAAGGTCAGAGAGAAAATCAGCAGCTGTGGAGTCACAGCAGGGAGGGAGGTTGAGGACACCTCAGCACAGCGATTAGCAAGACAGATGATACCAGAGAGCTCATGATCCAGTCCAGTGTTGAAGTGTTCAAGGATTACTGAAGGACACAGGCAGAGGGAGGCATCAGAACACGCTGGGAACAAGCTTCACAAAAGGGTTTTCTGTATGGATCTGCCCCTTAGTGGCACGAGGGCACAAACCTCTTTCCTTGTCCATCAGAACTGTGATCCCCAGGTAGTTTTCAGGGTTATGGGCAAAATAGGACAAAAAGATATAACTGGAAAACTCTGTCTTCCCCTTTGATCCTCAGATTGTCAAGTGGCCAAATGATGAAGTCCCATGAATCTGCCTTGGTGGTGCAGGAAACAAGAAATACCCCATACAGCATAGCTCAGTGTGTCCAGCTCATCAGCATCTTTGGCTGATGATTCCCTGTATACAGATGAGTTCCTGGGATTAATTGTGACCCTGGTCTGTTAAATAAAGCTCCTGCATTGCACTGCATGGGTATGTGGCATGGAGATGACAACCAGAAATATTTTGGATGTTTCATGTGTGGAGAAAAGAAAAAAATTGATTTTGACTAACATGAAATAAGGAAAACATATTGTACTTCAAATCAAGTCACATCTGTGTTGCTGACATTTAAAATATCTGCAGAGCTACTTGCACTGGGAGTGTGAGGGCTCTGAGCACTTCAGTGGAACTTTTTAAATCTCTTGGTACAGGTTGATAGCAGAAGAAAAGCTAGTTATAGGTGATCCACAACAGGGTGATGTGGAAGATGCTATGGCTTAGGTCAGAGGAAAAGTAGTGCAGTCTTCTGGCCATCTCACTTGAGAGCTCTACAGCCTTGTTTTTAAGGACAGATAATGCCTGAGATGTATCTGTGGGAACAACTCAAAAGTGAAAGCCTTTCAGCATGGTGACGGCCACAGAAAGAAGTTGTTGCGTGGGATGAGTCTCGCCGTGGGAGTCAGTCGAGCTAGTGCTGGCTCTGATAGTACCAGGAGCTAACTTTGATCCGTCCGGCACTGGAATTGTCCCCGGAAACCACACCTACCGAACCCGGGCATGCGCATCTGGGCTAGCCCCAGCTGGGCACGGGCGGGGGGGGCACCGTCCGGGCACCTGCCGCCTACAAGAAGTGACAGTTTTTCCTCTACCATCCAATAATGTCCCTTCCTACCAGCTTTTCCATATTTATATCCTTAGGTCATCTTGGCTCCAATGTTGTTATTGCAACATCAAAACATTTACTTTTTCAATAGACAGGAACCATCTCTGTACTTTGTGAAGTAGCAGCTGGGGAAAATAGTGTCCCAATGTCTAGTGCCTGAGGCAAGATTCCCACGTGGATGTCAGGTAACCTGACAATATGAAATGGCTTTAAAATGCAATACATGTTCTTTGCCCAAAGGGGACATAAAAAGTATTTCTTGACTTATTCTGTGCATTGCCATAAGGATTTGTGGATAGAAAGTTCCCCAGAAGCTATGATTTTTTCATACTCTGTGGGGAACACTTTGAACTCTTTGAAATGGCCACTGCCAGTCCTTGACTTAGACCCAGTACTTTGAAGACACAGATTGTAGATACTTGCTGGCTATTCCTACTCCTCAGTGTTTGCCTGATTCCAACTGGCAGAAGGAGAATGGACTTGGTAAAGCTTCCCATCTTGTAGTTAGACTCAATTTGGTGTGGCCTTTCCTTTTCTTTGTACTTGTGGTGCCACAGGAGCACTACCTTCTGCTACTGTATTTCTGGCTGGCCATGTCCTGATTTAACCCCAGAGCAACCTCCCCATGTCTCAGAGTTTCCTCCCATGACAAGGACACCGAACCCAACCAGGCTGGGACCAGGTCTCTCCCCACAGGAACATTCCTGGTGACCACAGCCACCTGAAGCCCCCCTTCTTCCACTTGACTTCAAGATCAGTTTTGCCACAGGAAAACCCCAGAAGTGTCCAGCAGCTGCCTAAGGAGCTTGTGTGGAAAGCTCTGATGCAGAAAGACCCCAGGAGAGCAAGGCTCAGCACCAGTGCTCACCCCAGCCCAGGGGCTTTAGCCCAGCTCTGTGCTTACACCCTGTACAGCCATGGCCCAGGCACTGTTGTGGCAAAGCACAAAGGTTCTGTTGAAGATAAAAAAGGGGAATTTGTTTCTGCTTTTGGCTTGCATCAATGAAACCAAACGGCACCTAATACATCTGCTTGACTGCAGGCCCAAGCTGCCATCAGGGAGAGAGGGTGAGCCTTCTCTTTTTCAGGTTCAGACGACCATGGAAGGTACTTGAGGGAAGCATCCAACCCAGAGCTGCTCTTAAATAGTTTACAAAAGGCTGTTATTTGTAATGGCAAAGTTAGGCCTCTGGCACATGCAGTCACTGCTTTATCACTAACATAGTCTGGCCCACAGCCCTAGGAGAGCATATAATAACTTGTGGCACCATTTTAAAAATAAAGCCTTTGCAAATGCCAACCACAATAACCTTGAGGCCTGCAGTGACTATTCTGAGAAGAGAAAAAAAAAAACCAAACCAAGTCACCTTATTGAGAAAAAGGAAAGCTATGTTAATCCAGATGCTGCTTTCTGAGGTTCTGAATCCAGAGCACGACACCTCTTCTGTGGCAATATCTGCAGAAATGTCAGATTTTTCATTCCTGAGACAGTCATGGAAATGGTGTTCTGAGATGATCCCTTGGTACTGCTGACTTGGAGGGTCTTGACTGAACTGGTTTTGCAGTTGAATCACAGGATCAACAGCAGGGATGGATCCACCGGTCCTGGATGTGAAATTTCCTTAAAGTGTGTTCTGGAAAAAAATTTCTGGGAAGAAAAAGAGAGTAAACATATAAGCTTTTTAATGCCATTAAAAGGCTAAAACAGGAGCTGGAGATGTGCTGAAAAGGAGGTTCCTGTAACAATTGCATTGACTGCCAAGTAGAGGGAAACTACTGATTGCTGGCAATAATTCAGCAAGCTTGGAGTTATCTTCATCTCTTTTGGCTTGCCAGGGGGAGTATGTTTTAACTGTTTCTAGAAATGGGAAATGTGTAAAGGAAGTATCTATCTTCAGTAAATTATGATGAAACACGGCAGAAGATCCCAGCGAAGAAGAGCACCTAAAAACTAGGAAAGGGAAAGAATTGGGCTTTAAGTGTTGATAGTCTATCTGATGGCAAACATTGCAGTCCTCCAGCTCCTATAAACATTAGATTGGGTTTTTATATTGTTTTAAAGCAGTTTGGAATCAGTCTGACAATTTTTGTAGAATTCCCTCTCTTATCAGAGTGCTCTGGTGACCTGGAGTTAGTTAGTGAGCTCCACAGACTTTTCTAGTAGAGCCAAAGAGGAGCAGGAGGGCTGGAAAAGAGAGGCAGCTGCTGCATTGTCAGTGATCACAGCTGATCTTAGGTTACATCCTTCTTCCAATATTGATGAAGATGCTTCTGGTACATGGTGGAGGACTTAGTGCTCACAGGGGGGCTTCCTCCAGTGCTGAACACAGAGTGCAGGAATGGAAGTTCCAGTGTGAACATCCTCACTGCTCCTCACTGAAACATGCACTGTTCTCACAAGACTTTTGCTGAATTAGAATATAAGGGAATAGCCATTATTCTGGAAGAAACTGAGTTTATGGTTAAAGCCATTTAGTCACTCGGTTGTATACACAAATTTCAGACTGCATTTTGAGATCAGGAGAAAAAAAAAGTATGTATACAACTCATAAATTTTTTACTCTATTTATTCTAAAGAATTAATTTAGTTATCTTGCATTATATTCTTGTAAATAGCAAGCAAGAGAGAATGTATTTAAAAATATTTAGAAATGTTTAAAAAAGGCACTATTTTGTTCAGCTTTTCATGAAAAGTGCCTGCTTAAGGACTGTTTGCTATAGAACTGAGAGAAATAGAAAAAAAAAAGTGTCTCTTTCTGATTACTATATTCCCCATTGGACTAAATTCATGTAGTAATCAAGTTTTAATTCTATTTGGGAGTGGGAAGGCATTTTTCCCTCTCAGCTCTTTCTTCTCTTAATGAATCTAATCCTCCCAACATGAGTGATAAGGCAGTCAGTGTGTACACAGAGCTGTACAGAAGGGGGAATCAGAACACCAAGAAACTGAGTGACTTCCCCAAAGAGAAATGCACTGGAAGTCAGAGAGGGGACTGAAGCCCAAGAGGCCTTGGCTGCCAACTTCTGCACTGAGACTGCCAGACAAGACTTTTCCTTTTCCATCCCCTTGCACAACAAAACTGAAAAACCCCACAAAGAACACCTAAGACGAGCTTATGAGTAGTGGAGCACGGGCACCTCCTCTCCTAGGTGGCACGTGTTGAGCTGATGATGGCAGCAAACAGGAGCCCCTTTCTGACACCTCTTTTACAGACACCAAATGGAAAGTTCCTTAGGGGACCTGAGAGTACTCTGAGCTTACATCAAGGAATGCAAATCAGAGTACAAGGCTTGGTACCAGGACCATCAAATAACCACACATGTTCACTTGTAACAGGGCCTGAACTTCTCGGAATATTTCTATCCAAACTTTTCATTTGCAGTAGCTCTCCCAAGGCAGGAGATGTACCAGGACTGTCGCGACCTCCAGAGGTCTGAACTCCAGAGCTCTGAGCAGCATTTCAAACTGGATTTCACAGAAGTTTCTCACAGGAAAAGCCTCATCTCTAACTGGATTGAATGCACCTTACATCAAATGCAAACACACTCCAATGAAAACAACATGAGAGTTACAACTTCTTCTATTGAAATAATCCTAGCCAAAGTCTGAATAATCATTAAAGGAGTGCACCCATGAGTATAAGCAGCAACCAAATGGCCAAGATGAAGAAGATTGCTAGCAGAGATTATTAATGAAGGTAAAGAAGCGTTTAAGAGCCCCTGAGAGTCTTCAAAGTCGATGACACTGTTTTTCAAAAATCTTTTTTGCTGAGGAGCAGGTTAATCTGGCTTCTTAAAGACGTGAGACTTAATTATCCATTCAGAGACATGCTAATGATTTTTTAGTAATAATTAATTCCTCAGCCCTAGAAGAAGTTGGAATTAGAAATTTTTCCCTCTGCAAAAACCTGTTTCAACCAGCCTGTATCTTCAGACACAGGTCCAGAAGCTGCCAGACACTTGCTTTGTACAGGACTACATGTGTAGAGCATGGCTACAGCCTGGCTGAACCTGAGAGATCCCCATTCCCTCTCAGTGCCTTGAGCAGTCTGTTGGATGCTCATGGTGATCTACCCAAACAGCCCACAAGGCCAAAGCCTCATCAATCTGGAAGACAGGTATGTGAGATCAAATTGACTTCAGAGGCTGCCAGGCTGCTGCTATCTGTGAGCTCACAGTCTGAATTGACTCTTCCTCAGCTCTGCTGGCGACCAGACTCTTAACTCTGGGAAGCACACAAGAGCTGAAGAAATCTGTCAAGGATTTTCTGACTTTTCTGGGTTGGAATCCCTTCATAATTTCTCTTATTTTTACTGGAGAGAAATGAAAAAGCCAGGTTAATTACAGCAGGCAGTGAAAGTCGAGAATGAAAGCAACCATCAAAGAGCAGGAATCCCATAAATTCTTGTAAGGGACCAAAAGGACACAAAGCTCAAATTGACAGCATTGCACTGCTGGAACTGGAGGTGGCTATTCTGGTGGAAACTTTTCTCTCAGCAATGGGCAACTTTCCAAAGGCTCACTAGTTTGTTGCATTCTGCTGTTTCAGGTACCTAGCACTGGATGAGAGAAGAGTTGGAGAGGAAGGAGGCTTTTGCACAAAGAGAAGCTGTCTGTTGGCTCCTTACCTTTCATAATCCCATTAACCTGTTCATGGCATCATGAGTTCTAAGCATCTGGAGGTTAAGGTGAAGCAGTGGTTTTCTCCCAGACACAGGAGAGAGCTTTCCAAACCCAAAGGGGATTGCCTCCTGCAGCTTTAGCTCAGTCTTTACTGGGCAAGGCAGGACACTCTCCACCCCAGGCATGCTGCCTGTCACCCACCCACATTAACCTCCACTTCTCAGAAGGAATGCTGGAGCCCTGCTTCTCTCTTCACCTGGCAGAATCTGCCAAGGAAACTCTATATAAATGTTAGCCCTACATCTCCCATGCAAAGCAATGGGCTTCTCTATGTGTGCAATGGCTTCCAGGCAATCTGTCCTAAATTCCTGTGGGGGACAGAACCTGAGCACAATTTTACTGCATCAGCAGCATGTTCACCAGGAGGCTGTGAGATCTCTACTGGGAGATCAGAGGAGAACCCCCTGGGACCCAGCAGCCCCAGGCTGCTCTGGGCAGTGCTAACATGGATTGCAGCAGCCTCTGCTGGCTCTGGAGGTGCTCATCCTAAACTCTGTGGCTATAACCACTCTCATGCAAGATAAAGTCATAGAATCATTGTGGTTGGAAAAGACCTCTCAGAGTAACAAAATCAAATGTTAACCTAGAACACTGCCAGGTCTACCCCTAAACCATGTTCCTTAGCATGACATCTCTGTGGCTTTTAAATACCTCCAGGAATGGTGGCTTGGCCACTTTGCTGGACAGCCTATTCTAGTGCCTGACAACCCTTTCAGTAAAGGTTTTTTTTCTTAATATCTGCTCTAAATCTCCCCTGGCACAACTTGAGGCCGTTTCCTCTTGCTCTATCATTTGTCCCTTGACAGAACCACACTACAGCCTTTTTTCAGGTAGTTGTAAAGAGTGATAAGGTCTCCCCCCAGCCTCCTTTTCTCCTGGTTACACAACCTCAGTTCCCTCAGCAGCTTGTCATAAGGTTTGTGATCTTGACTTCATGTAGATTTAGAGTTACATAAAACTGGAGAATGAGGCAGAAAATCCCCTGAGGTTCTAATGCTCTGCTTCATCCTCAACAGTCACATTTTGCATTCAGCTTTACACTATGGAGAGTCCCAGGTTGTTCTGCTCCACTCACAAGCATCTGAGCTCTGGCAAGAGGACAGAGTAATGGCCCTCAAAGGATGGCAAGAGTGAATCCCTCTTCATTGAGAATCCCTTGAACTTGAGCCACTACATCAGCTTCTCCAAGTTCCTCAACGTTGTGGTTCTCTGAACTCCTGGAAAATAGGAATGAATCTCTTTTCAGCAACTCACAGGGACTCAAATCTTGAGAGAAATGGGAAATCACAGTTAGAAAAACTAAATCCTGCCTTTGTTTCCTGAACTTTAAACTACGATAAATTTGACAGATGTCTGAGCCTCATTAATGTTGCCAGTGTCTGTCTCTGAATAAAAAGCCTGATGATGATCACTATGCTCTTTTGAGACATGCATGCTTTACCAGTGTGCTCATTATGATAAAGATATGTAAACCCCACTAAGCAGATCAATATTTTTCACATGGTGACAAAGAATGCATCTGAAAGGGAGATTTGTAATGTTTCCAGTTTCAGGAAAAACCTGTAGAAAGAAGTGGAAGATATTGGAATTCTGTTGCTGAAGAATGGACATGTCTGGGAATGCTTTCAGCTTATTTTACAGGTTCTCTGAATGGCCAAGATGGTTTGACTTCCCAACCTTCCACTGGCACTGGGCCCACACCAGGGTGGCTGAACTAGGAAGAATTCTTGGAGGAAAGGGGCCACAGACAGTGCACTTCCATATTCTGGTGGGATCTGGCTCCAAAACTGGCTTTGCAAAACTGCGAGATTTTGGGAACAATCTCAAGCATCCCTAAGACTTCTTTTAAATGCTCTGACAGGCTTGTTGGCTGAGGACTCTTTTTCCTTGGAAGAGCCACTGTTTTGCCCCTTCTACAGGGGCAAACTACTGTAGAAGTGCAGCTTCTACAGACACAGAGGCCCAGCCCTCACAGAATGAGTTTGGGATGAAAAATTCACTGTAGCAGCTCATCCAGAGTCACTGCTTAAGCCTAAACTCCAAGCATAGTCCAGCAGCTCTCTGCACACTATAGCCACATCCCAGACTAGGATGGCTTTCCCCTTCTGACTCTGAGCCCTTTGTTCAGAATGGCACCTCTCACCCTGGTTTGGGTTGGCAGATTCCCAGCATCAGCCCTGCACACCTTCCTCCACTCAATCCTCTTCTTCCCACCCATCCCAGGCAGACACAATCCAGTTTTACCCAATTCCAATGAAGTTTTTGCCATTTTTTTCCTGTATAAGATTCTATTGATACCTCCTCTCCTTTTTTTTGGCAATTTGCTCCAAAATACTAAATCCTGATTTCCTCAGCAGGCGTGTAATATCTTCTCTTATTAAAAATACTGAAACACGATTTTACCTAGAGGTGTGTTTTATTTGACATGTAGAGATTCAGCAAAAAAGCTTCCCTGGTACATCTTGTGTTTCAGCCATCCTGCAAGGATTTGGGAAATGTTTCAAAGGTTCTCCTGGGCATGAGACTTTATCAACCCCTTTCAAAAATGTCAAGTCCTGGCTAATGGACTGTCTTTTGATTATTTAATGAAAGTGATGGCTGAGAAAGTAGATGTCTGATCATTAAAGACACTCTTCCAACTCAACCTGAAAGCCCCCAACTTTTCCTCTGAATTCCCATCTTGAGTAAAATCACCTTTTGGTGATATCAGCAAAGCTTTGCTGGCTTACAGCACTTAAGAAATGGATCTTCTAGTAAGGCAAGAGTTCTGATGAAAGTAGAAAGTATCATGCTAGGATTACCTGTGTTTCACACAAAGTCATGACTGTTCTGGTGAGCAGAAAACCCACCAGAATGTGTGTATAAAATCTTGCCAAAGGAATAACCCCACCTTTGACGTCTACCATAACTTCTCACCTCTGACCCCAGGTTCTTGAAATTACACCTGATTTTTTATCCTGCTCAACAACACCCATCTCCTAAACTCTGATGCTCCTGACCCTGACCTGTGCGTGCTGCCCTCAACCTCTGACCCTTAAGCCCCAACTTTACACCTGACCTCAGTCTGTGACCTTGGGCCCTCTCTGTCTGCCTTTGATCCTCACCTTTGGCATTGACCTGACCTCTGAACTTGGGCAGTGTCTCAGGACCCTGACACCTTTCACATGATGCTACACCCAACACATGACCTTTAATTAAAATTATAACCCCTGACACTGAGACCTCTGACCATCGACCTCTGACTCACAGCTCTTAACCCCTGATCTTTAACCACTGACTGGTGAGCTGTGACCCCCTGGTCCTTACCTTCAAATCCCTGACCTTTGACTTCAGCCCCTGGCCTGTGCACACAATGCCTATTTTATCAGTCACCTCATATGGATCTGAAGAGGATTGGACTTCCTAATAATGAATTTGATGAACACTATAATTCTGTAAATTTTGTACAATTAGGAATACAGGATTCAGAAAGAGATACATTCTTCTTTCTTCTGCCTTTCTAAATTCTGCAAGAACTTCCCTGACTTTTGATGTTTATCCATAGCCTCTCTGTTTCACAACACCTGACCACTGACTGTAACCCCAGCCATGACCACAACCCCTAAGCCCTCGACCATGTCCCCTCTCAGACTCCAGGAGAGAATCTACTCTTGCCATTGACCAGGATGACAGCAGTGGTACCTCAAAGGAGAATTCCATGGACAGATTCACTACCATCCTAATGGACTGCACATGGTTTCTTAATATTATTTTATTACTGAATACACAAGTATGCCCTGAAGGCACCAGTTATTCCAAAAGCATTGCTGTTACTTCTCAGTACACTGTCATATCACACATCACCAAGGACTCTGCTTTCAGGTGATCTCTAGGATATAGGGATGAGCCATAAGTCAAGAACAAATATCTACACTGGTTTTGAGGAGTTTTAGTCAAACATGCTAGCCCGTGTTCAACCAACTAACTGCATAGGCACCAATATATTCCAATGACAGTAAGTATAATTTAATATTTTAAAATTCACGCTTTCTTAAAAAGTTTTTTTTTTTAATAATAAAAAGAAAAAAATGCTTCTCAGCTACAGAATGCACATTCTAAAAAGCAAAATTGGATAAAATTTTGTCTGTAGTACACATAAGAAAGATGTTGTGGTGTGAGTGAAGAACACTACATCAGGAGGCAGAGAGCACCTGGAGTTAGAAAGGTGGCAAACACACACCAGAGAGCATCAAACACTTTGAAGATTATGTGGCTGAGTTAATGGCCTGAGGAAAAGAGACCTGGTGCTGCTTGTGGTGGAAGCCAAGAAGGGATAAAGGCCCTGAGGACAAATGGACAAAACCCTCGGGACAAGAGAGGGCAAGAGAGGAGGGTGGGCTATTGTCTGCTGTGTCTATAGGCGAGGGAGGGGAACCAGCAGCACCCTGGAGCTGTGCTAAGGGGTGAATATTTCTAGAAGGTGAAAACCGGGCAGAGATACCCAGGGAATGGATGGATGGATGATCCCAGGCTGGGGATGCGGTGCCCACCCTGCAGGCTGCGGGAGGCGGGAAGAGGCGGTGCCGGTGCGGGCTGCAGGGCGGGGCGTCCCCAGCAGGGGGCAGCGCTGCTCCAGCGCTGAGCGGGGCGGCGGCGGCTCCGGCTGCGGGAGGCGGCTCCGCAGCGCTGCGGGACCGGGGGCAGCGGCCGGGCGGGCATCGGGGGGCTCAGGGCAGGCGAGGGATCGAAGCATTTACCACCTTGAGAGTATTTAGCGGGAGGAGAAACACCGCAGAGCTGGAATGCAAAGCTCTCGGTGGGTGTGCTGGGGAGGTGAAGTGCAACGCGAAGCCTCTGCAGGAGGTCAGAGCCGCTTTTATCCTGGGGACACCCGTGGCAGGAGAGAAGTGACCGCTCGCTGTTTGAAAAGCTTTCCATCCGAAGATGTAAACCTTTCCGTGCTGCCAGCAGGGTGATGTGGGATGTGCCAAGCTCAATGCCTACTGCGAGGAGCTTGGGCCTGACCAGCAGAGGTTCCGGTACCTGCAGATGGCATTGGACCCTCCTGGGGTCTGAGCCACCGACAGGAGCGTCATCTCCTGTTGCCATTTCGGGCTCTGGAGGGTGGTAACCCGGCCCAAGGGACAAAAGCCGTGTAAAAGGCTGCCCAGCAAACTGTGTGAGACCTTGTGGTTGGTCAGGGGTGAGTCTGAACTGGACCTGACTGAAGGTGGCTGCTGATCCCACATCCTCTGAATTGGCAAAGTTGCTTTTCCCAAGGGGCCAGTGAAGCCTGCTCAGGGCACGGTCACTGTTCCCGTTGCAGCCCATGTTTTCCTCTCCTCCAGGGGCTGAAATATCAGGCTGAGCCACGTTTTGCAAAATTTTGTTTTCCCCTGAACCCAACAACCAGACCATGGGCTCTTGGGAGCCTCTTTGAGGCCAGCCCAGGGTCCCAGCATCTTTCTGCACTGGGTTGTTGGTGGCCCTGTGTCCAGCCCTGTCTCTTGACTGGGCCTCTTCGTTTCCTGTTGCAGCTTTGCTCTGGCCTTTCCTGCTCCTGGCTGGGCTCCTTGGTACTGGCTCACCCCTTGCTTTGCCAAAGGACCCTCTGACCGCCCTTGTGTCCCATGTTCAGACCTCTGGGCCCATAATCCTCAGTGAGGGACAAGCTTGCACAGTCACCCTGGGTGTCCAGCTCATCCACACTCTTGGTGCCCTAGCAGGGTGCCATTTCTGCCCAGCCAATATCCTGCTGATGTCTGTACTCTACATCTACCCACAAAGCTGTTGAGGCTTCTCTGCTGATGTTTCCCTGTGTTTTGTATTGTTTTCACCTCTGAAAGACCTGCACTCTTAATACCTCCTGAAATATGAACTTTCTGCCAGTGGTGAAGGCACAAAAATAATGTTGTCCTCTTCTTGTGCATGAACCTGAGCAGTGTTAAGGAACTGCTCCTATTCCACAGTGGGTGGCACTTTCATTTTGGGGCTGTGCAGCCCTTGGCACAACCCAGCAATGGGTCAGGATGTGGTGGTTTGGTATTTCTATTGCTCTGTCTTACCTTGCAGTAGCACTTCCTTAGGAAAAGTCCTGGCATGCCAGAACCAGTGGGTTCGTTAATCAGGCCAGCAGGAAGGTAGCAGAGCACCAAGAGAAACAGATGTGCTTGTGAGCATGGTGTTTCTGTGGCAGACCCATTTGTGTCTGCTGGAAGAGAGAGAGAGGTTGCAAATCAGTTCAAAGTGTCCTGTGCTTGGTGCTGTAGACACCTCTCTGCTATCAGCTGACATCTCTTGCCTGTTCATTTCTCATGGACAATTACTGAAGGCTCGTTCTTCATGTGGGCTGGGTTTGAAATGGCATCTTGAAGCAAAAAATCCCAGCAGCGTGAGGTCTCTGACCCACTCAGCTCTCCTTGGTGGCCCAAGGATCGTTTCTGCTTCTGACACTTCCTCCCACTTCTGGCATCTGGTTATTTCAGTCTGCTTTTCCATATATGTTTAGTGGTATTGGGAAACAGAAATACACCAGCAGGAGGATTCCACACCACCAAACTGCAAAAGAATGAACATAAATATTTGAGGTTATACTTTCATAGCTATAAGACAGGATTCCAGTAAATGATCCTTTCTGCATCCTCACAGACTAAGTGCAAGTCCAATATCATTTGTCGTGGTTTGTTTGAGAGCCATCAGGGGCAATGCATGACCAGGCTTATGGGGCTTTGCTGTGTGTGTTCAATGCAGGGAGAGCTGCATCACTGTGAAGCCTTCCTGAGCACTTCAGATCCATTTGCAGGTGCAAAACCTGCTTGGAGTGTTTCTGTGTCTGCAAATGAGTAATGGCTGATTCCTATATCCATGTCTCCTGGCTAATGAAGGCATCTGCCACAACTACAGTGAGACAATGGGGAAGAAGAATTAAGAAGGGCTTTCCCCTTTGATAACCTGTGATGCCATCACCACAGACTTGGTTCTTAGACTTAAATGCCTTTTCTGGCATTTGGGTTTTTGTTTGGTTTTTTTCCCCTGTAAAGAAATATGAGGATTATGGGTTTATGGTACAACATTCTTGAGGGAAATAGCAAAGGCTGTGTGCTTGGTGACTGAGCCCATACCATGTAAGCTGTTGCACTCTTCAAAACCTCATTGAGGTAATAGCTGCAGTGTCAGGACAGTGATAATTCCTCTGCTGACAGGCTGTGCACTGGAGCAGTAGCTCAGTTTTAACTACTAGAATTAGCAATTCCTATTGAGATCCCCTGGTCATACCCTGGGCTACATCCCTACATCTGTCTGCCATTTGGCTGATGGGTTGTCCTCCTTCTGCCAAGGCAGTGACTGTGGGAGTGGAGCACTTTTACTCTTGAAAGAGCTGAGACCTGTTGCAAAGCCCATTAAAACTGATGCAGCTTTTTTAATGGATTTCACTATATTTGGCTCCCACTCTCAGCAACATTGCTCTTGCTCAATGTGAAACTTGGAAGCTAACTTGGGTGAACAAGCCAGGCTAACATTCTACAATCTTACTGTTATTGCTTGAAGAACCAGATAAGGTGTGAGTTGGCAAATGAGCAAAACAAGTAACAACTATTATCTTAAAAACTTTATCCAAAATTATCCAAGCTACCTCAGGCTTGCTTTGACTGTGGTGAAATCAATGTCTAATTTAATATGTGTATGTGGGCATTCCACTAAAAATCTGGAAGGAGTGCCAAATTTCAGCTCTGAGGGAGAGGCTTTCTGCTTGTAGCTGCCAAGGCCAGAAGTTGCCCTTTGGCCTCATTTGCCAAGTCCAGACACCTGGAGAGCTGAAGGTGATGCTAAGGCAGAGATGGAAGGGACTGTAGAGCAGTGTTGCTTGGCCAGGAGACAAGGGATCCTTCCCAGCAGCTGATCTTGCCCTCCCTCCTTCGAGTCCCTCTGCCTTCCCATCCCACTGTCCCTTTGCCCCTTGCTGTGTTCCTTGCTGCTGCATAGAAGTCTCCTGGCCCCATCCCTTTGATGATGGAATCTGATGTTGCCCACACTTCTGAGAGGTCCAGAGCTGCTGCAACTTTGAGTAAAATCTTGTTGTTTTGAAAGCTTCTTGCCTGCTGTTTTGTGCTATTCTTTCATAAAGAAAGCACTCCCACCGCCTTTCTGTCATCAAGTATATGTTGTATTTTTATGAAGAGGCCATTAAAAATCTGCAGTACACTGAAAGGCAGAGATTCAGGGTCATGAAAAGGATGTAGCATAAAACCTTGGGAAATTAATTCATTAGTGTGCTAGTGAGTGATGCAGTTTTGCTCATATTCCATTAGTGCTTGATTAATTGGTCCAACCTCTTCCTGAATCACTGTGCTCTTACTCATTTTTTTTGGTGGAAGGAGCTTAGTTCTCCTGTGTTTGTGGAGATGCAATCATGCTCAATGCATTTGCTGCCTATTTTCCCAGTTGCATCATTCTTCATCAGGACTTGTGCATATTAAGTTACTGCAGCATACTACGATCTGCAGATGAAATTCAGCTTTCATGGAATGAACAGCTACTTTGATGAAGGTATAAAAGTTGTGCTGAGTCTGACACTGCTTCTCCGTAGGGAGTCTGTAGAGAGTCTGTAGAGAGTCTCATTTGAGACTTTTGTGCTACTGAACCAGAGGAACACAGGAGAAACCTTCCTTCTCTTCCATATGTGGGAGGGCTTTGCCACTGGGGTCTGGCAGTAAGCAGAGCTCTCAGTGTGTAATCTTTGAAGGGCAAACCCTTCAGAAATGAAAAGAGGAAAAATCAATGTCACAGTTCCTCCCCTTGTTCCCCTTGTTTCTGCAAGGAATGGAACAGAGAGAAGTAGTTTTAGGAGAAGTGGAAGAGGGAGGGAGACAGATGAGAATAAGTGACGAAAAACTGGCATCAATGTGTTCTAACTGGTTGTGATTTTAGGGGGAAGTGTCCTTATTAGAAATTGCTTCTTCCCTCCTTCTGGACTGCTGTTTAGATGCTGCTGACTTTGGTGCATTGCCTGTGTACGAAAGACTACATGGTCATGAGATTGCTCTCTGTGTATATTAAATTATAGTGGACATGAAACAACTGAGGAAACTCTGCAAAAAGCTGGAACTCTAGCAAAAAAAAAAATTTCTTCTACAGGAGCCTGATCCATATCACATAGCAGATGGTTGTACTGGTTTCGCTGCCTTCTGTGACCTTTGGATCATGCTCCAAGTTCTGTCCTAATGTTGGTATATTTTTTAAAATTTTATTTACTTGTGGTTTTGTACTACTGCTTGTACCCAAAAGTAATTCTTATGTTTCTGAAAAAGACAACTTGAGAAATTAGAAAGTGTGATGAGCATTTGCTGTGATGAAATTTCCAGTAGAAGCATGCTAATGGCACCCAGGAATTATGCATTACTGGGGACTAATTAATGGGCCTAATTTAACACCACAAAGGGAACATCACAGCTCTTTGTGCTCTGACACCAGTTAAATGTTAACAAGTCCCCAGAGGCGTTTGAATTTACAGTTAATGTAATACCATGTATGGCTGAGCCATATGCATGTATTTAAGCAATATAAAAGGTTTATGAGTCTTGCTTCCTTTGCTTGTTTATTGTGATAAGATCTTGATGCTCTGAAATGTTTGTCCTAATATTTTACAGATCAAGACCTGTATCAAGACAGGGCAAGAGTCCTACTACACCTCTAGAAACATCTTGTTTTTTATGAACTGCCTGCACAGTGCTAGAGACATCCTGAGCCTTTGCATGCTACAACCCAGAAGCAGAACTGTTTCAAGTGGTCTTGTGTGACCTCTCACAAGAGTTCAGGACTGAAATGCCGAGTCCTCTGAGGCAGCTCTGCACAAGTTAGTCCTGGATCAGCTGTGCTGAGCATCACGGCATGAAGATTTCTGTTTCAGGAATTAGGCCCAGGTTTTTTGAGCTCACTCCATGATCTCAGAGCTTCACTGAGTTTGATAAACAAAAAAGACAGAGCAGCTTGACCAGTCAACATTGAAGGTTGCTTGTTCTGAGGGCTTGGAAGTCTCTCAGAAAGACTTTTAGTCTCAAAAGGGGTATGCTAGATTTGCTTTTGGAATCGTACATGTCCTAAAAGTGTGACTCTGTTGCCAGTGACACCTCTGACCTTTTCTATGTTTCCCATTGTAGGCATTGTGGGCTTAGCTGTGCTTCTAAAGGAGTGTTTTATTTCTATATTGAAGCTGTCTTCAAGCACTGAGCAACCCAGACGATACCTGGATCTATCTGAAGTGACAAGTGCCCTTTCATGTATCTCTCTGCATGCATGTTTCTGTAATTGCATAACTCCAAAGAAGCCCAAACCCACCACTGAACACGAGGAAAGTCTGCTGGGTGAGCTGGTGATGTCATCACCATTGGAGATGCTCATCTGTAAGGTTTGGTCGGGGTTTCATATGGGAAGACATGCTTGCTCTGCCAGGGTGTAGAATAAAAACCCCCAGAGAGGTTTCCCTCCAGCTCCCAGGCTTTCTGGAAAGCAGATTAAATGGCAAATCCTCCATGTGCTTGCTCTGTTACTGACAATACTGGATGGTATTTGGTTTCACTGAAAAGCAATGTGGAAAGCTGTGCGTGCAGGAACTGCAGGGTTATGGATGACAGAAGTCACTCATCCCCATTTGTCCTGAAACATCTCTATGTTGAAAAAAGGACTCCTTATACCCATAGTCTCTGTGACATTCCCTTGCTTGCTGTCTCTCCAATCAGAAGAAAGAGCTATCAGTCTATGAACATTTTCCAGCCAATGAAAGAGAAAATCGGGGCTGTCTGACTCCAATCGTTCTCCTCAGATGACAAAGTGCAGAACAAATCCTGTGGAAATGGTGAAACTTCAACTAATGCAGTGTATAGAAACCAGAATTCAACATCTAGCTACCTGTTCTGATTACTTAGCCACAAAAATAAAATCAGTTGTTCAGTCTGAATTATTATTGTTATTTTGTTATTATTGTTAATGTTGTTACTAGCATTGGTACTATTGTGTTTTAGAAGAAGGGTAAGATGTGTTTTTCTTCCTTGGGGAATGTCTGTGTTCGTTTAGAAAAGGTATCCACTGTGGAGAGGAGGAAGGAAATGCCCTCTGCCTCCTGTGCCTTTCTGGGTACAGCCCTGCAGTATATAAAATATCACCCATGTTAAAGAGTCATGGCAAGAGTTAACATCTCCAAGGCAGCCAAGTACAGAAGGCACAAGGCAGCTCTAGAAGGATGTCATTCTGTTTACAGCAGGACTGTGGCCTTAGCCAATGAAATTCAGATAAAAATGTGTCCTAGCAGTGAGCCTGAGGTGACACAAGGGGACAGAGACAAGTTGAGTTATATTTCATAGAGGCTTCAGTTACCAGTGTCACTTGTTTTTTTGGGCAAGCACATGCCCCCTTGCCCACATCTAAATGTATTCAGCTGTGGAAAACATTGCAAAACATCAGAAAACATTGTAGCCAAACACCACCCTCCTGCAACTCCCCTGCTGAAACTGCAGCTGCTCCTGCTGTGGAAAAGTGATAGATCCTGTTAAGCCAAGATAAATCTGATGGAACACAGGGAAATTCTACACAGACTGCCAGCAGCACAGAAATGGCCTGGTCTGAGGAACAGAAGCAAACACACCAAAAGCCAGAAATACCTCTGCAAATAGCCAAAAAGCTATTATTCTCCAAAACATTCCCTCTCCTTCATGCAGGGGTTCCACTTTCATCTTGAGTCTGATTGGGAAGTGACAGGTGGAAAGATTATTCCTGTCAGTAGAACTTGCTTTGCATCTCTCTGCAATTTTTATATCTCTCTGCACAGTTTTATACAACCAGAACATACCCTTTCTCACGGAATCTGGGGTCTTATTTGATTCTTCCTCTTAACTTCCCTGGTGGTGCATTGACATTTTCAGTGTTTCTTCACCCAACTCTCCTGACACATGGTTGGATGTGTGAGGTACAGACAAAAAGTGTTTGTTAGGGCTGAAAGATCTTGATCCTACAGACAGAAATAGATCCCTCGTGCCTACTTTAGACCTGTAGGCACATCAACACTTTTCAGGACACCGAGTTTGTGTGTTCATCAGCTCTTGAACTTCTGGTATTCTAGCAGTGTGGGCTGTGACACTGGAATGCCTGTCAAGAAAACAGGAACCTGGCCATGTAATTTTAAAATGGGAGTGCAGAATATCAGCAACTGGATGGATCACTGCCAATTGCTTTTGGACACTCCCTGAAACCTCTTAAGAAAATGGAAATTCAGCTTTGATCTCAAAGTCTCAAATGTGCTTATAAAAGTTGCTGAAGTCAGAGACTGAAATCCTATCAAACACAAGATCTGGCTGATTAATTGGTGAAATCCCAGTGGCAAAACTGAGGAGGATTAAAGGAAGACCAAGCTGCTATGGTAATCTGTAGAGAGAGCTTTTGGTTCTTCTTTTAGCCTGTGGACAGAGGTTTGCATTGCTTTGCCTTGTTGGAATGTGCCGTTCATGTTAGGGATAAACCAGAAGTGAAGAGAGGAGAGGGAACTACACTGAATAAATAACACAGTTTGGTACAGGCTATGGTGTTGTCCTGGTTTGGGCCAGGATAAAGGTGATTTTCTTTCTTGTACTTTTGCTTTTAGCTAAGTCTCTTGTAAGTAGTTGCACTTGCTGAAATTAACAGCAAGTTTCTCAGACAGTGTGTGTTTCTGGGACTGATAACACTCGATGTTTATAGTTACTGCTAGAGACTGGTGTGCAGAGCCAAGGACACTGCTCAGCTCTGAAGAAAACATAAAGAGGTCCCACCTGCATCCCTCCTTTGGGGAGGAACGGACAAGATAGATGCCAGAATTGACCAAACAGAGTATTCCATCCCATATACGTCATCCTCAGTATAAATTCGAGGGATCACGAGGGCCAAGCCAGATTTCCAGCTTCCAGCTTCCGGCTGCCTGCCCTTCCTGCCTTTCCTGCTTCCTTCCTTCACTCAGCATCCTGGAAGGATCCCGTTCGTTCGTCTGCCTGTGGTCCTGATCCCTGCCAGCCCTCATTTGTGTGTTCCTGCCTCCAGTTCCCAACTGCTGCCGATTCCAGGAGTCCAGCCTGGACTTTCCCAGAGCTGCCCTGCAGCCTCGGTGGTGACGTGAGAGTTAATGGGGGAAAGGGGGGAGGAATGTGGTATCCATTTTCCTGTATATTTGTATATATTTAATAATTTTTCCTATTTATCATTACTGTTTCATTAAAGTTGTGTAGTTTAGTTTCCAACCCATAAGTCTCTCTCCCTTATTCTCTCTCCTTTCTTATCAGGGAGGAGAGAGAGATTAATAGAGAGCGTCTGTTACTCGGTTTAATTGCCGGGCCAGTGTTAAACCGTGACAG
Organism: Heliangelus exortis; assembly: GCF_036169615.1. Classification (NCBI taxonomy): domain Eukaryota; kingdom Metazoa; phylum Chordata; class Aves; order Apodiformes; family Trochilidae; genus Heliangelus; species Heliangelus exortis. Next base: position 142,052,861 of record NC_092422.1, on the reverse strand, counting down.
GTGTGCACAATCAAAGGCTCCCACGCAGTGGACAAACTCGGGCTATTAAGCAGTGATGCTGCAGTGGTCTGCTTGCTCCACTCACACTGATGGCATGTTTATCTGTAATGTGATTCAACAGGTCTGTAGGTTTAATGCGAATAGACCATTCCTGTGGCTTGCTTTATTATAAAGAACATGACCAGTGTTTTCTAAGTCATTTTGGCCTTGATTCTATTTGGATGAGGGAAGCTATTCCAGTTGGATGAGAGCATTGATGGAGGGCTGAAAGCCCAAGCATATCTGAGAAAATGCCAGAGAACACAATGAGGATCATATGAAAGCCAATATGCAATAGCTACAAGGTTACTCTTTTTTCTAGGGGTAATAAATTCTCCAAGGTCCTCACTCTGAAGGCCCATCTTCCCTCTGCAAAAAAGTGCTCGGGATAAAGTCATGGAGTGTGGGCACAAAACTGAGGGAGCCTGAAACAGAATATCCTGAGCTGACTCATTCATGTCTGTGCAGAAGAATAAGATAATACAGAGAGTTGTTGGAACTATTTGCATTCTTGTAGGAAGGCTTCACTTAGCATTACCAGGAGAGATTTGTTTGACGCTAAGTCTGAGAGCTGGTGGGGGATGCAGCACTTCAGGAAAGCCTGACATCCAGCACTCAGGAGAACTTAACTGTGTCCTTGGAGTCAAGCATGTGTTTAAGAGTCCTGTTGGCCTGTGGCCTGCTTGTTTAGCACCTTGCAGAACCAACTTTGAAGTGGTGGAACGTGCAGAGCAGACGTAGCTCACGTTATCGCAATCTTCTCCTCTTGTTCCAGCGGTCGATCCGGTGCTGTGCCGGCTCTGCCGTGCCATGCTCTGGCACACTTGGCTCTCGTGGGCTGTGGTGAGCAGCTGGGCATGGGCACTGCTCCCACACATCTGCAGCAAGGAGCTGCAGCAAGCCTCACCCATGGGACATCTTCCTCCTCCTCCATCCCTGCCTTGCCCACGCAGCGCCACATCACCTATCCACAGGCAGACGTGACCTTCCTCGGACTTGGGATTGCTGTAGCAGATTTTGTCATAAGAAACGAAAAGCATAAAAAACTTAACCTTTGACAGGGAGTTATGTGCTAGGTCCTGCGATCTGGGGAATGAGAAGCCAAAAACTTCTCTATTGCTTGATGGCTTGAGAAGCATGAGCTGCGGTGGGGTTTTTGTTCTTGCTCTTTCAGTCTGGCGGGAGTTTGCTTTCTTTGGTGTAAGGGAACTGCTGCCTTCCCTGCCGTGTGTTATGCCTGGCCAGAGTGCACATGGTGGAACTGAGGCTTGGAGCACCTTCATCTGCACAGCAGGGAGGCTGAATTAGTGCTTAGAGGAAAGCCTTTATTCAGCTATTAATATGCTTTTGTCAGCTGTAGCCAACCACAACTTGTTTTCGTGGACAAGTACATGTGGAAATACTCTGTGCTCTGAATATGCTTTTACACAACGTGTTTGTGAGCCTGTGCAAGTGCTAATAACCCAGCTAGGAACCAGCTCCTCCTTGCAGAAGTTCTCTTTAGAAGGCTGTTTTCTAGTGTAGGCTTTAATGTAATGTTCCCATTTGCCAAGGACGTTAAATAGAAAACTAATGTGTTCCAGCACTGAAAAGCCCAAGCTTTGATTTTTATGGTGCATTGGGGCAGAGTATGGTTTTGAGAGAGGAAACTGGGTTCAGGCAATTTCTCCTTTCTCTTCAGACAGCTCACTTCAACATCAGTCTCTGCGGATCTAAACTGTAGGTAATTAGCAGGTGAGGTGTTTTTTTTTGGTTTTTTTTTTTTTTTTTGTAAACCACAGCATTTATGGTCAGGTTTGGAGTCAAACATTGTGTCAGATTTTCAGGCTCAAACATAAAAGGTCCTAGATCATGTCAAAGGATTTGGTAAGTGTTAAAGGTTATGGATTGTTGTATGTCATGGTCTAAAACAATTATAAAGATCACTGTCATGGTTAAAAGGACTCAATTGGTGGTGCTGGTGATGGGTTCAAATGACAGAGGTCAAGAGACCATAGATTAGGGTAAAATGTCACGGGTCATGCACAAAAGTCATTGGCAAATGCTACAGTAGGAGGTCAATATTAAGGATGTGCCAAAGATTGCTGTTCAGGGTCAAAACTTCTGTATCGGTATCAAAGGTAAAACATCAAGAAAAAGGCCAAAACCTACAAATAAGGTGAAAGACCATGGGTCTTTCAAGGATCATGGGCTTAATCATGGTTCACAGGTCATTGATTGGCATGAAAAGGTCATGGATAAGGATTACTTGTCACATGCTGAGGTTTTTTGCCAGGTGTTCACTCAAAGTTCAGAGGTTGAGGTCAAGAGTCAATGTCAAAAATCATAACCAGCTACTAGGAACAAAATGATGGTCAAGGGGTAAGAAGTCAATCGTCAGGGTTAAGGGTCAAAGCCTAGAGCTAGGTCAGCATAAAAGTTTGAGACTGGGTTTCACTGGCAAGGTATTGTAGGAAATATAGTAAGTTGAGGATCAAAGGTCCCAGGTAGTACAGTCAAAGGTCATGATCCATGTAAAAAGTCAGGTTTAATTATCAGGGTCTTCACTGGGGTCAGAGGGATACTGACTTTGGCAAGAGTTTATACACACATTCTGATGTTTTTTTCTGCTTACCAGAACAGTCATCACTTTGTGCAAAACACAGATAATCCTAGCATGATCCTTTCTACTTTCATCAGAACTCTTGCCTTACTAGAAGATCCATTTCTCAAGTGCTGTAAGCCAGCAAAGCTTGGCTGATATCACCAAAAGGTGATTTTACTCAAGATGGGAAAAAGTTGGGGGCTTTCAGGTTGAGTTGGAAGAGTCTCTTTAATGATCAAACATCCACTTCCTCAGCCATTACTTTCAATACATAATCCAAAGACAGTCCATCAGCCAGGACTTGACAGGAAGAGATGGATGAAGAAAAAAATCAACCCATGATGAAGAGTGAGAAGGGGTTTGTTCACTGCTATTTCCAAAGAAAGATTTTCTCAGAAAGAGAGGGCTGGTCCATTACAATTTACTGAGTAGAAAGTTACGTACCTAGTGAACCACATCTGAGAGACATCTGTCACAGAGATCTAAGAGGATGCAAACAAAAAGGGAGAGAAAGAGATGAGACCTAAAGTTTGATCCCACTTTCCTTTTAAGTCAATGGAAAGGCTCACATGTGGTGCCATGGGAGATGACAAGAGCCCAGAAAATTTAAACATGGCCAAGGGGTCTAAGTGGAAAACCTTGGCTTTGGGATAGACTTGCCTGTCATGTCACAAACATCTCTCCCTTGGGATACGCACCTTGGAGCAGAGATCTCTTTTGTCTCACACACCATGTGGGAGATCTGCTCACTCCTCTCTCCTTCCATGTCCATGGCCTTGTACTTGCTGAGCACATGAACATTTAGGGCTCTGCTATCACACCACTGAAAGTTTGTCCCTTGGCTGCTCTTTTCTCATTCTCTGGACCTTTTACAGACCTGGCTCCACCTCTCTAAATCCATCGCAGCAAGACTCTACAGCATTGCAGCCTAAGGATGGAAACACTCTGGTGGTCGCTGTCTCAGGAGGACAAATTCAGCGTCTCTTTGTAAAATGCTACTGTAGCCACCTCTGGAACCACAGGTTTTCATCATCCTTATCCACTCTATTCCCCAGAGATAAATCAAAAGACAAACAGCCTTCCTCTGTCCTTGTGCCATAGCTCCAGACCAACAGCTTGGAGATTTCCATCCATCTACTCTTGAAAGTAGTGGAAACTGCCATTTTTGAAAGGGGTTGATAAAGTCTTATGCCCAGCAGAACCTTTGAAACATTTGCCAAATCCTTGCAGGATGGCTGAAACACAAGCTGTCCCAGGGAAACTTTTTTGCTGAATCTCTTCATGTCAAATAAAACACACCTCTAGGTAAGCTTGTGTTTCAGTATTTTTAATGAGAGAAGATTATACACCATTACTGAGGAAATCGGGATTTAGCATTTTGGAACAGATTGCCAAAAAAAAGGACAGGATTTTTGTCCTGTCTTCAGGACAAAAATGGCGAAAACTTCATTGGAATTGGGTAAACCTGGAAAAGGAGCATTGGTCAGCACCCTGGGTGGTAGGAGCAGCAATCTCAACCTAGCAATGATTTTTTTTTTTTTCCCTGACTTGCTCATGCAGGTCCCTTGTGTTTTTGTCTCCTGAACCAAGAGCGGAGGAGAAGGGAGCACAAGGAAAGCAGGGGCTGTGCCTTGGGCTCTTTACTTACAAAAATCCCCAAAAGCCTTACATCAGTCATCTTTTATTTGTCCTCCTGAGATATCTGAGGGACTTCAAACAGACTAATTGATCTGGCCTTATTCCCAAACTAAAACTGAGACTCCAAGCAGATCTTGGGTAAATTCAGATGCATTGATTCTCCTATTTCTCTTCCAGCCATATCTCCTTTACATCAGTGAAGACAGAGGGATCCCCTTTTTGTCATTGTTTTTTTAGTTCCCCAGGTTGTGAGATTTGAGAGCAGAAATTGTATGGTTTCATCAGGATAAAGGAGACTAAAGAGGTAGTGGATCCAGAGATGCTTCAGGTTGTGTCTGCCTGGGATGGGTGGAAAGAAGAGGATTGAGTGGAGGAAGGTGTGTAGGGCTGATGCTGGGAATCTGCCTTCCCAAACCAGGGTGAGAGGTGCCATTCTGAACAAAGGGCTCAGAGTCAGAAGGGGGAAGCCATCCTAGTCTGGGATGTGGCTATAGTGTGCAGAGAGCTGCTGGACTATGCTTGGAGTTTAGGCTTAAGCAGTGACTCTGGATGAGCTGCTACAGTGAATTTTTCATCCCAAACTCATTCTGTGAGGGCTGGGCCTCTGTGTCTGTAGAAGCTGCACTTGAACCTTAGGGGCAAAACAATGGCTCTTCCAAGGAAAAAGAGTCCTCAGCCAACAAGCCTGTCAGAGCATTTAAAAGAAGTCTTAGGGATGCTTGAGATTGTTCCCAAAATCTCGCGGTTTTGCAAAGCCAGTTTTGGAGCCAGATCCCACCAGAACATGGAAGTGCACTGTCTGTGGCCCCTTTCCTCCAAGAATTCTTCCTAGTTCAGCCACCCTGGTGTGGGCCCAGTGCCAGTGGAAGGTTGGGAAGTCAAACCATCTTGGCCATTCAGAGAACCTGTAAAATAAGCTGAAAGCATTCCCAGACGTGTCCATTCTTCAGCAACAGAATTCCAATATCTTCCACTTCTTTCTACAGGTTTTTCCTGAAACTGGAAACATTACAAATCTCCCTTTCAGATGCATTCTTTGTCACCGTGTGAAAAATATTGATCTGCTTAGTGGGGTTTACATATCTTTATCATAATGAGCACACTGGTAAAACATGCATGTCTCAAAAGAGCATAGTGATCATCAGGCTTTTTATTCACAGACAGACACTGGCAATATTAATGAGGCTCAGACATCTGTCAAATTTATCATAGTTTAAAGTTCAGGAAACAAAGGCAGGATTTAGTTTTTCTAACTGTGATTTCCCATTTCTGTCAAGATTTGAGTCCCTGTGAGTTGCTGAAAAGAGATTCATTCCTATTTTCCAGGAGTTCAGAGAACCACAACGTTGAGGAACTTGGAGAAGCTGATATAGTGGATCAAGTTCAAGGGATTCTCAATGAAGAGGGATTCACTCTTGCCATCCTTTCAGGGCCATTACTCTGTCCTCTTGCCAGAGCTCAAATGGTTGTGAGTGGAGCAGAACAACCTGGGACTCTCCATAGTGTAAAGCTGAATGCAAAATGTGACTGTTGAGGATGAAGCAGAGCATTAGAACCTCAGGGGATTTTCTGCCTCATTCTCCAGTTTTATGTAACTCTAAATCATCATGAGGTCAAGATCACAAACCTTATGACAAGCTGCTGAGGGAACTGAGGTTGTGTAACCAGGAGGAAAGGAGGCTGTGGGGAGACCTTATCACTCTTTACAACTACCTGAAAAAAGGCTGTAGTGTGGTTCTCTCAAGGAACAAATGATAGAACAAGAGGAAACGGCCTCAAGTTGTGCCAGGGGAGATTTAGAGCAGATATTAAGAAAAAAAACCTTTACTGAAAGGGTTGTCAGGCACTGGAATAGGCTGTCCAGCAAAGTGGCCAAGTCACCATTCCTGGAGGTATTTAAAAGCCACAGAGATGTCATGCTAAGGAACACAGTTTAGGGGTAGACCTGGCAGTGTTCTAGGTTAACATTTGATTTTGTTAATCTGAGAGGTCTTTTCCAACCACAATGATTCTATGACTTTATCTTGCATGAGAGTGGTTATAGCCACAGAGTTTAGGATGAGCATCTCCAGAGCCAGCAGAGGCTGCTGCAATCCATGTTAGCACTGCCCAGAGCAGCCTGGGGCTGCTGGGTCCCAGGGGGTTCTCCTCTGATCTCCCAGTAGAGATTTCACAGCCTCCTGGTGAACATGCTGCTGATGCAGTAAAATTGTGCTCAGGTTCTGTCCCCCACAGGAATTTAGGACAGATTGCCTGGAAGCCATTGCACACATAGAGCAGCCCCGTGCTTTGCATGGGAGATGTAGGGCTAACATTTATATGGGGTTTCCTTGGCAGATTCTGCCAGGTGAAGAGAGAAGCAGGGCTCCAGCATTCCTTCTGAGAAGTGGAGGTTAATGTGGGTGGGTGACAGGCAGCATGCCTGGGGTGGAGAGTGTCCTGCCTTGCCCAGTAAAGACTGAGCTAAAGCTGCAGGAGGCAATCCCCTTTGGGTTTGGAAAGCTCTCTCCTGTGTCTGGGAGAAAACCACTGCTTCACCTTAACCTCCAGATGCTTAGAACTCATGATGCCATGAACAGGTTAATGGGATTATGAAAGGTAAGGAGCCAACAGACAGCTTCTCTTTGTGCAAAAGCCTCCTTCATCTCCAGCTCTTCTCTCATCCAGTGCTAGGTACCTGAAACAGCAGAATGCAACAAACTAATGAGCCTTTGGAAAGTTGCCCATTGCTGAGAGAAAAGTTTCCACCAGAATAGCCACCTCCAGTACCAGCAGTGCAATGCTGTCAATTTGAGCTTTGTGTCCTTTTGGTCCCTTACAAGAATTAATGGGATTCCTGCTCTTTGATGGTTGCTTTCATTCTCGACTTTCACTGCCTGCTGTAATTAACCTGGCTTTTTCATTTCTCTCCAGTAAAAATAAGAGAAATTATGAAGGGATTCCAACCCAGAAAAGTCAGAAAATCCTTGACAGAAGCTCTTGTGTGCTTCCCAGAGTTAAGAGTCTGGTCGCCAGCAGAGCTGAGGAAGAGTCAATTCAGACTGTGAGCTCACAGATAGCAGCAGCCTGGCAGCCTTTGAAGTCAATTTCATCTCACATACCTGTCTTCCAGACTGATGAGGCTTTGGCCTTGTGGGCTGTTTGGGTAGATCACCATGAGCATCCATCAGACTGCTCGAGGCACTGAGAGGGAATGGGGATCTCTCAGGTTCAGCCAGGCTGTAGCCATGCTCTACACATGTAGTCCTGTACAAAGCAAGTGTCTGGCAGCTTCTGGACCCGTGTCTGAAGATACAGGCTGATTGAAACGGGTTTTTGCAGAGGGAAAAATTTCTAAAGAAAATTTCTTCTGGGGCTGAGGAATTAATTTTAACTTGAAAGTCATTAGCATGTCTCTGAATGGATAATTAAGTCTCACCTCTTTAAGAAGCCAGATTGACCTGCTCCTCAGCAAAAAAGATTTTTGAAAAACAGTGTCATCAACTTTGAAGACTCTCAGGGGCTCTTAAACGCTTCTTTACCTTCATTAATAATCTCTGCTAGCAATCTTCTTCATCTTGGCCATTTGGTTGCTGCTTATACTCATGGGTGCACTCCTTTAATGATTATTCAGACTTTGGCTAGGATTATTTCAAAAGAAGAAGTTGTAACTCTCATGTTGTTTTCATTGGAGTGTGTTTGCATTTGATGTAAGGTGCATTCAATCCAGTTAGAGATGAGGCTTTTCCTGTGAGAAACTTCTGTGAAATCCAGTTTGAAATGCTGCTCAGAGCTCTGGAGTTCAGACCTCTGGAGGTCGCGACAGTCCTGGTACATCTCCTGCCTTGGGAGAGCTACTGCAAATGAAAAGTTTGGATAGAAATATTCTGAGAAGTTCAGGTCCTGTTACAAGTGAACTTGTGTGGTTATTTGATGGTCCTGGTACCAAGCCTTGTACTCTGATTTGCATTCCTTGATGTAAGCTCAGAGTACTCTCAGGTCCCCTAAAGAACTTTCCATTCGGTGTCAGTAAAAGAGGTGTCAGAAAGGGGCTCCTGTTTGCTGCCATCATCAGCTCAACACGTGCCACCTAGGAGAGGAGGTGCCTGTGCTCCACTACTCATAAGCTCGTCTTAGGTGTTCTTTGTGGGGTTTTTCAGTTTTGTTGTGCAAGGAGATGGAAAAGGAAAAGTCTTGTCTGGCAGTCTCAGTGCAGAAGTTGGCAGCCAAGGCCTCTTGGGCTTCAGTCCCCCCTCTGACTCCCAGTGCATTTCTCTTTGGGGAAGTCACTCAGTTTCTTGGTGTTCTGATTCCCCCTTCTGTACAGCTCTGTGCACACACTGACTGCCTTATCACTCATGTTGGGAGGATTAGATTCATTAAGAGAAGAAAGAGCTGAGAGGGAAAAATGCCTTCTCACTCCCAAATAGAATTAAAACTTGATTACTACATGAATTTAGTCCAATGGGGAATATAGTAATCAGAAAGAGACACTTTTTTTTTTCTATTTCTCTCAGTTCTATAGCAAACAGTCCTTAAGCAGGCACTTTTCATGAAAAGCTGAACAAAATAGTGCCTTTTTTAAACATTTCTAAATATTTTTCAATACATTCTCTCTTGCTTACCATTTACAAGCATATAATGTAAAAGAAATAAGTTCCTTCTTTAGGACAAATAGAGTAAATAATATATTAATTGTATTCTACTGTTAGGAAAAGAAATATAACAAAAAATTTTAAAAATAAAATAAAACACGTGGTTATATGTGAAGGAGGTAATTAAACAGAAGAGATGACAATTAAATGGAGTCTGATCTCAAGAGCTTAACAAGTGAGAACAAGGTTGGTTATTGATTAATGAGTAATGCTTAGTGTCTGGGAGAAGAGAATTTGCAGCCATTTAAAGGCCTATTGGGATCAGTAACTTGCAGAATGTATTATTTTTTTCTCCTAATCTCAAAATGCAGTCTGAAATTTGTGTATACAACCGAGTGACTAAATGGCTTTAACCATAAACTCAGTTTCTTCCAGAATAAGGGCTATTCCCTTATATTCTAATTCAGCAAAAGTCTTGTGAGAACAGTGCATGTTTCAGTGAGGAGCAGTGAGGATGTTCACACAGGAATTTCCATTCCTGCACTCTGTGTTCAGCACTGGAGGAAGCCCCCCTGTGAGCACTAAGTCCTCCACCACGTACCACGAGCATCTTCATCAATATTGGAAGAAGGATGTAACCTAAGGTCAGCTGTGATCACTGACAATGCAGCAGCTGCCTCTCTTTTCCAGCCCTCCTGCTCCTCTTTGGCTCTACTAGAAAAGTCTGTGGAGCTCACTAACTAACTCCAGGTCACCAGAGCACTCTGGTAAGAGAGGGAATTCTACAAAAATTGTCAGACTGATTCCAAACTGCTTTAAAACAATATAAAAACCCAATCTAATGTTTATAGGAGCTGGAGGACTGCAATGTTTGCCATCAGATAGACTATCAACACTTAAAGCCCAATTCTTTCCCTTTCCTAGTTTTTAGGTGCTCTTCTTCACTGGGATCTTCTGCCGTGTTTCATCATAATTTACTGAAGATAGATACCTCCTTTACACATTTCCCATCTCTAGAAACAGTTAAAACATACTCCCCCTGGCAAGCCAAAAGAGATGAAGATAACTCCAAGCTTGCTGAATTATTGCCAGCAATCAGTAGCTTGCCTCTACTTGGCAGTCAATGCAATTGTTACAGGAACCTCCTTTTCAGCACATCTCCAGCTCCTGTTTTAGCCTTTTAATGGCACTAAAACCCTACATGTTTACTCTCTTTTTCTTCCCAGAAATTTTTTTCCAGAACACACTTCTAAGGATATTTCACATCCAGGACCGGTGGATCCATCCCTGCTGTTGATCCTGTGATTCAACTGCAAGACCAGTTCAGTCAAGACCCTCCAAGTCAGCAGTACCAAGGGATCATCTCAGAACACCATTTCCATGACTGTCTCAGGAATGAAAAATCTGACATTTCTGCAAATATTGCCACAGAAGAGGTGTCGTGCTCTGGATTCAGAACCTCAGAAAGCAGCATTTGGATTAATGTAACTTTCCTTTTCTCAATAAGGTGTCTTGGTTTTTTTTATTTCTCAGAATAGTCACTGCAGGCCTCGAGGTTATTGTGGTTGGCATTTGCAAAGCCTTTATTTTTAAAATGGTGCCACAAGTTATTATATGCTCTCCTAGGGCTGTGGGCCAGACTATGTTAGTGATAAAGCAGTGACTGCATGTGCCAGAGGCCTAACTTTGCCATTACAAATAACAGCCTTTTGTAAACTATTTAAGAGCAGCTCTGGGTTGGATGCTTCCCTCAAGTACCTTCCATGGTCGTTTGAACCTGAAAAAGAGAAGGCTCACCCTCTCTCCCTGATGGCAGCTTGGGCCTGCAGTCAAGCAGATATATTAGGTGCCGTTTGGTTTCATTGATGCAAGCCAAAAGCAGAAACAAATCCCCCTTTTTTATCTTCAACAGAACCTTTGTGCTTTGCCACAACAGTGCCTGGGCCATGGCTGTACAGGGTGTAAGCACAGAGCTGGGCTAAAGCCCCTGGGCTGGGGTGAGCACTGGTGCTGAGCCTTGCTCTCCTGGGGCCTTTCTGCATCAGAGCTTTCCACACAAGCTCCTTAGGCAGCTGCTGGACACTTCTGGGGTTTTCCTGTGGCACAAGTGATCTTGAAGTCAAGTGGAAGAAGGGGGGCTTCAGGTGGCTGTGGTCACCAGGAATGTTCCTGTGGGGAGACACCTGGTCCCAGCCTGGTTGGGTTCGGTGTCCTTGTCACGGGAGGAAACTCTGAGACATGGGGAGGTTGCTCTGGGGTTAAATCAGGACATGGCCAGCCAGAAATACAGTAGCAGAAGGTAGTGCTCCTGTGGCACCACAAATACAAAGAAAGGAAAGGCCACACCAAATTGAGTCTAACTACAAGCTTTACCAAGTCCATTCTCCTTCTGCCAGTTGGAATCAGGCAAACACTGAGGAGTAGGAATAGCCAGCAAGTATCTACAGTCTGTGTCTTCAAAGAACATGTATTGCATTTTAAAGCCATTTCATATTGTCAGGTTACCTGACATCCACGTGGGAATCTTGCCTCAGGCACAGCAGATGTAGACATTGGGACACTATTTTCCCCAGCTGCTACTTCACAAAGTACAGAGATGGTTCCTGTCTATTGAAAAAGTAAATGTTTTGATGTTGCAATAACAACATTGGAGCCAAGATGATCTAAGGATATAAATATGGAAAAGCTGGTAGGAAGGGACATTATTGGATGGTAGAGGAAAACTGTCACTTCTTTCTGTGAACCTCACCATGCTGGAAGGCTTTCACTTTTGAGTTATTCCCACAGATACATCTCAGGCATTATCTGTCCTTAAAAACATGGCTGTAGAGCTCTCAAGTGAGATGGCCAGAAGACTGCACTACTTTTCCTCTGACCTAAGCCATAGCATCTTCACACCACCCTGTTGTGGATCACCTATAACTAGCTTTTCTTCTGCTATCAACCTGTACCAAGAGATTTAAGAAGTTCCATTGAAGTGCTCAGAGCCCTCACACTCCCAATGCAAGTAGCTCTGCAGATATTTTAAATGTCAGCAACACAGACACCACTGCACCACAAAGGCAGATTCATGGGACTTCATCATTTGGCCACTTGACAATCTGAGGATCAAAGGGGAAGACAGAGTTTTCCAGTTGTATCTTTTTGTCCTATTTTGCCCATAACCCTGAAAACTACCTGGGGATCACAGTTCTGATGGACAAGGAAAGAGGTTTGTGTCCTCGTGCCACTAAGGGGCAGATCCATACAGAAAACACTTTTGTGAAGCTTGTTCCCAGCGTGTTCTGATGCCTCCCTCTGCCTGTGTCCTTCAGTAATCCTTGAACACTTCAACACTGGACTGGATCATGAGCTCTCTGGTATCATCTGTCTTGCTAATCGCTGTGCTGAGGTGTCCTCAACCTCCCTCCCTGCTGTGACTCCACAGCTGCTGATTTTCTCTCTGACCTTTTGAGATGTGTCCCACTGTTCTCTGGGCTGATTCCCACGAGGCTTCAAAGTAAACACACAGGCATGGGTACAGTGATTTATAGAATGCTGCTGCCATCAGAGGAGGGCTATTGGCAAGTGACTGAGCCAGGCTGCTTCAGGGGCAGAGCAGAGACAGAGAAAGGGGATCAGTTTGTCTCCCTCGGCCACTGTGTCAGGACCTGGACTCTAAGACCTTGTGGCTTAAAATACCCCTGTAATGTGCAAGGTTTTAGTAGGTATGGGAAGAGATAGAAGATTGTAGCATGTTTGCAATAGGAACAGTAGGCACCATCTGATGCTGGGAAACACACAAAAAAGAGATTATACAATGCGTGGATACTCTGGAACTGCTGTTGTCTCTGAACCTCTCTTCAAGACTTCTGCTGCCCTCAGTGAGCTTTGGGTCAGCCTCTTAGGTACGGAGGGAAATCACCAGAGCTCTAGGAAAAAGAGAAGGGGATGTTAGGATACAGGATTTTCTCCCACGTTCAAATACTGTGGGGAAGATGGGTGTCAGATTATTAAAATTCTGCTGCTGGTGATCGTACCGAGAGCAAACTGGAGGTGAGCCTTTCTTAGTGTTTTTTCTGTCAGTGTTTTCTACTGGCTGAGACTATTTGTATTGGCACAGAAAGTAGAAGGGGCAGCCTCCCATCACCATGGGTTCTACTGCAGTCTGGTGCTCAGCAGGACATGGGACAGGGACTGGCACCACTTCCCAGGGAAGGGCTGGAGCCTGGTACCAATCAGCAAGGTGTGTTTGGTTTCCTTTACCTGGCCAAAGAGACCTCCTAGCGAAACATAACAGCATTCTAACAGAAAAGAAGTCTGGTGAAAATAGTTTGACAATTTCATTAAAGTTCCTTTGAGTCTGCTTTCCAGTTACCTTTTGACAGGCTGGAACACCCATACTCTATTGGGATTCAGTTGTGAAGTGTTAAAATGCCTTTGTAATTTGTTTGCAATTCAGTTTTGGTTTTGTACCTCCTTTGTCTTCAGTTATCCTCTGGCTCACAGAACCTGCAAGTCTGCCATAGTTCTCCAGGCATGACTAACAGGCAACCTCCAAAGAGTCATGAGAAATTCTATAGAAATAAACAGGAGAAATGTACCATGAATAACCAATTAAATTAACAATAATTAGACAGAGTATAGGATTTATTTTTTTTTTACAATGAGTCTTCTCTACATAACTTAGTGAGGATGCCTCTGCTAGTTTTTAGTGATGTTTGTGTTTTCCATGGTACATAATTTTGCAGACTCTTGTAAACTTAATGGGTATTGAATTTTTATATATTTGAAAATATGGAACTTGTACTGAATGCATGAAGAATACATAAATTACGGTTTCCCCAGCCATGAAGAAAAGCCCTGGTTACAGTCTGTCCATGCAGATGCATTTAGAGTTACTTTCTTGAAACAGAGAGTTTGTAGCTGCAGTGTGACCTAATTTGAGACTCAAAGACTGAGGAGCAATTCCATTCACTAACATGGAACTGGAACCAGCAGCCTCCACAGTCTCTATTTTCCTTTTCTCTACTATTCTTATGCTGGATTTTGACTTTGTGAAATCTCTATCTCTGGTGTCTCCAGTTTCCTTCAGCAAATCCCAGCTACTCCAAATTCCTGTAAAGATCCATTGTTAGTAGATCCAAATTCTTATCAGCTCAGCTTTTACCTTTCCAGACAATTGACTTTGTACACTTTTATGCTTCAGCCTGCTCCAGGTGCTGTGTGGTTGTTTGTTTTGATGGTTACCTCCTGTGTTGTGTTACCAAAGCCTGTCTCTCAGGCTGAAGGCTGACCACTGGCTTCTCTCTTGCTACCATACACTTTTTCTGACAGCTGGGGGAAAGGTTCTGAAGTTTGAAATGAAAGACAGGTTAAGAACATCCTACCATAACCAGCCTTTGTCTTTTGACCTGATAAGAAGAAACCATGTTGACCATGATGAAATGTGGTTTGAATCCAATTAGATTGTTATGAGAGAGGCCAAGGTGTTATGGCCCTGTCTGCTTTTTCAGAATAAAGAGAAAATGGCAAGAACTCCAAGGATGCAGCCTCTCCTCACATGTTTCATTGACAGGTCTGCTTTCTGCATTTCATACAATGTCCAAACATAGGAGCAGAAGTGGAATTTATTGTTGCCCAGGAAAAGAATTATTAACACCATCCTATTGGCTTAGATTTTTAGAAGCACAGTCGGGATGCTGTTAGCTTCACTAGATTTTTCTCCATCTCTACAGGAATGTTCGGTAATTAAATCCTAAAAATTAAGAGCAGAAGAAACAAAAGAAAAAATAACACAATCAAACATTCTGATTAGAGTCAGTCAAGCAGAAGCAGAAATCCATAGCAACTTCATTAGTTTGTTTTGACTGGAGCATAACAGTGAGAAAACATTCTGCTTTCCTTTATAAACTTTCTTTCTCAGTTAACTGGAATTTGACAAATAAATGTAAAGGAACCAAAAAATTAAGAAAAAAAAAAAAAAAAAAGTTTTTATTGACCCATTGAAAGACTTTTGGTTCTGCTTTTTTGGTTCAGAAAATGAAGTAGTGTCCACACCAGCATTCCACTCAAGCCTCCTTCTCTGGCTGGGATACTTTACAAGGCTGCATTCTGCATACTGGGAAAAAAAAATCTCTGAAGCTTTTTTTGAGCTTTTACAGCATGGATGGCTGCATAAATCCCCTCCAGGAAAGACTCCACATGTCCCTTCTAGAAGAGAGGTGACCCTCAACAAGATGTTCCAAACATCTCTTGTTCTGCTTCATTCTGATCAATAGACCCAGGAGAATTTGAACACTCCTGTGGCCCTCTGTCAATAATAACAATAAAAAAGTACTCCTCAGCTGCATAAATATTTGGAAATGTTATGAATAAGTGAGGCAATCAGTCACTGTAGCTGTAGTGGCACACTTGATGCAAATTAAACCTAAGCCACCCCATGCCCACAGTCACAGAAGTAACCATACAGAGCTAAAACCTAAACAATTCCCAGTCCTGAACTTGTTGGTATTCTGATATACAGAGCTCAAGCTGTTCTCACAGGAGCTCCAACCTGCAAGTACAGGTTATTTTTTGACTTATTCTTTTTCTTACTCGCCCTTACTAAATCGCAGGCAAAAGCTTATTCTTCCATTCTCAAACTTGGGTTGAGCAATGGAGCACATAGAAGGGGGAATTAAAACTCGAAATCTCTTGTAATGTCAATTTTAAAACTCGCAGCACTAAACAGATTTGCAAATGAATGTCAATAGTAATTACACTACAACTGCAGGAAATATCAGGTGGCCAAATAAAGAACAGCAGGCTGAGATAATGGAATTTCTTCACTGGTAGAGTGAAACAACAATCCCAGGACACATCCATCTGTGATTGATTTGCTGCTCGCATCTTGAGCAGACTGGCCATCCTTGAGCTACCCCAAGACTACACTGTTATTTACATGAAGTTTTCTGGGCATGTCACTGGACTTTTAGCCAGTATAATTATACATCATGATAAAAAACAGCTTTCTTAGGACTTCCTTAGCTAGACTATGATATCTTATCCCAATTTAGAAAGGTTAAGAATTATTCTAAAATGCTGGGGTATAAAAACCTTCACAGTTACCTGGTATTTAAGTACATACAGTCTGAGAACCAAGAGAGCAGTCTGAAGTGAAAGGAGAAATTGCCTGAACCCAGTTTCCTCTCTCAAAACCATACTCTGCCTGATGCACTGTAAAAATCAAAGCTTGGGCTTTTCAGTGCTGGAACACATTAGTTTTCTATTTAACGTCCTTGGCAAATGGGAACATTACATTAAAGCCTACACTAGAAAACAGCCTTCTAAAGAGAACTTCTGCAAGGAGGAGCCGGTTCCTAGCTGGGTTATTAGCACTTGCACAGGCTCACAAACACGTTGTGTAAAAGCATATTCAGAGCACAGAGTATTTCCACATGTACTTGTCCACGAAAACAAGTTGTGGTTGGCTACAGCTGACAAAAGCATATTAATAGCTGAATAAAGGCTTTCCTCTAAGCACTGATTCAGCCTCCCTGCTGTGCAGATGAAGGTGCTCCAAGCCTCAGTTCCACCATGTGCACTCTGGCCAGGCATAACACACGGCAGGGAAGGCAGCAGTTCCCTTACACCAAAGAAAGCAAACTCCCGCCAGACTGAAAGAGCAAGAACAAAAACCCCACCGCAGCTCATGCTTCTCAAGCCATCAAGCAATGGAGAAGTTTTTGGCTTCTCATTCCCCAGATCGCAGGACCTAGCACATAACTCCCTGTCAAAGGTTAAGTTTTTTATGCTTTTCGTTTCTTATGACAAAATCTGCTACAGAAATCCCAAGTCCGAGGAAGGTCACGTCTGCCTGTGGATAGGTGATGTGGTGCTGCGTGGGCAAGGCGGGGATGGAGGAGGAGGAAGATGTCCCATGGGAGAGGCTTGCTGCAGCTCCTGGCTGCAGATGTGTGGGAGCAGTGCCCATGCCCAGCTGCTCACCACAGCCCACGAGAGCCAAGTGTGCCAGAGCATGGCACGGCAGAGCCGGCACAGCACCGGATCGACCGCTGGAACAAGAGGAGAAGATTGCGATAACGTGAGCTACGTCTGCTCTGCACGTTCCACCACTTCAAAGTTGGTTCTGCAAGGTGCTAAACAAGCAGGCCACAGGCCAACAGGACTCTTAAACACATGCTTGACTCCAAGGACACAGTTAAGTTCTCTTGAGTGCTGGATGTCAGGCTTTCCTGAAGTGCTGCATCAGCTCTCAGACTTAGCGTCAAACAAATCTCTCCTGGTAATGCTAAGTGAAGCCTTCCTACAAGAATGCAAATAGTTCCAACAACTCTCTGTATTATCTTATTCTTCTGCACAGACATGAATGAGTCAGCTCAGGATATTCTGTTTCAGGCTCCCTCAGTTTTGTGCCCACACTCCATGACTTTATCCCAAGCACTTTTTTGCAGAGGGAAGATGGGCCTTCAGAGTGAGGACCTTGGAGAATTTATTACCCCTAGAAAAAAGAGTAACCTTGTAGCTATTGCATATTGGCTTTCATATGATCCTCATTGTGTTCTCTGGCATTTTCTCAGATATGCTTGGGCTTTCAGCCCTCCATCAATGCTCTCATCCAACTGGAATAGCTTCCCTCATCCAAATAGAATCAAGGCCAAAATGACTTAGAAAACACTGGTCATGTTCTTTATAATAAAGCAAGCCACAGGAATGGTCTATTAGCATTAAACCTACAGACCTGTTGAATCACATTACAGATAAACATGCCATCAGTGTGAGTGGAGCAAGCAGACCACTGCAGCATCACTGCTTAATAGCCTGAGTTTGTCCACTGCATGGGAGCCTTTGATTGTGCACACCATAGCCTGTACCAAACTGTGTTATTTATTCAGTGTAGTTCCCTTTCCTCTCTTCACTTCTGGTTTATCCCTAACATGAACAGCACATTCCAACAAGGCAAAGAAATGCAAACCTCTATCCACAAGCTAAAAGAAGAACCAAAAGTTCTCTCTACAGATTACCATAGCAGCTTAGTCTTCCTTTAATCCTCCTCAGTTGTGCCACTGGGATTTCACCAATTAACCAGCCAGTTCTTGTGTTTGATAGGATTTCAGTCTCTGACTTCAGCAACTTTTATAAGCACATTTAAGACTCTGAGATCAAAGCTGAATTTCCATCTTCCTAGAGGTTTCAGAGAGTGTCCAAAAGCAATTGGCAGTGATCCATCCAGTTGCTGATATTCTGCACTCCCATTTTAAAATTATATGGCCAGGTTCCTGTTTTCTTGACAGGCATTCCAGTGTCACAGCCCACACTGCTAGAATACCAGAAGTTCAAGAGATGATGAACACACAAACTCGGTGTCCTGAAAAGTGTTGATGTGCCTACAGGTGTAAAATAGGCACAAGGGATCTATTTCTGTCTGTAGGATCAAGATCTTTCTGCCCTAACAAACACTTTTTGTCTGTACCTCACACATCCAACCATGTGTCAGGAGAGTTGGGTGATGAAACACTGAAAATGTCAATGCACCACCAGGGAAGTTAAGAGGAAGAATCAAGTAAGATTCCATGAGATTCCCCTGATTCCATGAGAAAGGGTATGTTCTGGTTGTGTAAAACTGTGCTTTTCAGGAAATTACAGAGATCACCGTGCACTTTCCAATCAGACCCAAGATGAAAGTGGAACCCCTGCATGAAGGAGAGGGAATGTTTTGGAGAATAATAGCTTTTTGGCTATTTGCAGAGGTATTTCTGGCTTTTGGTGTGTTTGCTTCTGTTCCTCAGACCAGGCCATTTCTGTGCTGCTGGCAGTCTGTATAGAATTTCCCTGTGTTCCATCAGATTTATCTTGGCTTAACAGGATCTATCACTTTTCCACAGCAGGAGCAGCTGCAATTTCAGCAGGGGAGTTGCAGGTGGGTGGTGTTTGGCTACACATTTTGCAATGTTTTCCACAGTTGAATACATTTAGATGTGGGCAAGGGGGCATCATGACATGAAGGCCGTGCTTGCCCAGAAAAACAAGTGACACTGGTAACTGAAGCCTCTATGAAGTATAACTCAACTTGTCTCTATCCCCTTGTATCAGCTCAGGCTCACTGCTAGGACTCAGCTTTTTAAAAGTGCTCCACTCCCACAGTCACTGCCTTGGCAGAAGGAGGACAACCCATCAGCCAAATGGCAGACAGATGTAGGGATGTAGCCCAGGGTATGACCAGGGGATCTCAATAGGAATTGCTAATTCTAGTAGTTAAAACTGAGCTACTGCTCCAGTGCACAGCCTGTCAGCAGAGGAATTATCACTGTCCTGACACTGCAGCTATTACCTCAATGAGGTTTTGAAGAGTGCAACAGCTTACATGGTACGGGCTCAGTCACCAAGCACACAGCCTTTGCTATTTCCCTCAAGAATGTTGTACCATAAACCCATTTAATTCTCATATTTCTTTACAGGGGAAAAAAACAAACAAAAAACCGAATGCCAGAAAAGGCATTTAAGTCTAAGAACCAAGTCTGTGGTGATGGCATCACAGGTTATCAAGGGGGAAAGCCCTTCTTAATTCTTCCTCCCCATTGTCTCTCTGTAGTTGTAGCAGATGCCTTCATAAGACAGGAGGCACAGGTATAGGAATCAACCATTACTCATTTGCAGACACAGAAACACTCCAAGAAGGTTTTGCACCTTGCTAGAAAGCAAAAAACCATGGCAGCACAAACTCCCAGGAGATCCCCTGAGCTGACCTACTGCCCAGAAAAACCAACCACTGGTGTCCACAGCACGTGCAGGACCAGGTCACCTCTCACTGTACTTGAGTAACTAAGGCATCAGCCCAGCCATCACAGCAAGTCTACATGTGTGCGACACAAGACTTTCAGGGCCCACATTTTAACAGCTGGGCAATTACACTTTTCTCCCAGTCTTGGCCTTTAATATGGGTCACCACATTTCACCCTCTCTTCTGCAGGAACAGGCCTTGATTATTCACCTGCTGGCTAGCTTTGCCTCCTGTTACCCATCTCACACAGCTACAATCAAAAGCCTCTGAACATCCCCCAGCACATCACTGGGCAGCACAGCCATCATCTGCTGTTCTCCCTTTGTCTCATCCCAGCAGGAGAATTGAGTCCGTAGCATTTCCCTCTTGCAGAACTATCTGTGTTGCACTTCTGGCATTCTCAGTGCAATGAAGATGCACTTTGAATGAAGCCCCACACTGCAGGAGAACTGATGGAGTGATGTGACTGAGTGCCCCGGGACACGTGGCATTCATTGTGCACAAATCACTCTGCAGAGCAGCTGGAGTAAAGATTGTGACTGACCTCAGAGAATCCTGCAGTGGATCTGAAGTGCTCAGGAAGGCTTCACAGTGATGCAGCTCTCCCTGCATTGAACACACAAAGCAAAACCCCATAAGCCTGGTCATGCATTGCCCCCAGTGGCTTTAGACAAACGAAGATAAATGATATTGGACTTGCACTTAGTCTGTGAGGATGCAGAAAGGATCATTTACTGGAATCCTGTCTTATAGCTATGAAAGTATAACCTCAAATATTTATGTTCATTCTTTTGCAGTTTGGTGGCGTGGAATCCTCCTGCTGGCGTATTTCTGTTTCCCAATACCACTAAACATATATGGAAAAGCAGACTGAAATAACCAGATGCCAGAAGTGGGAGGAAGTGTCAGAAGCAGAAACGATCCTTGGGCCACCAAGGAGAGCTGAGTGGGTCAGAGACCTCACGCTGCTGGGATTTTTTGCTTCAAGATGCCATTTCAAACCCAGCCCACATGAAGAACGAGCCTTCAGTAATGGTCCATGAGAAATGAACAGGCAACAGATGTCAGCTGATAGCAGAGAGGTGTCTACAGCACCAAGCACAGGACACTTTGAACTGATTTGCAACCTCTCTCTCTCTTCCAGCAGACACAAATGGGTCTGCCACAGAAACACCATGCTCACAAGCACATCTGTTTCTCTTGGTGCTCTGCTACCTTCCTGCTGGCCTGATTAATGAACCCACTGGTTCTGGCATGCCAGGACTTTTCCTAAGGAAGTGCTACTGCAAGGTAAGACAGAGCAATAGAAATACCAAACCACCACATCCTGATCCATTTCTGGCTTGTGCCAAGGGCTGCACAGCCCCAGAATGAAAGTGCCACCCACTGTGGAATAGGAGCAGTTCCTTAACACTGCT
Organism: Heliangelus exortis; assembly: GCF_036169615.1. NCBI lineage: Eukaryota > Metazoa > Chordata > Aves > Apodiformes > Trochilidae > Heliangelus > Heliangelus exortis. The sequence goes on along the minus strand of NC_092422.1, from coordinate 142,031,846 downwards.
CAGGTTCATGCACAAGAAGAGGACAACATTATTTTTGTGCCTTCACCACTGGCAGAAAGTTCGTATTTCAGGAGGTACTAAGAGTGCAGATCTTTCAGAGGTGAAAACAACACAAAACATAGGGAAACATCAGCAGAGAAGCCTCAGCAGGTGTGTGGGTAGATGTAGAGTACAGACATCAGCAGGATACTGGCTGGGCAGAAATGGCACCCTGCTAGGGCACCAAGAGTGTGGATGAGCTGGACAACCAGGGTGACTGTGCAAGCTTGTCCCTCACTGAGGATTATGGGCCCAGAGGTCTGAACAACACAAGGGCGGTCAGAGGGTCCTTTGGCAAAGCAAGGGGTGAGCCAGTACCAAGGAGCCCAGCCAGGAGCAGGAAAGGCCAGAACAAAGCTGCAACAGGAAACGAAGAGGCCCAGTCAAGAGACAGGGCTGGACACAGGGCCACCAACAACCCAGTGTAGAAAGATGCTGGGACCCCGGGCTGGCATCAAAGAGGCTCCCAAGAGCCCATGGTCTGGTTGTTGGGTTCAGGGGAAAACAAAATTTTGCAAAACGTGGCTCAGCCTGACATTTCAGCCCCTGGAGGAGAGGAAAACATGGGCTGCAACGGGAACAGTGACCGTACCCTGGGCAGGCTTCACTGGCCCCTTGGGAAAAGCAACTTTGCCAATTCAGAGGATGTGGGATCAGCAGCCACCTTCAGTCAGGTCCAGTTCAGACTCACCCCTGACCAACCACACGGTCTCACACAGTTTGCTGGGCAGCCTTTTACAAGGCTTTTGTCCCTTGTGTTGGGCTACCACCTTCCAGAGCCCGAACTGGCAACAGGAGATGATGCTCCTGTTGGTGGCCCAGACCCCAGGAGGGTCCAATGCCATCTGCAGGTACTGGAACCTCTGCTGGTCAGGCCCAAGCTCCTCGCAGTAGGCATTGAGCTTGGCACATCCCACATCACCCTGCTGGCAGCACGGAAAAGTTTACATCTTCGGATGGAAAGCTTTTCAAACAGCGAGCGGTCACTTCTCTCCTGCCACGGGTGTCCCCAGGATAAAAGCTGCTCTGACCTCCTGCAGAGGCTTCGCGTTGCACTTCACCTCCCCAGCACACCCACCGAGAGCTTTGCATTCCAGCTCTGCGGTGTTTCTCCTCCCGCTAAATACTCTCAAGGTGGTAAATGCTTCGATCCCTCGGCTGCCCTGAGCCCCCCGATGCCCACCCGGCCGCTGCCCCCTGTCTCGCAGCGCTGCGGAGCCGCCTCCCGCAGCCGGAGCCGCCGCCGCCCCTCTCAGCGCTGGAGCAGCGCTGCCCCCTGCTGGGGACGCCCCGCCCTGCAGCCCGCACCGGCACCGCCTCTTCCCGCCTCCCGCAGCCTGCGGGGTGGGCACCGCATCCCCAGCCTGGGATCATCCATCCATTTCCTGGGTATCTCTTCCCGGTTTTCACCTTCTAGAAATATTCACCCTTTAGCACAGCTCCCCGGTGCTGCTGGTTCCCCTCCCTCGCCTATAGACACAGCAGACAATAGCCCACCCTCCTCTCTTGCCCTCTCTTGTCCGGAGGGTTTTGTTCATTTGTCCTCAGGGCCTTTATCCCTTCTTGGCTTCCACCACAAGAAGCACCAGGTCTCTGACTTCCTCCCAGCTGGATTTCAGCCTCTGGCCCACGTCCTCCAACTGCTCCCTCTGCCTCTTTTGCTTTGCATTACTACCTTTTGGCACTTCAGCTGCACCTACCATGCTTTTGAGGAGGTCAGGACAGCCTCACAAGTGCCCACCATTCCTTGCTGTCACTTATGAGGTTTACAGTCAAATCTGGTCACTGAGTCAGATGTTTCCCTTCTAAAGGACTCATGATTTCTACACATTCCAGAATAACACTTCAGTTTTCCCCTCACTGCTGGTTTCAGGAGATAGCCCTGGAGATTTGAGTGATTCCTATTTTTCCCAGCTATTCCCTGATGAGGTACCACACAGGATAAGTCCAGGAGAAGAGAAGAATTCTGTGGCTTCATGGAAAGAGTCTTGTGCCTCTTGCTTTTACCCTCACTTCTGCTTCCACTGCACAGAAAACTTGCCTGCAGCAGTCCCTGTGCAGTGAGGGGTTTTCCAGCACAACCTCTCCCACTCCCCTCCTCTTCCCTGTCTCTGCTTCCCCTTCCCTGGCCAGAAAACCACTCTGCCACTGTACCTTCAGTTAAGCTCTAATTCCTGAAATCCCTACTCCATACACCTTAAAATGTTTCACCTGAAGAAACAAAGTTGGGATTTTGCTCATAAAGGTCAGTTTCAAAGGAAGAAGTTGCAGACCCTGCAACTACCCTGAGACAACCACTGCTCCATTTGCTTTTTCAACAATGCCTGTCCCACATCTTTTCCCTGGCATCTGCATCTGACACCGTGCTGCAGGTCCCTGGTTCCCTGTCACAAACACAGATGCCCACAGCATGCCTGTTCATTTTCCCTTTTCCTCAGGCCATTAACTCAGCCACATAATCTTAAAAGTGTTTGATGCTCTCTGGTGTGTGTTTGCCACCTTTCTAACTCCAGGTGCTCTCTGCCTCCTGATGTGGTGTTCTTCACCCACACCCCAACATCTTTCTTACTTCTGGTCCTCAGGAGAGGAGAGAGCAGGCTTTGTTCTCTCCACTCTTTACACTGTACCTCCTGCTGACCCAAGCTCTACTGTTTTTGTGGAATGCCACAAGAACCTTCCCTTTAAACAACCTCAGGAAAGAAATGCTTGACAAGCAGTGACAGCAATGCCAGGGCTGGGCACCATGGGTGACTTCATGAAAACATCTTGGCTTTTACTGCTCAGCATTGTTCAGCAGATCTTGATCCCCTGCTAGAGTCTAATGGATCCTATAACACTATGGGGACATACTGGGATCCCTCCTCTTTTTGCAGCCTCTGTGAAAGGGCTTCTTCTGTCCAAGGCTGTATGCAGTAGTTGAGTTCTGTCCCAGGAAAGAAGGGACTGCTCCTGGTGCTCCAGGAAAGCCCAGCATCACCACCTTACCAAGTGTCCTCAGGTCTCAAGTCAGGCAAGAGCTGGTGGTTGCCTTGAGGCAGTGACACCTGTGACTGTATTGTCATGAGGGTGTGAATGCAAGAAGGACAATCTCTGATGCTAAATTAAGGACCAAAGTGACCCCAGGCTGGACATCACAGAAACACTAAAAAACTTCTTACCTCCATCATTGATCCTGTCCTCAGTCACAGTGGAGATTAAACAGACTTTTGTCCAAATTAAACCTTTTATTCTCAACAAAGATTGGTCACAAAATTTACATGTGTTGTGGGCAAAACAAGGTTAAATCTGGAGTTTTCTGACAGGGGAGTTTTTTCCCAGGCTGGACCTCTGCTGGACAGCCTGGTCTGTCCAAGCATTTTGGGAGCAGTGAGAAGTTTAACTCTTGTCCTTACTGCCAGAAGACACTCGTGTTCAGACACAGACATCCCTGGGAAGTACATATATCTAATATGGGGACATTTGACACTCTCTAGTGAGTTAAAAAATAGTTGTTTCCCCGGTCAGATCTCAGTGTGTGAAAAACTCACTCCGAGTCTTTGCAATGTTTGGATTTTTGCTAAAAGCCATAGAAAAAAACCGTGAGTGTGCTGCTGCCCAGGCTTTCTCTACAGGTGCACTGGCAGCTGTTCAACACAGAAAGTGGGCATCGTTGGAATTAACACTGTCAAGTGAAAAGAAACAGACACACTTCCCCAAGCCAAAAAGCATTGCCCAGAACCCCGAGCTTCTGCATGTGCAGAGCTCCAGCTCAGCTTCCTCAGGTTGTTGTGTCTGCTGCACCAACCCCAGTGGAGCTGCAAGTGTGATGGGAGAATTCACAAGAGTATCCATTACTGTTGTATTTGAGCAGGGAAGGATGTAAGGGATTATTTTTTTTTCTTCTTAAAAAAACCAACCAAAACCAACCACAACAAACACAAAAAACCCAATAAAGAAACAAAACAAAAAAAAACCAAACCCAAATCAAAACCGAAACAAACAAACAAAACCCAGATCAAAATTATTACCTTTTCAAGTTACTGTTGGAAACAGTAACAGGTCCTGTCTGAGGCTTTTAAAGGAGGAAAAAAAAAAAAAAAAGCTGGTTTGCTAACATGAGTAATGTTTTTCAGCATTTGCAACAAAGTTAAGCTACTGACTGTTTCTCTATCTAGAAAAGAGTTATTCCCACTGCAGAAGTGCAGAGAGCAGCATTTCAACAAACAGCAATTCATCAACATCACTAACACATTCTTGCTTTCCTCCTCACCTCTGAACCCCCCTCCTTTGCCTTCCTTTATCACACACGTAAGAGGTGCTTAATCCTTATTCTCCAGCTGATGTAAAACACACTGGGGCTGTGTTTCTTGGGCAGAGAAATCAGCAAGGCAGCAGAGAGAAGGGAGAGGGCAGAGAAGGACATCCAGATCCTTGCTAGACTGCCTGCTGGCGAAGTGTGGGCTCCTCTCCTCATCACCCAGCCTCAACTGTGGTCCCAAGAGCCTCAGAAATATGTTCACTGCTGCAAACTCCTCTTGGCTTTCCCTGGAGAAGGAGCACCAAGACATCATTAGAACAAAAGCCTTTTGCTACAGCATTCAAGTCTAAAAACTGTTTTTGAAGGATTCCACCTAAGAGATGCAGCCAAGACTAACAAGCCTGTGGCACAAGGAAAGCTGGAGTTTCTGATTCCCAGCCCCTCGCATCTATTTTAAGCTCTGAAATCACATAAACAATTAAAATCAAAACCAACAAGGCAAACACAGAACCCTGCTGAAAAACAGCAGTTGTGTACTTCTGGCTTTCTTCCACAGGTAGCTAGCATTCAGTAATAATAAAAACAACAGAAATAAATGGCAGAGAGAGAACAAATGAGTGATTGAGTGTTTTTACAGGCTTATCACCTGGGTGGTTAGGAAAATTTTACATTTTCACTTCATGCTCCTGAAGAGAGACTCTCCACTCAGAGGCAGGTGCTGGGCTTTCTTTTCAGATGCCTCTTACCTCTTGATGTCCCAACACTATTTTTTGTGAAGCAGAAAGGGTACCAGCCTGCTTGTTCTCTTCCTGTTTATATTAATCCGTTCAGCAGCATGATGGAAACTTTTGAGTTCCCAGTAAATTACAGCAACAGCAAAACAAAATCATTTGAGATTCATCGAGCTGAAGGCTTGATGTTTTTATTCTGAATTTTAGACTGCAACTGCCAATCCATTGCAGAAGTTGTCCTTGGTAATAAATCCATCTCTGGGTAACCAAAAATTAGTTTTCAGTAGTTCAAAAATAAGAGAGAGAAAAAATTACATTTCACTCCTGAACTTGCACAAGCATTACAGGAAGCACATCACTGGGCAACAAATTGGCCCAAAGCAATGATAAAAAGATGATAAAATGAATAAACATATATTTGAAAAATTTGAAGGTAAAATATAATTTTTCAAACATATCTAATTAGGTTAGTCAATTTCAGCATGTTTCTTGTGAAAAAAATAATATTTGATAAAATTGTCAAAAACGTATCATCAAGAAACTTAATTTTAGCATTTTAAATGTTTTCTTATTTTAGCATGATAGAGTGAATCTTTTCATCTTATTTATAGTTTTGTGGTGACCAAAGTGCATGGGGGTCATAAAACCACAGCAGGATGCAAACATTTATTTTAAGCTATCTTGCTTTTAAGCCTTTCCAGAGCACTAAGAAATGGCTCTTTGCCTTTTTTCATTGCAGAACAATAGTGGCATCTGTAGAGAGGCTAGACTGAGCTACAATGAATCACCTTGAGACTGGGCAACAGCATGGATTTCATTATAGGAAAAAAATCAGAGACATATTTTTCTGGCTTAGAGAACAATCTGAAATGGCCCAGAGACAATGCTTTTTCTAGACTCTACCATCTTTCAGACTTGACCTAAAAGGTCCATAAGAAGCAGTGTTATTTAAAATAATTTGACTTTTAAATGATGTCCATAAACTTTAACTTTGCTAAAGGCAGTGCTGCTAGCACTGTCATTGCTTAATATTTTGTAAAATGAGGTAGTTCCTCATATTAAGACCTGCATGAGTCCATCTATTAAAACTAAACCCTAAAGTGAAAAATAAATAACCACATGCTTTGAAGTCATTGATTGATTGACTGATTGAGTGACTGATTGATTTGGGCAATTTCCTGAAAATCAGGACAATAGATACAGAATAAACTTTTCAAAATTTGAAATAAGTGTTTTGAAAAAAGGTAAACTTTTAGCTGCTAAAATTATGTATGTGTAGATATTCTGAAATAAAAACTTAAGACGTTTGAAGCTTTTAAGGAGCAATCAATTAAAAGTTAAAGGAATGAAAGCAGAAGAAGTATATCAAGGCTCCTTGCAAAGGATTGCTTGTGGGGTTTTTTTTAACAAGGCTTTAGGATTCTTTCTCTTCAGAACATCTTTTCTCTTAAGTTATGCCAGAGGGTTCAGGCTTAAGGGAAGCGACATTGCCATCCAGGTCTGTAGGATTCTTTCCAACAAAAGACACTTGAAGAAAGCAATTGCTGGCAATATCAAGAAATGTGCTGTCTCTGATCAAAGGGTTTTTTTTTTCTGGAGACCAGGCACTGTTTGCTGACCTACTTTGGACAAGGATTTATTCTGACGTCCCTGGCTACAGCCCGCCCCCTCTGAGGCTGATGATGGGACAGTGATTAATTTGATTGATGATGGGACAGTGATTAATTTGATTGTCATCAGCACAGTTCTGAACCTAACACTTGTTCAGGAGGCACATAAAAGGCAACTCAATGCAGTCACTCGGGGTTTGCTGCTAAGAGAATAAAGGAAGCAGAAAAACAAAGCCCAGCACTATTTAAGACTTCAGTCAGTTGAAGACAAGGCCAGGCTTTCCAGCACAGGCAGTGATGTTTGGTCTGCTCTCACAGGTGGGTATGCCCTGTGAGATTCACTGATGATACATAGCTGGTCCTTCAGTGGGTGTAAAGCCACAAATGGTATCATGGGGTGGAAGGGACCTCAAAGATCATCTTGTTCCAACCCCTCTGACATGGGCAGGGACACCTCCCACCAGACCAGGTTGCTCCAAGACCCGGTTGCTCCAAGCCCCATCCAGCATGGCCTTGAACACTTCCAGAGATGGGACACAACTTCCCTGGACAACTTGTTCCAGTATTTCACCACCCTCATACTAAAGAATTTCTTCCTAATATCTCATCTAAATCTATCTCCTTTCAGTTTGAAACCTTTGCCATCTTGTCCTGTCACTACATACACTTGTAAAAAATACCTCCCTGGCTTTCCTGTAAGGAAAGTACTGGAAGCCTACTAAAAGGTCTCCCCAGAGCCTCCTCTTTTCCAGGCTGAAGAACCCCAAGTTTCTGCCTGTCTTGAATTGGAGAAGTGCTCCAGCTCTCTGATCATCTTCGTGCCCCTCCTGTGGACTCACCCCAACACCTCCCTGTCCTTTTTATGTTGTGGAGTACAGAGCTGGACACAGGACTACAGGTAGGGTCTCACAGGAATGAAGAAGAGGGCAACAATCACTGCCCTTGACATTCTGGCCATCTTTCTTTAGATGCAGCCAAGGAAATAGTTCATTTTCTGTGGTGCAAGCCACATACTTCATCCAGAGCACTGAAAAGACAGTGGGGTCAACAGGGGAGGTATGTAATGGAGATCTCCTTCTGTCCCACCACTCCCCAGCTGATACTTCAAACCAACCTGTGCCAGTCACACTGGCAGACACCATGAAGGTGTCACCACTGAGAGCCAGCATGGCAAAACTGGCAGGCTGCAAAGGGGGAGTTTTCAGATTATGGTGAGCTACCTGCTGCTCACATCAGCCAGACCCCATGACCAAGGCAAGAAAAACTGTGGGTCAGATGGTCAGGCACTGGCAACTGTAATTTCCCTTGGTATCTACGAAGGTGTGCAGGTGTACCTATTACAAAAGTGCAACTACTTTGTGGAAACTACAAAGACAGTGCAAGGGATACCACTATGATTTGCAATTTCTAGTGTAGGCACTTATGATATTGAATCACAGGACCTGATTCCATATTACCTTGCTCCTTTTGTCATCATTTCAAGCTGCCCCAAAGAGATTGTGCTATGCTGTAAAGTCGTGTCTCCAACTAATTTAGCAGTACTCTTTACTTGTTTTGCACAACACTGCTCAAACTGGAATGCAAAGACACTGTCACATCAGTTGGTGCCTTCCAACTTCGTGGCATAAAGCTGCTTGGCCAGAGAAGAGGTATATATATGTATAACGTATTTTAATTTGTTAAAGATTTAGATTAATTTCAAATGTATGAACATATCTGTCCCTATGACAAAGCTAGTCAATAGCATTTAGCTTTTTTCCTGTATCTCTGAATAAGAATGTCCTACAATTGCTTGCAAGCAAGGAGAGACTATTTGTCTTACTGGTTCAGATGAGAATTTGCCTTCCTCTTGAAATTCAAAGGGAAAAATACCACACTGATTTTGCAAAGTTACTATTGGGAATAAAAAAAAAAAAAAAAAAAAAAAAAAAAACTGATAAACCAATCTTCATTTCCTTTTAGTCTCAAAATGATTTGGCAGTGGTCTACTTCTTGCTCTACTTTCAAGAGATAAGAATCACAGAGAAATAGAGCAGATACTTGATTAAATTATTGACTTTTTTTACTTCATTTTCTGTTCCTAACCTCCTTCTGCTTTTGTCTTTACTGCTTAATATTATAATACTCATTCTGCTACGTATTTCCTCCTTTCTGGCATACAAACTCCTGTTCATCCAGGTTTTCACCACCCTTAATGGAATGATCTGTTTCACAAGCAGGGTCATATCTTCATCTATAGGTACTTTAATAACAACCAGGTAAGTGCCCACTACACAGAATTTCTCACCAACATGGGTGACAGCTGTTTTGAGTACCCACAAGCAGTTCCTTGCTCCCTGGGAAATACGTATATATTTGAAAATCCTAGGGTTGTGGTAAAAATTGTCAGATCATGTAAAATGAAAATGCTCCCATTATGATAAATCTTATGATAATTCTGTGCACATTTGTTGTTAAATGGAACTGGGGGTGCTGGTCAACAGCTGGCTGAATATGAGGCAGCAGTGTGCCCAGGTGGCCAAGAAGGCCAACAGCATCCTGGCTTGTATCAGGAACAGAGTGGCCAGCAGGAGAAGGGAAGTGATTCACTCCCTGTATGCGGCTGCACCTCAAGTCCTGTGTTCAGTTCTGGGCCCCTCCTACAAGAAAGACATTGAGTGAGTGCTGAAGTGAGTGCAGAGAAGGGCAACCAAGCTGGTGAAGGGTCTGGAGAACAAGTCCTGTGAGGAGAGGCTGAGGGAATTGAGAATGCTGAGTCTGGAGAAAAGGAGGCTGAGAGGAGACCTTATTGATCTCCACTGCTACCTGAAGGAGGTGGTAGGGAGGTGGGTGCTGACCTCTTCTCTCAAGTGAGCAACGACAAGACTAGAGTAAATGGCCTGAAATTGCACCAGGGGAGGTTTAGATTAGATTTGAGGAAGAATTTCTTTACCAAGAGAGTTGTTAGGCATCGAGATGGGCTGCCCAGGGAAGGGGTAGAATCACCATCCCTGGAAGTATTTAAAAACCATGTAGATGAGGCATTTCAGGACATGCTCTAGTGGGTGATATAGATATTGATAAATATATATTTTATTCAGTGTGGAGGATGTTGACAGTTGGACACGGTGATATTAGAGGTCTCTTCCAACTGTGACAATTCTGTGATTCTGTAAAACAAGGCTTGAATCATTTAGCCCAGCCTCAAAAGATTTCCTGCAATACTGGCACACCATTGCTCCATGGAAAGTTTGAAGAGCTGTTATTTTCTCGGCCTTTTTCTAAATACATTGCAAAACAAAAATACTGCACAAAACAACCTCCTCCAGCATTTTCTCCTCAAAGAAAATTCACCTGAAGTGTTCAAATTGCTGACAATAGGAAGCGATGACATTGTACTGCAAAACTCCAAGGAACTATAACAAGATAAGAGCTTCTTTTAGTGGGTTCACACAACTGAGGAACTGTAGTAGCAGTCTGTAATAATTGTCACTTCTGATCTCCATGGGAACCAAAACAGACCAGCAGTGACTCACTGACTGCTGGGGAAGCACAATTATTGAGAATCACTAGACTTGTGTGGGTGACAGGGAACAAGACGCTCATGATGCTATTTCAACCATAGTACGATGCAGCAGACACTCCTCTGCTCCACATGCAGGATGAGCCCAAGGAAATTAGTACTCTACCCTGATGCTGATTAGAGACAAATTTCACCTTTACGCTTTTCTACAGCTTCAGCTTTGTGTGGACTCTCTGATATGAGAGGATTTCACTTCCAGTGAATGAAGTCCTCACTGAGCTTACACCAGGCTTTACCAAATCTTCTGCCACTCTCTTAGGGACAGGTTTAACCCTTGAGAGACACAGAAGCTTAAAGCTCTGTCACATCCTCTAAACTACACTATGAAGTGGATGACATACACAATATGGGTAATATCTACATCTGGACTACGCAGATACTGAGAAGTCAGGTCCTTACAACTAAGCTCCAGGTTCTGCACTAAGAAGAAAGCAAAAAAAATGTTCTGTCTCATCAGCATGATTCAAAGGAGCTGCTGCTTTTGAGTTCAAAAATTTTTCAAAACTAAAACAAAATTTGCAACCCAAATTGATATTTGGGTGTTTTTTCAGCTCTTCACAAAACATAGCTTCAACTCTATGCTTTGATACTCCAGAATTTTTCAAGATTCCATTCTCTGGGTTGTGTGAATTCAAGAATATTTCTGAGGTGTCAGTCACAGATCAGAGATTCTGACATTATGAAGCTTGAATCCACTGTCCTTGCTAAAATGCCTCCTCAGCTAGAAAAAGAGTGACAACCGCAAAGGAAATGATACCAGAGCCCAAACATTTCAATGTTTCTTCTTTACAGTTCAAGATGTTGACAAAACCGAAGTATATCCCTTAAATAATAACTCTGCCATTCAATGGATCCTTGTGTTCTGTATTCAATTCTCACACTGAACCATCATTTCAGTGCCTAAATATCCTCCAAAGATGCCTTCAAATGCACAGCTGTCAGCTGGCATATAGGATTTCTTTTGTCTTTCTCCTAACAAAAATATCCATAGATTGTAATCTTTGAAAGAGCAGATACATCCATTTCTCCATGAAATGTCATGTGCTTTTATTAACAAAGGCTCAATAAATGCGATGAACCATAGAGGAATTCTGATGATCAGACAATCAGTTCCCTAAGTGGAACTTGGCCAAAAATGAATACAGCATCCTGTCACAATTTCTATATCTGTGGATCCTTGGGAAAACAAAAGACAAAAGTCTGCAAATCTAAGACAAGGTCACAGCACTTCAGTTTGATGGGTACAGGCCTGCATGGCACAGATTAGGATATTTATACTGCAGAGGCTCCAGCCTGTGATACCGAAATGTGTCAGTAAGCTTTTGAGATTAAAAGATGCAGAGAAACAAAAATATTAAGAAACCACCATACCTCCCACACATTCAGAGGATGAATCATTAACAGGCCAGTTCTGCAAAGTGCTCCACACTTCTCTGCAGCTCTGCACAGGAAAAATTAAGTCATGACGTAAAAGAAGAAAAAGTACCCTTTGCGACTGCCCCACCACCAGCTGCTGGGAACCGTTCATTAAAGATCACCCCTTGCTTTCCTCAGCCCACACATGGGGGTTCAGATGCCAGTAGCAGAATAAAGGGATGACTGAATTTAGCCCTGTCAACCTTTTTGATGATTCTTCCCAGAAAGTGAAGGATAGAAGCGAGCAAATAACTGGGGAAATCACTGGCATCTGTTGTTGGCTTTTTGAGCAGGAACTCAACTATGATGTAGCCTAGCATGACTGGAGGTTTTTTCTGCTTCAGGAAAGACAGTCATGATTAGGTCAGAGACAGAGCCTAATTGCTTTCTTCTAAATAAACTTCTGCTGTGCAACCCATTTAAACCATTTGTGGAACATGTGATGTGGAAACTATACCCTTGTGCTATTGCAAACAAGCAGGAAGCAAGACTGGATGTTTATCACCAAGCCCTGTTTGAGTTCTCATCAGCTTGGCTTGCAAGAACAAGACTCTACAGGCATTAACTCACATAGAGATATAAAACCACTTCTTTATCTTAAAGCTTCTTTTGTCTCAGTTCAGGGTTGAAGGGGTCAAGAATGAGAGGCATATTTGATTTTGGGAGTGAGAAGCCTGAAATCATTGATAACCCAAGTAGCAGATTTCTAGAGAATAGCAGTAAATAACACCACAAACAATTAAAAAAGAGGACACACAAGGATTATTTTTAAGTACTCTTTCTACAGGCCTCACACCAAACAAACTGCCACTTATTTTAAAGCCAGAGCTTAAAGTTACTGGAAATCATGTCCAACATTTTTTCATTGGTCTTAAGAGATGCCAGTGAAATTGGCAGCAATTTCATGATTCACAGCATTTTAAGTCTTCACGTCCAAATTTGCTCGTTTGCTTTCTTTTTTTTCTTTTAATTTTAAAAAGGGCTGTTAAATTCATGTGGTTTGGGTTGGGGTTATTTGCTTACTTGTTTGTTTTAAAGTGTATGGCATATTATGTCCTATTAAAAAATGTTTTGACTAAAGAATTATGCAGAGGGCTTTAATAATTTAAAAATTTTTTCAGCCATATGGAAATCTACAATGTGTTTTATGTTCTGTGGGAAACCTACAAATGCTATAACTTAATGAATTTTAAAACCACCCATCCATTATTTAATACAACAGTATCCTAAAGTAATTACTCCCATTATGTTACAATTCACCACATTGGAGATGCTTAGAGATGAGTTAGGGACACAAAACTCTCTAATCAAAATCTTCTACAATTCAGAAGTATTCAGCACTGGATTTCAGTCCTGTTATCTCTGAAAACAGTATCACTTCATCCTTATGTAAGGATATATCATTGTAATATTACACAGAATGGAAGATGTAACATAATAGTTCGGTGCATCGGGGTTTTTTCCACGTAATGCTTTATAAAAGAGAAAAAAATGAAGAAAATAAAAACAGACAAGTAAATACTATGATGGAGTACATTGTTATTTAAATAAATTTCCTTGAGTAGTATCTTCTTAAAAGGTGAAAATTAAACACTAATATTTTTCTCACGGTATAAAAGTGACAATATTAATTATAAAGAACTCGATGGTTTTATGTTTATTTCATCCTATTCTTAAGTTTTCACAGCAAAAATATTAAATTTTGCAATATTACCAAAAAGATGCAAACCTGTCAAATATATTACTCTGAAGTAAATTAACAATTAATTTATAGGAACCTACCATAGGAACTATTAAGTGGACAATAATAATGATTTTCTATATAAAATCTATCAAAAATCGTTGGAGAAAATATATGAAGCGTAGCTGATAGCTGATGAAATCTGCAATATGGCCACAGAGAAATAAGTTGCAGATCATCAAAGTTAGCTCTTGTGCAGAAACATCCACCATGAGTTCATTAATTTCATTTTTCACTGGAGAACAGCAGGAGGTTTCCATAATGCAACCATCATAGGAAACTGATTCAACGCTGTATTTTAAGCTTTACCCGTAGTTGGAACTTGCAACAGTTTAGATTTTTTTGGTGCTCTCATCTCCCATGCTCTCCGGAAGGCTACTTAAATATAAAAATCTTCAGCACAAAGACAGCTCTCTCTAAAGCACTGGCAACTGGTCTTAGTTTAAATCTGTTCAAAAAAAGAGAAAGAAACAAACAGATTTAGCTGGAATGATAAAGCAATATTGGCAAACCATTACTCTATACATAAACCAGCAAACCAGGTCATCATTAGGAGCTGAGGAGTTTGTGGACTGTCCCTTCCAGTCACACACACCTATAAATGAGTGGGGTTCAGGGGATCCCTTGCAGATTTAAAGGTGATCATCTATGTCAGCCCTTTTGTCAGCCTGATTCAGCCAGCAAGCCCTGATCTTGCACCAACGAAGGCAAAGTGCTATTTCAACTATAGCTAAAAGATTTAAGTGATTGATTCAACTCAACATCAGGCATTTAACTAAAGAACCTAGACAAGGTTAACTTAATTAACCCAGGCTCTCTTCATCAACCATGAATGGAAAGCTGAAGTCTCAAGAAGGTGCTTCAGGCTCACCCAGGTCAAGGGTGACAGTGTTCCTAGCTTAGACATCTCAGCCAGGTTACTGAAATTCACTTTGTTGACCAACTGAAGGGCTTTCCGTAGACTAATGCTCCTCCCAAAGTCCATGGAGTGTGTTTTGCTCTATTAGGCCTGTGCTTAGCACCAGGACCACACAGAACTGTTTCTGGCTCTTCACTTTAAATGGGAAAGATTCCTTGCCCCTGTACTCAGCACTGGTGAGGCCACACCTCGAGTCCTGTGTTCAGTTCTGGGCCCCTCAGTTTAGGAAGGAGATTGAGGTCCTGGGGCAGGTCCAAAGGAGGGCAACTGGGCTGGTGAAGGGACTCCAGCACAGATCCTCTGAGGAGAGGCTGAGGGAGCTGGGGCTGTTCAGCCTGGAGAAGAGGAGGCTCAGGGGAGACCTCATCACTCTCTACAACTCCCTGAAAGGAGGGTGTAGACAGGTGGGCCTTGTCTCTTTTCCCAGGCAACTCTCAGCAAGACAAGAGGGCACGGTCTTAAGTTGTGCCAGGGGAGGTTTAGGTTGGACATTAGAAAAAATTTCTTTATGGAGAGGGTGATCAAACATTGGAATGGGCTGCCCCAGGAAGTGGTGGATTCTCTGTCCCTGGAGATATTTAAAAAGAGACTGGATGTGGCACTCAGTGCCATGGTCTGGTAACTGCAGCAGTAGTGGATCAAGGGTTGGACTTGATGATCTCTGAGGTCCCTTCCAACCCAGCCAATTCTATGATTCTATGATTCTTCTTCCTATACAAAATATTGGTACTTAATGATTCACACCCACCCCACCGGCTAGATACCAAAATCCCTTTTGAAATTTGAAAAACATTCTGAAATTTGAAATGGCAAAACACCCTTCAAATTCTGATGGGAGACTTAGCTTGTTTTAATTATTTTCAGACAAAAATTTGTAAAATACTTTCTTTTGGGGGGGAGGTTGGGGTTTTTTTGTTTTTTATTAGGTAGTTGAAACACTTAAATCTATAGAGCCTACAAATTCTCACTATCCCATTCTGGCTGGTGGAGAACAAAGGCTCACAGACTCCCGTAACAGGGGGAAAGCTCTTGTGAGTTACTTAGTGGGTGCCTCACTTTGTTCCTCCACAAAACAAAGACAATGTTTTCTAACTGCAAACCACACATTCCTGGGAAAAGCTTTGTCTCTGCAGATGCTGGCCCACACACCACTCCATGCACCTCACCTCACACCTGAGGTCTCAGTGTTGCTGCAAGTTTAGCTGAGGTCTGGCTGAAGGTGTACAAAGGGACTTTTGATTTTTATTCATTCCCAGACACGGTAAATCATTTTCTTTGCTTCTCAGTTCCCACCAAGAAGGTGACTTTACCCATTGTTTAATTTATGTCTGAGATCTGGCCCTTGGTCCAGCCACTAGAAGAGTGATGCTGCAGCTGGAGAAGTAACCGGGAGATTTTCAGACCACCTGAACGCAGCACAGGGATGGTTGCCACCTTGTTTCACAGAATGTAAGCCAAGCACATAAAGTTAATAAAGACATTAATAAATACTGTACCTCCAGCTGTTTGGATCTTGCTGTGTTTCTTTCCTTCTAATCTTATTTAGAAAACAAAAGGTAAAGATGGTTAAAACATTATAACATTTTACTAATTTAGAAAACCAGTTAAAAAAAACCAAAACCATGCAACAAAGGTTCTCCTCTTCTAAGACCAGCTACTTTTGTTATGGTTAATAGTATTGTTTTTCTTCATTTTTTTTGTTTTGTGGCAAAATCTGGAAGCAGCAGTCAGTGACTAAACTCTGGGGTATACGTATGTGGCAGCAGCAATTTTGTTGTATTAAATCTAGGCAATTATTACATGATTTCATAAATATGTGTTTATGGCTTTTCTATTAAGTACCTATAAACCTAATGCGTTTTCCCACTCTTCGAAAACATCACATGGAAAAAACCACTTTGCACTGGGTTTCATGTAGGAACAGAAATAAACCTGAAAGCAATCACTTACTAACTGTTATTGCTGGAGTTCACCACAATGCAAGTAAACACCTTCAAAACTAAAAATAGCACTGACGCTCTTCAAGTGCATCTCATCACAGCCTCTTAGTCCTAACAGGGTTTTATTTCCTTAGAATTCACAGAGCACTCAGAGAGAAACTGTTCAGAAGACAATGTACCAGCATCTGCTCTAGGAACCTTCTGCAAAAGTTAGTGTGTTAAAATTTCAATAAATGGGAACAATCACTGCAAGGATTCTAAATAGGCCCACTCCCTTAAGAGGCTCTATGGCTAGCCAGTCTGTCTAAAATAATAATTGATTTTTAAAAGAAATACATCCTACTAGATAAAATGAAAGTGAGAAGGCAGGAGAAATGCAATACGTAACCTTCCGATACCTTTTGGTGCAGTTTTTGTCTGACTGGAAACCATGGCAGCTGCATCGGAGGGCAGGCCAACATACACACCTCCATAGTTCCTGATTTAAAGAGACAATTAAAGAGACATCAGAGTTTAATCGAAATGCTTCTCCCTACAATGTCAACATCACCCAGCCGCAGCACAAAGACCATGGCTGGGCAGAGAGGAGGGCATCAAGAAACTTGATGGTAGCTGTGGTAGCTGTTATTTTTCCATGCTTACAAAAAGAGCTATTTTTCACCCCAATTCCTAATATTTTTCAGTACAACCCAGCTGTATTGTGCCAATAAGCCCCACCTGCCCAGCTCCTACATACCAAATATATCCAACTGAGGACAGAGCCAGTCTGATAGCAATGTCTGGCACTGGGACCACTGAAACACCTCACTTCCAACAATGCCCACTGACTGATTAAACAGCACTTTCACCTCTCCTTGTTAATAAAACAACACCTCTATCCCTGCTGCTTAGGGCCACACTCAGAGAAAACTGTTAGTAGGTAGGAGCACAAGGGTGTGAAGTACTTTCATAGCCCAAAACCCTTTCCCCTTCATGAGCTTGCAGAGCATATTTTCTGGCTCCAAGGCCTGTATGAAAAGCAGAGACTGATACAAGATAAGAAACTGGGTCCTTAAGAGCCTCTGCTGTGCCTGAAGCCACTTGAAGAGACTCCCATTATGCCGTTCTGCCCAGTTAGGTGCCAATTTTATCACACCTCCTCCAGCCCACTGGACTTGATTTCTGATTTGTTTTATGATAGTCACACTTCCTTTGATTTCCAGCCCAGAGGAGACCTCCCACAGGTGCTAATGACAATTTTTGTGGCTGGTCTGTTATGAAGGCAGAGGTTACTGGCCCTTACCAAGCACATCACCTACAGCTGTGAGATAACACCCTCCTCTTCCTGCAAAATTAACCCCTGCCCAGCTCACTAACAGGGTGTACAGCTACCAGATTCAGTGAGAGATTTCCTTTTCTCTCTTTTCTTTTTTTTTTTTTTTTTCTTTTTTTTTTTCTGTTCCAGTGGTGTTTGTGGAAATTAGGAGGAGGAAAGGAAGGGTGTACACCTGGTGGTAGAGCTCACTGCAGCCTCTTGAACATAAAGCTAGTCCCTGGAGAGCACCTACCTCCTTTTGTCATCATCTGATACAGATTCTTCTGCTCTGTAACATCAAAAGATATAAAGTACATTAGCAGATTGTTTCTTTCAGACCCTCCATCACTATCTGGGTAGATTCAGAGGCAAAGGAAGAAGGGGATTATTACTGACCTCAGTTTAATTCCGGTCATTGACAATTCAATAATGTATTGATACAGGCACAAAAAGAATGACAGTTTTCCAATCTAATGTACAGAAAAATGAAAAGGATTGAGAACAGATGCAGCTTAGTTTACAGGAGCTCCACCAGTGATACCTGAAAGCAGGTTTGGGAGCTGAAACAGGTAAATTAACACTTTTCCTGCGGGAGTCCCCACACTATTCCACACAAACAGGAACATAAAAGCTCTGCATGTAAGAGGAGTAAGTCTGAGCTGCTATTCCACCAAAAGAGGACTGCAAGGGACTGAATGTCCATGCTAGCATGGGAATGGTGATGAAGAAAGATAAATTTCCACAGCAGCCGTGCCAAAAAGATGTAACAGAGCCTCTCCATAAAACGAGGTACTGCAATTCCTGAAGTCAGAGCTCTTTGCAAACCAAAGAATTGTTACTAATCCTTTCTAAATGGGCACTTATTTCTCTTTTACCTTTAGGGTAATACCACAGGTCAGTCTGTAGGTGTCACTGAGGTTTGAAATACTGTCAATGTATTGGGGAATCAATAGAGAGTCACTGAAATACTGTCCAGTGCAGTGGGGGGAGTGGGGTGGTAAAGTAATCAGCATCAATTTGAAGGCAAATGTAGTACAAAAAATATAAAATATTTATTCTTACTCCCTGAGGGCACGGTGCCTGAGCTGCAGCCTCTCTCAGTTTGTGCCCCAGCATCACTTTTCACTGAGATTACTTACCCACATTTGGTTAAATATTTGGACTTTGAGCTGTGCTTGCATGGCTGGGTATGGATTGGGGCAGCAGCTGCAGTTTAGCTGGGCCTGCAACCTACCAACCTAGCAATAAAAAGAGAGGCAAGGTAGCTTGAGTGCTGTTAAACCCACAGCCATCCTTCACCCCTTCCCCAGAGGGGACAACTGCCTGAGAAGGAGTCTTACAATGCAGTGCTCAGGGAGCCATGAAATGAGCTCAGGGAAGGCTGCAAACAGCAAAGGCAACACCATGATCCAGGGAAGGCTCCACTGTGGAAGTGTTCATGCACAGGATATTCACCCAGAGAGTCTCACCTGAATATTCCCACTGAAGGACCAATTGCCTGCACTATGGGGGCAATGCAAACATACTGCCCATCACAAGTTGATCCGTGAATTTCTGATCTGTTCCCTAGGTGATATAACTGGCCTTTACCCAATATTAGGACTAAATCCATTCTGTAGCCATGAAAGGTATCCTTGAACTATGATATTTAACAATAACACATGACATTTCTTATTGTAATTTATTTACTCTAAGAGGTAAATGTGCCTACTGTATAATGGTCATGGCTATGTGCTGTTACTGACCCCTGAAGTCAGTGGTAATTTGGCTCAAAGTACAGGGATCTCTGCAAGATACAACTTTAAATGCAAGAAAACACATCTTAAACCTCAGTCACCACCATAAGTCTAAGCCTTAAAAGTACTGCTACAAGGTGGAAGTTATCTTACACTTCCCTTCTTTCTAAGTGGCAGAACATTACATCCTTCCTGCATCACCACAGTGAATAAGGGCACATGGGTCCTTTTAATAGCAGAGGTCTGGGGTAAATTTAAGTATGCCACAGTTTTGCTAAATTATATTCCCACAGGGCATAGCACTAAGTGAGGTGAGCCTCCTCATCTTTTGTCTTTGCCTATGTCTTAACTGCTCAAGAGAGATGAAGCAGTAAACTCCTGGTTCTCTGGCCCTTCTGCCACTCCTCCCTGCAGGAGCTACTGCCATTTCAGGAGGCATCTCCCATCTCCCTTGCAATCCCCACACATGCAGTCAGAAAAATGCAGAGACAACTTTTCTTGAGGACTGAGTGTGACACTGCCCTGTCCTAGTGTGAGCCAATGCCAGCTGAAGAAAGTGGAAGGCCTGTGTATATCCATCAATAGAAACGAGCCCTGCATCTTTAGCAAAAAAAACAAACAAACAAACAAAAAAAAAAACAACAAAACAAAACCCAAACAAACAAAAAAACCCAATGACAACACTTCAAGAAAGGGACTCTGGGTGCCAAAAGGTCACAAACAACCTTTTCTGTTGAACCAACTGGATGTGTCACAGGATTGATTTTCTCAAACAACTGGAAACATTTTCTATAATCCAGATTTGCCGTTATCCAGAGAAAAGAAGCCTTTAAAAGCACTGGCAACCTCATGCACATCTCAAAGCCTCTAAACCAGAGTTGTAAGAATAATAATCAATATTGTCCAGCAGGAAATTGATGTCAATGTTTAAAAAAAAAATGAAAAAAGCCTCCAGTAGGCAACAGGGTTATTTTCTTCTGTTCTAGAAATGTTTTGTAACAGGACATCACTGGACCATTACTGTCATTTTCTCACCAAAACAAATTATCCTGGTCCATGATTAAGCATAGGTTTTTTAAAAACATTTTGCTTTCTTCCTTTCCTCTCAATAGCTACAAATCAAAGCCTAATTTTGCAATACCTTTCCCTTAAATGCTCAGGAGCAAATATAATCTGGCATTGTACAGGCCATGGTTCTTGGGCTGGGGGATGATTGGGTGCAATGTGTTATAGCCCTGCTAGGAAAGAGGAGGTGAGCAGAGACAGGAAGAACGTCGCAGCATGAGAGGGGAAAAAAATAAGAAAAATTCCAGTGATGATACTTAAGGAAGAAGCCATTTTGCACTCTTTTCTGGGGGACTCCTTTCTAAGCAGTATGGGAAGGAGTGCTGCTCTAGTTCGTGTATTACACACATTCACACATCTCCTGCCTTCACACACAGTGGCTTAAGCCACTATTTCAAAAGATGCCCACTGATTTCATGTGCCAAGCTGCTGTTTCTGTGCCCAGGTTGGATGAAAGTTGATAACATTTGACCAAATGGGAGTGAGTATGGCATGAAGCTCCTCTGGTTTTGGTAGTGTTCCCCTTGCCGTATCTCAGACTCACAGAGAGGAGTCCAGCACATCCTTTCTCTCTCCCTCTCTACCTCCAGTGTGTTTCTAGCTTCTTATTTCAAGGAAGAAGGAAGAACCTAGCATAAAAAATAACTTCAAGTATCTCTCCTTCAAGAAGAGCAAGCTTGGATAAGTTTTTCTGTGTTAGGAATAGATGACAAAAGGAACTTAGCACTTCAATGTGTTTTGGAGTTGCTGTTGTGCTGCTGGATCTTCCCTCAGATGTTGTTGACATCTACTGTGGAGGAACTGAGAGCACATTTTTCAGCAGGCAGCGTAGGTGGAGTCCCATAGGCTGTAGGTGAATTTAACAGCAAATCCACATAACAGCATTCTATTTTCAGCTAGAATAAATGTTTCTTTTGGGAAGGATATGTCTATACCAAGAGGCTTCCTGTCACCCTCCTAAGTCTTAAAAAAGAGACTTGGTTCAACTGTCAGTTTTTACATCCATCAGGCCTATGTCCACTTGATGGCAAAAGTAGCTGTTATTTTTCACAAAATATTTTAAATATCAAATGACAGGCATTCACACTAATCCACTCCATCCATATTTTTCTTATCTTAGCTTTTCCGACTCTGTTTGTGCCGAGTTCAAGCCATGCTCATTAGTGCCACCAGAAAGGATTCAATAAAATTTGCACAAGCAACAGGCCTTGGAAACAAGGGCCTGTCATTTGTATTTGATGGATTCCTCCCCAGTATTCTGAAACAGGCTTGAGCTGCTGTTTCTTCCTTCCTACTTCCGACTTCCACCCTTCCTACTGTTACTAATCTTTGCCTGAACTTAGCCATGAATACCACAGGCATTGCATTATTTTCTAGCATATCCTTTATCCCTCCTGTACCTAAGCTTTTCCAGTTAGCAGTGACATGCTGCTCTTTCTGAGTCTGGCAGGAGCACTGGCTGAGGATGGGCAACAGATCCACCATTGATCTAAGGGTTGGAGTGCACAGGGAGAGATCATGTTCTCAGACCACCTCTTGTTGCCCTCAGTCTCACAGGACTTCTGTGTAGGAGATCAAACCATCATCCCGATCTTACTGGTGGAGAACATAAAGCCCAGAGGGCAAAGCAGTTTCCCTGGGGTCACCCAGGAGGGCTCAGAGCAGGATCCAGTCCTCCCTCCTTCCACCTGGCTGCTCACTCCAGGAGATGCTGCTGGTGCCTTGGCAATGAGTCGCAGTCAAGAAATGAGAAATCTCTTGAGTTAGAATAACCACATTCTGCATCCAGAAGTGAGCTATAAGGGCACTTCTAAATGTGTTTCTGAACCAGAATCGATATGACTGAAATTAGAGAACAAAAAAATATGGGCTTTTTAAAGAGAATTTTTTAATCTTTAGCTGATAGAAGTGAAAAACTGTAAAATAAAAGCTTGTGTGGATCTATAATGTTGCTTAATATAAACCTGCTTTGTTCATTTCCATGAAACTAAAATAGTTTTCCCCGTATTTTGTTTTCTTCATAAAAAATCTGTTGTTCATTATCAGCATGATTGATTTAGGACTTTTTAGCTCATCATTGCCATTCTTCATTAAAGAGATTTGTATTTCTAATGTCTGATGAGAAGGCTCAATTATGCCATTTCTCACACAGGTTGTCTGACTGGCTCCACTATATTTATCTGAATGAGTAATGGTTTCAGGACTGACACTTTCACTTTGCTGAAGTCTGCACTAGCAATTACTTCTAAGATATCCCAATACTTCTTGAAATATGACAGATGATCTAACACCAATAAGCAGGATGTTCCAAATCTAACTTCTAAAGCTTGGTCTTACAAATGCTTACACACCCATAAATGCATCTCTACACAATCCATACCTTTAAGCACAGAATGCACCTACTAAATTAATAATTTAACAATGCTTGCAATTTTGAAATTTCAGACTACCAAGGAGCAAGGAGAGAGATGCAGTTCTAAGTCAGTAGCTTCAAATGTGTAAATTGAACAATAAAAAGAAAGGGCCCTAATATAAATTTAAAACAGTGGGTTTCGTGTATATAGAAGTTTTGAGAGGACTCATAACTTTGCCTTCTGTAATTTAATTGTTGTCTGACACTGCACACCCAGAAAACACTACACAGGTAACACAGACCTCAGGAGTATCTGTGACAACACTGTTTATCTGCCAAGTGTGACTTGTTGGCAATTTCAGCCGGGCTCTGTAATAGCAAGGACAAGCCTGTTGTTAAGCTCTTCTCTCCACTTGTTTATCTGACTTGGCAGCCCTCATTTCTACACCAGGATTCCTCTGTCTAATTAGAGTAGTTACTCTAAATGAGGTAAATAAAACTGAAGAATGTTCCTGTTGCATAACATGAAAATCTTTCCCAGGCCCCTCAGTCTCCAACTCTAGTGGCAAATACCAATTATGTGAAATAGAAGGCGGCAAAACCTCAGGAGGACTTATTTAATGTTTCCTTTGATAGGAAAACAAATTTACAGCTGAATAAAGCTGTTCCTGCACATTTCTGCATCAGCAGATGAAAAATGGGCCGAGAAAGGCTGATTTTTGCTGCTGCTTTTCTGAAAGCCAGAAGCTGGCAAGAGGCAACAGGACAATAGAGGTTCAGACATTTAGAGAAAAACAGGATGGGTAGGGCTGCTCTCTGCTACTCAGCAGAGGAGCTGATAGATTGTATCTTCAACACAGAGAATACCTAGAGAAGGGGGGTACTCTGAAAAGGAAGTCTGGACTGGTTACCAGACCTCCTGCAAAGAGGGGAAATTTGCTTCTTTATATCTCTCACAGGTCTTGGTGGAAATTTATGTGGTCACTTCAAACAATGACATGGCTTTTGGAAAAAGGTGTAGTGGTGCATGACAAGGAAGAGTGATCTGAATTAAGAAGACCAGCTCTGGGAGACAGCTCTCTCAACAGAAGCAGAGAAAAAGACTTTTCTCTTAAGAGAAATAACCAGGGAAGGAATCTGTAGAATAGTAAACATGACATGAAGTTGTTTTTTGAAGATGGAAGCTGTCACTAAAGACAATAAACTTCTGCTGATTATATGTTAGGAAACAGATGAGTCATGTATGACTAAAACTAGCAGAAGGCCAGTGGAACTGCAGGTAAGTCCAGGGTTACATATGTGAAGGAGTAAAATAAGTACTTACACATCTTTAGTAGTTCCTGTAGCACCTAGAAAGGAAAAAAAAAAATAAAAATTCTATGTTTATAAGATAATGGCATAATCCTCTAAATATACTGATAGTACAGTAAGCGTTTTTCTGCCTTTCTGTGCTCAACAACAAAGAAATAGCAAGAGGAATTTTCTATTGTCAGAGAACATGTTTCTCATGATTGTATAGTTTATCCTTAATGACTATACACACTATCCTTTAAGTCTAGCATGCTTGAATCTGGGCCAACTTCTCAGTGGTTGAAAATGATGCTGCTGTAGAACAGTTGCCAGGTGCAGGCACACAGTGTGAGAGTAAGATATGATAAAATTAATTTTTCTAATTTTCTATCCTTGACTTAGCTCAGTCTTCTGGTTGTTTCATATGCTACTAAGTCACTTAAACTAACCAAGCAGTTACTCCTGAACACCTATTTATTTTGCCATTTGATTCAGTTGTAGACTTGGCAGTATATGTGTAAAATGCTGCTCCATTCTTCCTGCCAAATAAACGAAGTTTTCTAAAACAACCAGACAGAACTAATATAAACATTGGGACATAATCGATCCAAAGCCCCAGACACCCAAAGGGATCAGCCACCCTTTAATTCCTCTTGCTACTTAACAAAAAAGCAAAAAGACAAAAGCTACCACCTATCTGCCTGATGTCAGTGATCAATTGTTTTTTTAGTGACTCAGATGCTTCTTGCTGGGAGAGAAACATTCACTCAAGTACAAACTCTTTCCTGTTCCATCCAAGTTATTAATGCCATGTTGCTATTGCTGATATATCATTCAGCTGAGTAACCAGCAAATTATATTTCTATTAGTTATACAAGCTAGGGTAGACACTAGAAAACCTTTTGTTTCTCCTTTTCCTCTGGCTGGAAGAGGGTATCCAAGCTCACTCTGAAGCAACTGCAGTTGTCAATCCAAAAGAGTTTTTGGGTTTGGAGGCAGGCTGGTCTTTTTCAGCCATGGCACTTCACGCTGTGAAAAGTTCTGCTGCTGAAAAATATCCATGAATAGCAAATATTTTTCATCTCACTCTGATGTGTAAGAGTATGTCTTCTTTATTCTTATTTTAGATGCAGAGAGGAAGGAACAGCACTGCAAGGCCTTCCAGCACTGCCTACCTGAATGGATGTCTTGGATGGCAAGAAGCACCTCCCTTTACAGATAACTCCTGAACATATTACCACTCACAGTTCCTATAGCTTACTATCCCTCCTTTTCTCAGCAACAACATAGACTGGACTTGTGTAAGGCTATACACATTTCTGGTTTTTTTAGTATTGCTTCCAGAGGCAGCAGATCTCAGTACAGCTGTATGTATCAGCAGAAACTCTTACTAGCTGGAGGGAATACCTCTGTGCACAATAAGCTCAGGTCTTTTCTTTAAAGATTTATTCTGCCAGGCAGCTTTCTGAGACTTGTTGGCTCTACAGTCACATCTGCATACAAACCCTCCAAACTGTGTGGAAAATTGGCATTGCAGTGCTGCATGCAAGCTTGATCTCAGACAATGCAGGGAGACATTTTGTTTTCTGGGTTTTTTGGGTTTTTTTCTTCTCCAGATAAATTACTCCAGTGCTGTGCCTGTTCTGCACCAGAACCACAACTTTCTCATTTTCTCAACCTAAGCTAACTACAAACAAATTCAGTTCCTCCAAAAATGTTCACGGTCCTCTGTGAGGCCCTTGCTGATCTTTTTCTGAGTCTGAGATGAGTTCTCAGTGTTTCCTATCCTCATTTGAAAAACTTATGCCTTCTTTCCAGAAAGTATACCAAGAGTTAAAATTGTTTAATACATAAACTGAAACTTCAGCTGAGTGAGAAGAAACGTGTGTCTGCATTACTGCTACGTTTCTGAGTGGGGATGCTCAGTTTCCAGTCAATCAGCAGGCACACTTCAATGCCATACCCATGCTCAATGCCATCAGCCTGGGGTTCATGTGGAGCTAGACAGCTAGGAACCTGTGTTTGAGACTGGAGATGCACCACCAGCATTCACACCTGGCAGCACTTCTTTCCTTTGATTATTAGAGAGGGTATTGCTTAAAAATCACTGCAGCGTTTTGAAATGCATCTCACAGAAAAACATTGAGAACAGACTACAATAAACTCACTTTTTAAGAGATATTTTTTACTATTTATAATAATTGAATACAAAAAAACCCAAACAAATATTTTTCTATTGTTTTTATAAGCACAAAAAAAATCCAGGTTATTCACACTTCCATTGATTTCAGTGGTGTTATTTCTCAGCTTCACTTGCAAAAGTGAAACAAGAATTCGACACAAATTCACTTGCATACCACTAAAATACCTACATACAGATCTGAAAATATTCCCAGTTCACAAAAAAGTGTTCTTCCTGGAAGAGTTCAGAATTTGCAAATTAACAACCCTTGAATGAGGTGGCCCCTAAGTTTCTCAGCTCATAAAATTTCCTACTCCTGATGCATAGATTTTACTTCACAAGAAACCCAAGTTTGTACAGACATGTTTGTTTTAGAAGTCCCATCCACCTCATCCCTCTTACTTCACTGACATATTTCTCTAACTCTTTCAAGTTTAGCTTCTCAAGCTTCTCCTGCCAGAAGTGCAGCCAAAGAATCTTGTTTACTACCAGTTCACAAACACCTCAGAGCTGTTCCACAGCAGCAAGGCTTATTGCTCTCATAGCTGTGCTGTTTTAGATATATGACTTGAGAAAAGTCTCACATATTTGAAAGCTTGTCCAATTTTTCCCACTATATTAGCTTGGCCTAAAAAAGGCAGCACTTGACTCTACAGACCTTATCTCCAGAGGCTCATGTTGGCTTTCCAAAACTTGCTTTACCTCAGTAACAGATTGAGGAGTAGCCAGGAAGCTACATCCATAAGAAATGGGCAGTACTTGATTGTCCTGAACGACCTCTCTGCTCACACCATCTGCATTAATAGCACCATGGTTGCATTTTGGCATTTGAGAGATGCAGGAGGAAAAGGAAGCACAAGCTCCAGAATAAACGAGGCCCTTTCAGCCATACATTGCTCTGAGCCTAAGTGATTACAACAGAAAAACATTCTGTCTAGAGGAGTGTCACAAATGAGGAAGGATGAGAAGGTAGCCCAAAGCATCTTCCATTTGGTGAGAGGGGGCTTTGCACTTTCAAATCAACAGCAGATGCTTACTGAAGATCCTGCAGGATTCCAGTAAATGCAGAACAAATGGAAAAGTTGGCTGAAAGACATTGATGGCCACAGATGATACTCCTCTGTGCTAAGAAATGCATCATGAGCAAACATGGAAGACAAAACTTTGGAAAATCATAGCAGGTTTGAGAGGAAACCACTTACATGACTAAAAACCATGGATACAAAAAGGCTGACTATAAAGTGAATTATGAAACATTTTCACATTAATTTTTAATGAACAATTCTCTACAGTATTCTCAGGCAAGTACTTCAGATTAAAAAAAAAAATAATTAAGCATACATGCAGGCAAAAGTAAAGATTACTAACAGGTTTCCTGTTGTAGGTTCTTTCTGATTTGCTCCAAAAGACAGCAGTATGGGATGAAGTCCTAACATCAATGAATTTATTCTATTTATACTCCAGTGTAACTGAGGACAGAATTATAGCAAAATACTTCAAATTGATTACTTCTCCAGCTCATCAGGTAAAAGTTCTGTACATGGACCTGACCTGATCAAGCATCCCTTCTAAAAATAAGTTACATTTCAAATGGAATGGCAGGGTGGATTCCTGAGCATTCCACCCAACTTGAATAATGAACCTATTTAAACTTGGTCTTAAAGTTCACCTTCATCATAATTTGGCTGTCCTTGAAGCTCTCCACAGACTGACAGCTTCTCTGTATATTTAAAATAAGCCTAGACTGCCAGCCTCCACTGAGAGCCATAATGTTAGGCACTGTCATTGCTTCTACAATTGATACAGAAAGGAGGAAGCAGTTAAAAAATGCTAATGAAGCAACACTAGAACGAAGGGATATGCCTTAACTCAGAAAAAAATAAATTAATGTTTAAGGGCATATTTTTAAAAGACAAAAAAAAGAAGACCTATTTTAGAGCTTCTAAAACACCAGAAATTAACATGAAAGAAGGGTATCTAATGTAAGGTAAGAAAACATCAGGAAAACAGCAGTTAGTTAAAAGAACTTTCTGTGCATAGTGGGAAATTTAAGAATTAACTATATGTCATAGCTACTGCATAAAATAGCTAAGTGATTTAGGAAGGATGTGTTTACGTCAGTTTACTTGCATAACAGAAGTTGCCATTTCTCAATTGAGGAGCCAGTGTCTGCTGGTCTGGAAGGAAAATTTAAACTCTGCGAGTTATATTGGTGTTCTGGAGGACTGCATCACAGACAAATGTTACTGTAGATCACGTCTATTAGTTTATGTCTTGCAGACCATAGGGCTGATAGCTCCTCTGATGTCATCCTAGCCATGCAACAGAGGATAATGTCATTAGCTGGACTGTCATTATATATACATCTGCTCAGGGAAAATCAAGTTAGGCTACAATAGAAATTTCAGCAGAGTAAGGGACTAGCGTAACATGCCTAATGTATTCTTTGAAGTGTGCTACAATATTATCCTTAGTCATATAATATGACAGAGAGTGTTACAGGTTAATTATATGCTATGTACCTCTAGCTTTGACATTGCTGACTGCAGAATAGTCATAACTTCAGCATTAAAGATGTAGTCATGCTGTGCAAGCCACAAAATTAATTTGTATTTACACAGTATTAATGTCTTTGGGGAGAATATTGAGTTACACTTTCCTTAAGAGCTTTAGAATTCCAATTAAAAATGGTACATCTTCCTCTTCCCATGCATAAAATAATTTTATTTTCATTAGACATATTTGGTAAGAAATGCTAATTGGAAAAAAACTAAATAGTAGATATCAGACATGTTACTCCTATTACTGGTTGTTGGTTATTGCAACACTGTAGACTGCATAGAGTTACTCCTGACTGGCAGTAGTGAAAGTGAGAAAAGAATTGGACCTCCCAGAGCTGTATTTGCTTTGAAAAAATGAGGGAAACAATAATAATTCCATTATAGTAGCTATGTGTTTTACATGACATTGCTGATTTTTACCTGTGCTAAGCCACTGGGGATCTGTGGACTATTTCTAAAGAGTATGGAAAAGGCTGCCACAAAATGTACATAAAAATGTATTATGAATAATTGTACAGGTAAATTAAACTACCAAAGGGGCTTTACCTTCAGCAAAAATAATTTCTGAATATACAAGCTAAAACCTGTTGAAAATAGTTTCCTTTAATACACCAGTGGGCACATTTATTTAAACAAGCAAACTCTCAGTTCAACAAAATTCACTAAGCACTACTGCTGGCAGAGCTGGTCTATTTGACATTTACCCACTTGTGTGCTGGTACAAATTCCATAGGGTGACCAGATCAACACTAATTGAGAGGCTACAACAAAGGGACAGATAATCAACTTGAAATTTTCCCCTGGATTTCTCTGATACTGGCTCTGATGTTTTTGCCCAGCAAACAGAAACAGGACATGAACAAGCATCATCACCCCAGCCATACGAGGCTATGCTGGTCATAGACTGAAACAACTTCCAGTCACAGCAACGCAGGAATCAAACAGTGGGAAAGAATTAATGAGTGCAAACAGGACAACTAGAATAGGAGAGCTGGAAGTTCAAGCAAAGTTATAGGGTGCATTTATTTATGGATGAGAAAGGCCTCTGGCTGATAGACATGATACCTAAAACCTAATTTATAATCACTTCACAGAAATCAGGTAAGATACAATGGCAGAAAAGCCTCCCCTTGCCCTTAAGAGTAAAGGGCAGGGTTTGGTGGATAAACAGGCAACACACCACACAAATGTACACACATCCATCCAGCTTGGAAAAGGCCTCATCTTTCACTCTCAAAGATATGCCCAGGTTTTCAAACCACGACTAGCACCACCCAAGGCACCATGGAGCTCTGGATAAAGTTGTGTCAAAATGATAAGAGATGGAGAACCAGTAATTTACACTGGTCAGCCACTCTTTTGCTGTGTATTTTCAGGAGGTTATTAAGCCAACAAGTGCGTCTGGAAGATTTAATAGAGGTACTGAAACAGGTGGCAATGTTTGCCAAGTACAGTTAGG
The DNA here is from genome assembly GCF_036169615.1 of Heliangelus exortis. NCBI lineage: Eukaryota > Metazoa > Chordata > Aves > Apodiformes > Trochilidae > Heliangelus > Heliangelus exortis. The sequence goes on along the minus strand of NC_092422.1, from coordinate 142,001,711 downwards.
ATGATAAATGATTGAGAAAGGCTCATATTCATAATTATATGGTGAAGGTCCACTTACTGATTTGCATCTACTTTCCTTTTTTGAGGGGGCTGGAGGGAGGAAGAGCACAACAGCACCATCTTCCCAGATTTTCTCTCTTTTGACAACAACCATGAACAAATAAGGGAGCCAGCTGGACGCACCATCCAGTGGTACACATTAACATGCAAGAAACCTCAGCCTTGGAATATCCTCCAACTTCTCAGGCAAGCAGAGGATCAGAAGTGGCACAAATTCATTTCAGAAGTGGCATTCGTGGCCTTATAGGGAAGCAAAGAGGATGGAGCTTGCACTCCCAGCTGGATCCCTATGTCCAGCTGCTGGCCTGGGCTGGTTGTGTCCAGGGCAGCTGTCGTGGAGGGGGTGATCCTAGGGATAACACGAGCCACAGAAAGCCTCCGGTGCCAGCCGGCGGCCCACAGCACCCTCTCTCCCTTGGGCAAGCAGATCAGCCTGGGGAAAGAATGATGCTCTCGCAGTAGGGAGGGCAGCGATTCCCGCGCCTCAGGCGGGCATCCTTTAAATCGGAGGGGTACAGCCCCCGCTAGGTGTGTGTGCGTGTGTGTGTGCGTGTGTGTGTGTGTGCGTGTGTGTGTGTGTGCGTGTGTGTGTGTGTGCGTGTGTGCCCTCCGCCTCTCCCCTGGCAGTGCTGTCCCTGGGGATGCTCACACCGCGGCTCACCCTGCCCGGCCCCGGCCCGACCCCCCCCCCGACCCCGTTCCCGCCGCCCCCTCCCTACCTCGCCCGGCCGCGCCGCTGGCCGTGGAGTTACCGCAGCCCATGGGCGCTGCCCTGCCCGGCGCTGCGCCCGGCCGTGAGGAGCGGAGCGATGCGGAGCGGAACGGAGCGGTGTGGTGGTGACAGGAGACAGCCGTCGGCGGGCGGAGCCGGGTGGGAGATAAAGCCGCGGGGACCCCTCCTCCTCCTCCGCTCCCTCCTCCTCCTCCTCCTCCTCTCCCCACCCATCGCCCAGGAAACCGCCGGCCCCGAGCGCCGCCGCCCGGCACCAGCCCCAGCCCTGGCCCCTCGCTGCACCCACCCTCCCCACGTCCATCCCCGAGGAAAGTCACCCCCGACCTTCCCGGGATCTCCCCGCATCCCCCCAGCCTGGAGATGCTAAGCAGGAGATAAAGCTCAACACAGGCATCCGCCAGCAGGAGCCCGAACGACCACAGAATCATAGAAAGGTTTGGGTTGGAAGGGACCTCAAAGATCATCTTGTTCCAACCCCTCTGCCATGGGCAGGGACACCTCCCACTAGAGCAGGTTGCTCCAAACCCCATCCAACCCGGCCCTGGACACTTCCAGGGAGGGGGCAGCCACAGCTCCTGTGCCAGTGTCTCACCACACTCACAGTAAAGAATTTCTTCCTAATAGCTCATCTAACTCTACCCCCTTTTGATCTGAAACTGTTTCCCCTTGCCCTGTCACTACATGCCCCTGTAAAAAGCCCCCCTTCAAATGTGCAAGCTGAATTTACCAGGTCTGGCAGCAATAAATTTTTTATTCAAAAGCTGTATCGTTCCCCGAAATAATTTAATGTTTGGCTCATTAGCTGTTAACCCGAAGCTTTCTACCACACAGAAAAGTAAAATATTTCCAAACCTTGATGGCTTACTCTTGCTCGGTCCTCTCAAATTACCAGGGACCCGAAACCCAAAGGATACAACTGGATACAACCACAAATACTCCAGCTGGATAAATTTTAGTGCTACAATAAATTTGTTTATGGGCTCAGAAAGATATTTTAGGGGTATCATATAAGCACCATTGCAAACATCACATATGCATACAATTGATAACTCTGCTACAAAAGGATCACATACAAAATGTTGCTGCCAAATCATTCTGTCTAGAGAAAGGAAAAATAGATATCACAAATCTCTCGCAGACTTCCCAGAAAGCCCAGATAATGTCCATTCTCTTACGGGTTTATGCCCTGGAGAGGCACATCTGCATGGGTTTACTGACATCAACCCAGCAGTGAGCACATTGCAGAGCAGGGCACTGGGCATCTGTAGGTTCTCCCTCCTCTGGCTGGCCACCTGTTTTCATGACATTTGTAGAAAGTCAGTATTTTCAGGGTCTTTGCCAGTAGATTCCTGAAAAATTGCCTGAAACTGAACAATTGGTTCAAAATTTAGTAAAGTAGGGCTAATAGGAGCATATGCATGGCTACACACATGGCTACACAGCTCCTTCACCACCAGGAGCTCCCAAGCAGTCAGGCAGCACTCCAAAGCTGGAGTATTTGTGGTTGTATCCAGTTGTATCCATTGGGTTTTGAGTCCCTGGTAATTTGAGAGGACTGAGCAAAAAAAATTTTTTTTCATTAAAATAGTTCATAATGGTTCAAAGCCACATCTTTTTGTTGGCCCGTTTCCTGAAAACCACATATAGGAAAATAAATCATCAGGCTGAGCTTCCAAGTGCCAAGCACCAGCCCAAAGTGCATTTTTTAACATCAGAGTTAAGAAACAAAAAGGGTGGTAGGAAAACAAAGCTGAAAGACATGCTGCTTAAGATCCCATTGGGCTTTCTAATACAAAACCCAAAACCAACCAACCAAACAAAAAACACCAAGGAAAACAATCTCAGCATTCTGTACTGACCATAGGCTTGCCTCACCAAGGAATAATCTACGAACATGTTTTTAATATGCAATTTCCCTGGGAGGAAACATTTGTGGTGAGGAAAGAAACTGAGCCATCTCTTCACATTAGAAGAGGCAGCTGGGAGGCAAAAATCCCCTGGAGATGTCTGCACACCAAACCATTACCCTGTCCCCAAGGAGATCTGAGACTGGTTCAGAAACCTGCAGTGGTATTAAGGATCACAGAGGGATGCAGCTTCTACAGAAGGATTACAACATCCTTCTAAGTGCCCTCACTCATCTTACAAAGTTCAGTGTGTCTTACACAACCTGAGCACCCCGTATGCACAAACTAAGGGCTGTACTGAGTTCAGTGAGGCAAGAAACTTCCAGCACACCCATTCAAAGCTGGAGATAGTAGTGGCTGCAGGGGACTTAGGACAAAGGGAGTGTGACATATTCCTCTATAAACTGTCTAGGGTTGCAATGTGTCAGCCTCCTCTGAAGCTTTTAAAAGAAGGGCTCCAAGGCAAACTTTCATTCTTGGCAGCTGTATTGTAGGTGCCTTCTATTTCAAATGAGAAGACATGCTTCAGCTTCCATTTTACCTTCAACTTTGTGTTCTACACAAACTGAGCATTTTGCTTTATTACTGAAAACTGGTAGCAAAACACAGCTGTATAAGAAAGTTAATGAACACTTCACATTAAAGGAATGCAGTCCTCAGAACAGTATTTTCCCTGCATCAAAAAGCTTCTATCACACATCCTGCATACTTCATCTCCTCTGAGGAAGATTGACAAGTACATGGATGTGAGTTTCTGTAAGTATTCCAGGAGATATAGTGAGAAAGGACTTTGTTAGTCTTTTCCTAAACCAACCTAAAATTTACCTAGCTGGGAAAATGGGTTATTTAACAGGATTATCCAAATCTGCAATTCCGGTTATTTTCTCTTTTTGGATATTTTAGCTAGTTTGAAATCCAAAAAATCTGTCTGGCTAGCTGGTGTGCAGGTCTATGGAGAAGGATTTAAAAATCCCAGTTACTTCTGGGTATTAGGAAAGAGTCTTTATTTGTACAGGGATGTATCCTTTCCCAAATTTGTTTTTACCTAAGCGTTCAGACATAAACCTTATTCACCCATGATTTCTTCTAACAAAACACTTGTTTCCAAAAGCTTGCATTTAACTTCATGCAACTATAGAAAAAAGATAGTGCTAATTACCACCTTCTGGGTATTTTCATTTGAAGAATGTCTAAAAAGATATGGATGGTCTCATAACCAAAAGTATCCCAAAGAAAATGTAAATTTTTTATCAGCAGTTAGCACCCTGAGATCAATTTTTTTCCAGTTTACAATACGATTCATTTTAAACCAAACATTCCCACTTTATGAGCTGCACTACAAATCCTTTGGCAGAGTTAAACAATTCAACCACCTTGCTCGGGGTGCAGTCTCAATTCCCAATGTTTTCAAGTTCAGATTCCCGTGTTTCCAGGCTATGTTTCTTTCTGGACAGTTTTACAGTCTTGCTACAGCACTGTTGTTTTATAGCTAACAATCTGGGCTAGCAGTTTTCATTGACTCATCCAAATACTATGGTGCAGCATAGATGGTGTTTGTGATCACTTAACCACCCAAGGTCAGCCAGTTACACCCCAATTTCCCAGTAAGCTTGCAAGGATTATCTGCTTGAAAAATTCATAAGTTCAAGCCCCAGTCTAATAAAGACAAAAGCACCCTTGGGTCAACTGTTTGTTTGCTTTTACATGCCAATGAACAAAGAAATGTGTGAAGATAGGAGGGAAAAAACAGATCAAGAACTTTTTAGTAAATGCTCTCCTGATTCCTCAACCATTGAGGGTGCCCCCTATATGGTAGTGGGAAATATTTCAGAACTTATTAAAAAAGAAAAGCTCTGCATAGTTGTGAACATTTTCAGAAAACCCACTATATTCTTAACAAAAAGCGTTAACAAATTTAATTAGGGTAACAGAAGCCAAATGACAATTATAATGAAACCCATAGGTGACCAGAAAACCCAAAAAACCACACACACACACACTCATGTTTCTATAGGATATCTTAGTAATGCTTATATTGTGATGATCACACCAGTCTGACCCCAATTGTGCAAGGTACCACCTGGACATATAATGAATTTCCATCTTCAACAGCAGTCAGAAAGGCAATAAATAGGTGATGGATGAGAGAACAGAGAAGTCAAGGTAGAAAGCAGTGGGATAGGATTGCTATTTAAAATAAAAAAAGATGTGCATAACAAGAACATTAAAAAAAGCTTTATCAGGTCAAAGCAAAGATCTGCCTTGCTCAGGACCCTGTCAAAAGAGCAGAGGAAACTCCTAATATAAGTCTCCCCCTACACTCACATTTCCCAGCACATGATTTGAAGAACCTCATTTTGTTTGCTTTCAGCTTGGCTCTTGCCCACTTCATCCCTCAGTTGTTTATTCCTTCTGTCAGGATAAACACTGAAGAAACAATCCCCCACTTTATGCCAGTTATGATTTCTGTTCTTCATAATAGAATAAACACCAAAGAATCAATATGTCATATCCCCTAACTTCTCAACCATATCAACACCCCTAACCTATCCTAACCTTTGTTTAGCAGCTCTGATGATACATTGTCATTTCCTGACAGATGTATAAATAGGTAGCTAAAGTACTTGGAAAAAAATTTTCTGTTCATGGATTAAAAAAACCTATTTTACCAACTATATTCTAGCAATACAAAGCAGTGTAGGGACCCTGCATAGAGGGAGAAGCCAAACTGCCTTGCCCATCATAGAATAATTTTGGTTGGAAAAGCCTTTTAAGATGATTCAGTCCAGCTCTTAACCCAGCACTGCCAAGTCCATAAGTCATCTCCCTAAGCACCACATGTACATGGTTTTTAAATACCTCCAAGTGTGTGTGTCCCTTCCCCCCCTTGCACTCCTTGTTAGCAAAGAAAAACATATGGATAAAAAGCTTTCTGAGCTGTTACCTTCTTTTTTTTCTGGCTGCTTGGGAACTCCATGCTCCCAGGAGAGGCTTCTCAGCACCAACCCCGTGCTCCTCTGAGTCCTGAGCTGTTCTTGCTTCACCTTGAGTGCATCAGTGGGGTGAAGAGCCCCCTGATGGGCCAATTACTATCTAGCCTTAAATCATCTACACATTATTTATCCTGGCAACACAGAAAAGAACAGAAGCAAGCTAAAGGATTTAAGAGGAAAAGCACTTTGTCTTTCTCCTCACAGTAATAGTGGAAAATCTGACTTGAGTGTTTCTTTTAAATCAAAATGATGACTCCTGCCATTTAAATAAAAAAAACAAATGGTAGAACAGTGTTGGTTTATAATGGTCCATGGAAGCCAATTTTTAAGAAATATTTTAACCTCCTCAGTTTAAAAAAAACCCCAAAACTTTATCTGCCAAGACCAAAGGCTTTCGTTCCTTCCTTAGGCAACAAGACTATCTATTTCTGCTCTCAGGGAAGTCACAAATAAAATTCTCATTATTGGAACAAATCAGACATGGATTGGGACAAAATCAGTGACACCCATGAAACTGCAACATCTCCTAAAACACCTGGGAAGAAATGAACAATGAACCTACTGATCAGTCAGGGAGAAACACAAGCATTTAATTACATAGAGGGCAAATAAACACCAAAGAAATACAAATAAACTTTTAGTGAGTATGCCAGCTTTGCAAAAGATCTCTCTCACACACACCCGTCTCTGGTGGAACAAACAGTAATAAATTTGGTAATATTTCTTTCCGGATGTGATTATTGTGCATAGTTATGAAAACCCCTTTTTAAAAAAAGCTAGCAGACCAGACCATATTTTTCTAGCTGATTCACAATGTAGAAATGGAGTTCAGAAATAAAACTTTGAAATGTAAGTTCATGAAGGAGAAATGTCATAATGTGACACGAGTATGTTCACATCAGTGTCATGTCTGTTCCTAAAATATCTAGATTTTAGCACACAGACATGTACAGAGTTTTGCTCACTTCCTGCAAGATTTTTCTGTCAGAGCCCTAAGGATGATTCAGTGTAAACAAGAATTCTCTGAGCTCATAGCATCCCTGTCTGAGTGAGAATCACTGTATCAAACCTCAAAATTGATGTAGAAGTTCTGTTTTATCAGTCTCCTTGAACAGTTGCATTAAGGGAAATACAACATCTACAGCATGTTCAGCACTAAGAGAGTCAATCACCAGCTTTCAAGAGGTGGTAACATTTGAGATACCAGAGTCCCCCTAGGAAAGGCACAGTAAAACAAGAAAACCTCTCTGGAGATCTCTACACAAATGCAAATTCTGACCATCCATTTCTTATTTCTTTAGATTCAGTTTGGTGACTACCTCAGCTTTTCCCTTCCCAGATACAAACAGATGACCCCAGTGAGTTTTAATTAATAAAATTCTAAATTCGTAGGCACATTTTTCTTAATTCCCATCCCTTCCATTTGAAAAAAATGGTTGGCTTAGAGTTGGTGTATTTGCAGCTAGAATCCAAGGAACGTGTCCTTGAAAATAACAAAGGAAAAAATGCTTACATTGTATGTTAAGAAAGAGACTGGAATCCTTTCTGTACCCAAAAGGTTGATACATGTGTTGCATTAGCTCTTTCTATTAGAGGTCTTACAAAACTATAGGAGATACAGGACAATGCTTCCTGCCTCTGAGGTCACTCAACCTTCATTTTCCTATCCTTGATAACAACCAGACTCCCAAAGCTCTATTCCAGGGCAGAAAAACATCTTACTCTCTTCTTTTAATATGCTAAGCAGATGGAGTAATCTCTTTCCCCTGTCTCTCACTACATAAATTAATTTGCAAGACACAGCTAAATCAGCTTTTACAAACAAAGCAGGAATAAAATAAAAAATTGGCAAAATGCTAGAGAAAGGCAATACTGAGATGCCAGCACAGCATTGCATCCCTTAGAAACAAAGCATCTACTTCCCTTCAGGCATGTGCTTAATCACACTGATGTGTGCTTAACACACATGAGCCATTTGATAAGCCTCAAATAATAGCACTTCAGGAGTGTAAGACAGCCTGATCAAGATCCCTGAGAAAACACTCCTTGCCTCCAAATCGTGTTGGAGAAAAGACACACCTCTCAGGAGGGAGTCCTCTGGCTTATCTTAAACTTCTATTTCAAAAGAGGCCCTTCTGCACACATGGCTCTTATTTGCTCCTTATTGTGGGAAGATGGCATCCCTGCTTTATTTTTTTTTTCCTTTTGATGCACTTTTTCCTATGTAAATTCTTCCTCAGCTGCTGATATAGATTTTCCTTACAGTTTTGCACACACAGTAATTGCTTTTATCTTATACTGGTAATGAAGCCAAATAGCACAGTCAGTGACTGCCTCGTTTTTGTCTGCAGGCTGCAGAAGACACAGGCTCCTGATGAAAAGTGTCTTTATCAAATCTATGTATATATCTACCTCTGATTGTTTAACACCTTATATTTTGTAAACTTAGGTAAACTATATATGGATGAGTTTCAGAACTTGTATATGCCAATCTATTAAAAAAAACTAATTCTGCTTCAGCAAGTACCAGCCAGGTTAAAGAAAGATAAAAACTCCATCAGAACGGCACCTTTTTATTTAAATATGCATTCAGTACAAGAGGATGCTAATAATTTTGATTAATTGAAACTTCTATCATAGTAGGCACAAGATAAACAGAAGTTGTTCATACAATTAGCAACATGGAACAAGTGTGTGTTAGCTTTTTCAAAAAAGACACCCACGTAGCCAATTGTATTATTTTGAATTGACTGACAAAGAGCAAAAGTATGTTTTTAACACTGAATTTTAATCAGAATGTGATTTTTGACAGATAAAATACTAGTAATTTTTAAGTGCTGTCCTGGTTTAAACCTCCACAAGTACTTAGAGAAGGCTTTTGCATACATAATTTGAAATATTTGTAAGAGCAGAGTATTTGTACACCAGGAATAAAACAAACTGTAAGCAATCAGTATGTGTAGTCACACAAAATCCTCATAGGAGACATCCTTTTAGCATTTATACAAAGGTGACAATCTATTTTCACTTATATTAATTACAGTGTTTAGGAATCTCTGCATTAAATGCTTACTCTAGTTTCATTCATTCCAGGTTTAACAACATAATGGAGGCAACACACCAAAACCCAAGACCAGCTGTTCCTCAATATATCCCTGGAATTACTCCCAAAACACTCATATTTTGTTTACTAGTATTTGCATCTGTAAATGTGTCCAAAAATGATGACTTGGAGCTCTTCAAATGTGTGTGGGATTGCATAAAAATTAAAAACTTGGCTTAAAATAATTGCTGTGGAGATTTAGTTCTTTGATTTATGATTAGTGAGCATTAAGTTTGGAGGACTCCCATTTGCTCTCTCTTCCACAATGATAAGGACTAACCCTTTTCTAGCAAAACCAAGACCTCTCTCATGGCTTAACAAGAAGCACATGTTGCTCAGGGAAGTGTTGATGGGGAGCTGACAGCCCCAGTAGCCACCCACAGCAAAGCTGCCCCAGAAGGCTGTGAGATGATGAAACCACGACCCAAAATGTACAACAGCATAAAGGAGATGAGATCTAGACTCAAACCTAGGAATAACCAGAGTGTTTCTCTGAAACCAAGCTGCTGTCTCTCAATTTAGCTATCAATGTGCTGAGCGTTGCTCCTTTTGGCAATGCTGCAACAGTAGAAATCAAATTTAACAAGACCTCTGAAGTGTTGTGTGTACAAGCAGTCCCGTTCAGGCAAGGGATGAAAAATTTTGCATATTTCTTTTGTCATGGATTTCTTTCAAAGCAACTAAATTAGTTAAATACTGACAAGAAATTTTTTCATCGCGTTATTATTCATGTTCTTCCAGTCACAGATATGCATGGCTGTTTGGCTTTGGGCTTTTTTCTTTTTGCTATTTCATACTGGTCTGATTTGAGAGGGTGAAAAACTAATCAGGAATCATTGCTGCCCTCTGAGAAAAAAACATGTGTATTATGAGGTCCTGTTGACCTCTCTGCTGTACATGTTGTCTGCATGCTTCATAGTTTTCACAAAGACACATGCTTGCTGATCTAGGATCTTGTCAGCACTAATATTTACAGAGTATTTGAAGATAATGAATGTATGTGACCCTTGAACCAAATGTTCTGTTCTAAAAAGTGAAAGAAAAACAAAAGATAAGCAATGTGTTACCATAAATGAATTTGAAAGAACTGGAAAACTATTTAGTGATCCAGCCAACATTTATGTGCCTGATTAACCTCCAGGAATCTGACAAGCTTCTATGTTTGCAGGACCAGAGACAGATAGACAAGTATAAACGTGACATACAGCATTGTGACAGGTGTTACAAGACACCTGCCTGCATCACAAACCACACAGCAGAAAGCAAAAGGGCAGGGCAGCTGCTCCACTGCAAGGCAAACTCTGAAGAAGTCGACGTGAGATGCTCACACAGTCACACAAGGTGGGCAGCTTATAGCCAGCAAGCTGCCCCAGGCCTGGTGAGGTAATTCTGGTGAGATAATTCATCTTGCTCATACCTGGGTCACAGTGGGCTTTATCCTGGGAAAATATATAGAGAGAATTATTTTGCTAACAGCAGCAGTCTGGCCCTGCTGCTGGCCTTCCTAGGGGCCGTGCTCTGCAGCCTTCCTAGGAGCTGGGCTCTCACTCACCTTGTAAGACCAGTCTCTGACAAGACACTCTAAGAGCTACAATGCTAGGCAAGCTATTAACAATATCTGGCTTGAAACCTCTACTAGAACCATTTCAATCTCTGCTCCCTTTCCTACTCCTGACTGGCCCTCACAACAGCAAGCCACCAGCATGCCGGGGGGACGATCCTGCCACCAGCAGCAATGCTGGATGGAGTGTCCCAGTGCACATGCTGAGCAGTTCTGGCATTCTGGCAAGCCCTGCATTTACAACAGCAGGTCCAGCCATATGACAGGAAAAGGTTTCCAGTATCTGGCTTTCTCCAGACAGTAGAAGAACTTCTAAGCAGCCATCACGGGATGAAAAATTGGAAACCTCTGATCTTACGAAGCTGGAAGCACCTGAGCGCTGTGGAGGAAGACAGAGTTTGGTGAGATGGTTCTTGCTGAGATAGACTGGAGTGTCTAAACCTTCTGCCCGGACAGAAATGCAGCAGCACATTTTCCTGGTATGCCAGCACTTTCTTGTGTACGTGTGTTCGTGACACAGCCCTGGCAGCCTGCCTGGAGGAGTCATTCCCCTTCAGGAAACAAATAGATTGTGATACCAGTGCCCATTCGGACACTGCCTAGAGTTCCCTTATGTCTTTCTGCCTCATCCCCTAGGTTTTCTGCTTTTCCTTAAAAAAACCCAAAATGTTATCTTCTTGCACTACCACCTCCTGCTCTGCCTTTGTCTTGGACATCACGGGCAGGCTCTACTCAAGGGGGAAGCAACCAGGAGAGCTGCTTGAGGCCTCTGTATCTGCAGATGCCCCAATTGTCCATCAGGACACCCTTTGTCTGCAGAGCAGAAAGAGCCACAACAGCAAGCAGGATGGCCAAAAGTATAATAAGTAGACGTGTATTTCTAATAGACCCCAAGATATGTTCTGCTACATATGTGTTAGGAATTTATTGTTTGGCCTTTTTAGCCCAAGCAGACATAGAAAGATGCCACATGAAGGTGAAGCAAAGGGAGTGATCAGAATTAGGATGACATGAACTTTTCAATTCTGTTGATCAGAAGGAAAAACAAGAGTGCAAGGCCTGGTTGGTTCAGGTGATCTCACAACTGAAAAATAGGCCAGAAGCCAGTTTTAGACACAGTGGCAACATTAAGAGTATCTGCTTCTGAGACTTGTATTAATGTTGTATTTGTAGTAAATGTAATTTATAGAAGAGCTCTGAGTCAGTGTTCTCTCTGACACTAAATTGACAGTCCTACCTGCAGATACAACCTGTATTTGTGACATGGTATTCTGACCTTTGGTAACCCTTACACCTAACAGGTTACTGTTAGCATTTCATTAACCAATTATATGCCAGGCATTAGATGTCTCTTATTTTAATCTACAGAACTGTACCACATGTGCACTTCTTTGACAAAGCACTTGTATTATTAAGATTATTAAGATTTTTCCTACACCTCAGATACCCCCAGACTTCATTGGACCATCACCTGAAACAGAGGAAGTATCTGGTAGGCTAGGTTAAAGAGCAACATATGTTATAAAAAGCACAGCTAAGAGGAGAAAAGAGCCTGTATCTCAGCATTTGCCCAAGCATGGCAAAAACTGTAGGCAAAAGGTACACAGAATTAGCTTAAATTACTTCAAGACGTTTTCCCATCATTGAGCCACCTATCCTCTGCTTGCTCCTGCTCCTTGCAAAGAAAATGGACATACTGTTAAATCACATGCCCTTCAGCAGGAAGGCTCAAAAAGAAGAGAGGAGGCCACGCACTGCAGGGCAGAAGCAGGCATGGGGCAAGTGGAGTGAATACGTGTAGCCAGTATTGTCATCAGGGACTCCAGCCTTTAAAACTATACTCTTACACTGGATCTAGATGAAGGCTGATGTGCTTGGATACATGAAGGAAATTAGTTGTCCTTAAATGACAAAATTAAGAAGGCAGTTACATCTTTCACCTTCAAAGAGATTTTAATCCTATTCATCCCACTAGCAAGTACATCTGTACATATGCATTCTGGCATATTACTAACGTGTTCAATGGAAATTTTAAAAGCCATGTGTTTTACATTAAAACAAAGAGCATAAGATCTTGGTTATGTGACAATTAATAATGCCAATGGAATTTTATTTCAGCATGGTATTATCTTGTGGGTCACATACAAAATCACAAGATACTCCTCTATGTGTCCAAGAGCTCTCCTGTACACTAGATGCCAGTAATTTATTCACATACTGTTCAAAAATTGTTTTGGGATGCTTCTGGTAGTGAGAGTAATGAGATTCTTTTTCTCACCTTTCACTTGTAAATAATTAATCTGGAGGGATTTATTGCTACTATCATTTAATTTATCTCCTGTATCTATGCAGGACAGCTGCACAACTTAGGGTAAGTTATTACACCTCTTAAAAGTCATTTGTAGTTCAAAGATTTCTTTGTCACTGAGCACAAAGATGACTAGGAGTATTAGACACTGTGTTAGATGCATAAATAGACTCAGCTGACTTAGCAAACATGTGACTAGCACACTACTGCTCAGAAATGTCTTGCAAAGTATAAGGTATGAAGCCAAAAAGGAAGTATAATGCAATATGTTCTTTAAAGTTATAATGGAACATATGAGAAAGAAAACACATTGCAGTATGGCTTACTCTGTGACTAGTCTAACCAGAAAAATAATTATATAGTCAGCTCCCCATTAATACTGGGTGGATTATCAAATTTGGAAATAAATTATGCTAAGGATGCACAACAGCTGCCTTGTTTCCAAACAGGGCAATTAAAGCTGTCAGGGCTTATTAACTCATGCACAGCACCATCCAGGTTCAGCACTGCTGCTTCCAGCCCCAAGCTGGCAATGGGCATTCCAGTGCAAAAAGCACTGGCAAACCTGGAAGCATAGCACCCATACCCTCCAGCCCCATAGGAGGCACAGTCTCCAGCTGTCATCCCATACTGTAGTCCCTCCTGTCAAATGGGCAAAGGCAGAATGGGGAGGACCATACTTGACTGTCTGGTTACCAAGTGACATTCCTGACCAGCCTCAAAGAGGATCAAGATTGTCACATGTAAAAGCCCCAAATTCAAGTTTGAAGATTAACTATTTTCTACAAAAGTGCAGTAGCACCAAAAGATTTTACATCATTTTATTTATGGAGAAGACAAACTTTGAGCTTTCAGAACAATCCAAAATTTTCTTCTTTCCTTAAAAATTGTTTTTTCTCTTAACTATGAGGTTTTTGGGGTACATTCAGGCTTTTGCTGGAAGAAGTATCATCTTTTCTAAGAAACAATGCAATTAGTTCATGTAAGGAATTATTTCATATTCAATGATCAATTATTTTTTTATTTTGACACTATTAATTCTTATTAGTTTGATATGCTGTATCAATTTCATTTTGGCAATTCCAGGGCTTTTACCTTAAGTATTCACTTTAAGAGGCATTTATCTTAACATAATGAATTCATCTGTAGTTTACAGAATATGCACATAAAAATTAATTGAACTGCTCACTGGAAGTGTTCTCCAGATCATTTCAAACTTCTGTGACACGTTTTCCGAACACTGAGGTGACAGATTCTAGGTACTGTGTGCACTGTTTCCCTGTTTTCTTTCCACATGCACAAGGTTTCTGTTAAATTTAACTTTGAAAGATAGCTATGAGAGTGCTTTTTACTAACAAGCCTTTTTGTAGCAACAGAGTATTGCATTCAATTCCCATATTTAGAAGATGGGAGCTGAAGTGTTGTTAGTCCACTGCTGGCGCTGCCCAGTGCAGTCAGCAACTCCTGGATCACACAGCAACATAAATGCTGCTTCTCTTCCAAATGGGGCTAAAATGCTGTGCAATGCAAACCTACTGAGACAACTCTGAGGGGGATACCTTGGGTACCAGGCACAGCACAGGTACAGAGTGCAGAGTGCCCTAGCAGCATCCCACTTTGGAGCCAGACTGCCCGGCAGCACCGGTGCCACACCTGGAAACCCATGAAACCCGAGATGGCATCTTCAGTTGTCAAAGGCCCCTACCCAAAATTCTGCCTGTACACAAAAGTACCTCATTTTTTTATAATATCACTACTATTTTGTAAATAAAGTGGTGAAATGTTTGAGACAGTATTATGGGTAATTTTGATTATTTTAATAAACATTGAGGTTCTGCATGGAGAAGGCCCCGCACAGGTCTTGAGGTACCTGAAGGAGATACAGGTAATCCAGGGAGGGATGTGTTAGTTACAAGGGGAAACAGAAAAAGAAAATAGATTTAGATTAGGTATTAGGGAGAAATTCTTTACTGTGAGTGTGGTGACACTCAACTAGATTGCCCAGGGAACTTGTGGCTGCCCCCTCCCTGGAAGAGTCCAAGGTCAGGCTGGATGAGGCTTTGAGCAACTGGGTTTAGTGGGAAGTGTCCCTGCCCATGAAGGGGGATGGAACAAGATGATCTTTGAGGTTCCTCCCAGCCCAAACTATTCTATGATTATTTGGAGTTATCAAGACTGAAGAGTAAGTCTTGAGACCTAATAAAAGTAAGTCACCAAGAAATTAATTTCAATTATGAGTAATCCAAGGAAAAGGTGATTTCAATTATTCATAGGCAATATTTACTTTTTAAAGTCAAAACCACCTGGGCTGTATTGAGGTAGTTTAATAAAAATATTTTGATCACTATAAACAATCCGCCAAGTTTAAAGCTGTGTGAGGAATTATGCAAAGAATGACAGATAGTAGAAGCATCACCCTTCAGTAATTGCTGAAGTGCTTTTTGTTTTATTTAAATAAAACTAGTAGAACCTGTTCTGGAAATAGCTACCCTCAATTTTGGAATGACAAACAGGCTTTCACGTTTGAACCTTAGACTAAACAGAGCCATAAAGAGGAACAAGATAAGACCTTAGAGATTGTAGCTCCTGGGAGAGAAGACAATGTGAAATAAAAACACAAACCACACTGGTGTTTTCTTGGTGAAGAAAATACTTCAACCCAATGGGTAAGAGCTGTTGCTGAACTATTTCATAACTGGAGGGTGAAAGAAAAATGCAGAGTTGTAACAGAAGTATTTGGGAAATACTCAAAAATGCTCTGAAGCTACTTGTACAGATAGAGACAAGCTGTTAAAGAAGGGTTTTCTCTTCCTCGGTCAATTTCAAATGTTTTGAAAATCTGAAGAAAGAAAAATAAGACTTTAACATAGACTGACAGCATTGGCTCAGAAGCGGTCACAGATTCTTAACTCTAATGCCTCACTAGTGCCCTACTTCATATTTTGTAGGCAAAAAAAAATTCTCTGACCTCTTTCCACCATTCCAAAATTCTCTGAAACAACATTATTATAAAGCTGTATCTATTTTTGTTGTCTCATTATGGACATATATAGTGTCATATTTGGTATTTTTGGGATTAGGTAGTGATTTTTATTATGGCTCCGTGTTTTCATTCAGGCAGGAAAAGTGGACTGAACGTGAGAACTCTGTTTTTACTCCAGGGCCTGGAACAGTAAGTCCAGCTTCAGGACTGGTGAAGCAGTCAGACCAAGGCAGGCTTGGCACATTGGGTTAAAGGTCCTATGACGAGCTTCAGAAGTAATACCAATCAATGTCAGACCCACAGAAACATCTTTGCCAAAATTACGGGGTTCAATGATCATTTCTCATACATAATTAAAGCAAACATCCAGCCGATCCACAAACTCTCCTAAGGCCACCTGCTTGTGTACAGCCTTTTAATCAGGAAAAAAATTAAATAACCCTGTATTAGAAATCACCTTTCTTGCCGTATAAAATGTTCACTTTTGTTTATGAATGACAGAAGTGGAAAAATCCACTGGGCTTTAGATGCAAGCAGAAGGCATTTACCAAATGGTAAAGTGGGCCAATGTGAACGTTTGGAGTTCTTCTACAACCCATGCTTGTATTTAAAAGAAAAATAATTTTTCTTCTTCTAAAAGTGGGCAGCATCACAAGCTATCTAAAGACTGTAAAGTTTCTTCTAAGAGGATAAGATCTTACTATTTTACTGTCAATATTTTTGTTTGCATACTCTGCTTAGTAGCAGGATTCTTTAAACTCTTCAGAGGGGTTTTTTTGTTTTTTTTTCTTAAACTGGACTCTGGTTTTGATTATCTTGACTTTTGTATCAAGCCACACGGGAACAGCAAAATCTACAGCTGATAAGCACAGAGCAACTGATGTGCTGATCAGTAACTCCAGACCTTCAGAGAAACTGAGGAATCCAAAACCAGTGGCCACCCTTCAAAAACGTGAGCATAATGAAATACAGATAAAGAAAGGCTCTGCTTACTTCGAAAACAGCAGTTTTGTTCAACTAAGCATCTGAATTAGCGTAAAAACACTGAAGTCGCCCAACACAACTACGACAGCAAGGTTACAATAATAAAAACATGGCTTTATTTATGAAGCAGCAAGAAATTAAAACGCATATCCTGTAACTCAAGTTTAGGCATAAGGCAGAGTGGTGACTGACCTGCCAGGAGCACTCTGGTCCCATAGTTTCACTTGCCCATAGAGAAGAATGAATGGCACAGATAAGGGCTGCTCATAAGCACTCCCATCTCAGCCAGCAGTGGCACTGGTTCCAGAAAGTGGCCAAGGCTCTGGGGGGCTTCCCTGAGCCACTCAGGACCCCAGTAGCCTGGCTGACCATGCTGGCAGAGCCCTCCCCTGCGGTGCCCCCGAGAAGAGCCAGGATGCCTCAAAGGGCGAAGCAAAGGGCTCACCCCCAACTGAGAATCCTTCAGCCCCACATGCCTAGCCTGGAGGATGCGATTTTCCACTCCTTCCCATCACACCTTTGCAGCCTGGGAGAACTCAGCTGGAGAGATGACACTGCCCCCGCTGCATCTCCCTTGCTACCACCCTACGGTCCAGAGGACAGAACAAAGAGCAGAGCTGCGGGAGGCCGGTCCAGCCCCTTCTGCCCGCAACTGGGGAGGAGGGGAAGGGACACCCTTCCTCTAAAGCCTCCATCCCCACCGGCGAGGCCCCCCGCAGCACCGACCATCCCGGCGGAGCTAATGGCGGCAGGAACCCGCCCTCCGCCTGCCGCTCTCCCTCCCCGTGACTCGCTTCCTCCTCCGGCGGGCGGGAACTGGGAGGAGAGAGCGGCCCCGGACTGCCGCCCTCACCCCCCCGAGAGGAGGCAGCAGCCCGCCGCGTAGCCTCGCTGCCCGCCGAGAGCTGCTGACACATCCGGAGGGAGAGGGGGAGGGAGGAAGGGAGGGAGAAAGGAGAGAAGGGAGGGACACCACCGAGCCCCGCCGCCGGGGCGTGCCAGCAGCGGGCGTCCGACGCCGCCGCCGCGTATCCAGGTCCCTGCGCCCATCCCCGCCGCAGCGCCAAGATGCCCGCCGTGGATAAACTTCTCCTGGAAGAGGCTTTGCAGGACAGTCCGCAGGTAGCGGCCCCGCTGCTAGAGGCGAAGCAGGGGCGGGGGGAGCAACCGCGCCGCGGCTGCTGCTGCCGTGGGAGAACCCGGCCGCACGCCCCGCCGGTGTGACGCACCGGAGCTGGCGGTACCGGCGGGCAGCCCGCTGGGGCCGGCCGGGGCCGTGAGGGTTTGACACCTCCGGAGGGCCGAGGAGCAGCCGTCCCGCCGCGGGAAGAGGACAGGGCAGGGCAGGGCGGCCGGGCAGCGGGGCGGCTCTTGACGGGCGGAGAAGTGGGTCAGAGTGACTTCGCCTGTCCGAACGGTCGGGGAGCGGGGGTGCCGTGAAGCAAGTAAATGGCACCGGTGTGGCATCGGGGGAAGGTTTTGTCTTCCTACAGGCAGGGAAAAGCAGTCTGTGTCTGCTTCCTAAGGGCCTCCGGAGATCTTGCTGCATCCCAGTGCAGAGGGGCAGGGGGCCCTTTCTCCTCACATCCCTCAGAGAAGCCTCTTCCATTGGCTTTTCCCACCCACTGTCCCATCTGGGTGCGTGCTAAGATGACACTGAGGTGAGGTGTGTTGGGTAAGGGTAGGTGGGGCACGGCGTGGTTTCCTCCGAGGTCCCTGAGTGAAAGGGACACATCTGCTCTGTGAGTCACCTGGCCCTGGTGACAAGGAAGGTCACCACCACCGTACCTGCTTTCTCCCCTCTGAAAGGTGCTAATTGAGATGCTGTAAGGATAGGTGAGGTGAGGTGCATCCCACCAAGTGTGAGCTCCTAATGAAGGAGTCTGGGAAATGCAAACAGGTGGTTGCCACCCATTCCTTCCCAACCACTGCAGGCAGAGGAGAACATCTCTCCCCTCATCACTGTGCTGCACCATGCCCCAGTGCTGGGACCCACCTTGGGATACAGCTGCAGAAGTGACCCCTGAGAACTGTGGAAACCTCACAGGAAAGAACATGCTATGTTGTGATGTTTTCCAGGGAGGAGAGAGGTGTGAGGCCTTGAGAGCTTGGGGAAGAAGGAGGAAAGTTTGAGTAGAAGAGAGAAGTACTGGGAGGAGGAAAGAGTGGAATTTCACAGGATGGTGGAGAGGGTGCACTTAAGAGCAAAGCATGGTGCAAAGAGATGCAAAAGTAATGGTGAAGCAGGGAAAGAAAAAGGGAGAGCAGGGTGAATGAGTATGGATCCTGTTCCCAAGTAGCCCTGTGTTGTCATCCTAACTCATTTGGTGATGGATCAGGAGGACAAATGAATAGGGATACTGTGAAGCAGATTTACAGGGTCTTTTGTGAGACATTTTGAAGGAAAGGTTGGACGTGCACCTGTCAGGACTTATTGAGTCTTGGGGCTCATCTTGTTTACCTCTTATCCTGTTATTCAGTAATTCTGTGAAATCCCATCCTAGTAAGAATGATTTTCATAGTCTGTTTGGTATGGCATATGTGGAATATCCATCCTTGGAGATTTTTCGAAACCCAACTGGAAAAAGTGTTGAGTAACCTGATGTAATATTAGAGTCAGCCCTGCTTTGAGCAGGGCTTTTGACAAGGTGACCCACAGAGTTCCTAACCAGACTGGATTGTTCTATATTCCACAGTTAACCAAAATATTCTAGATTTATTATGAGCAGTTATAAACATTTTAGTATTAACCTCCCCAGTGCATTCTGGAGCTGAAGAACTTGACACGCAAGATAAGTGAACTAATTTACCTCTTCAGTCAACACCTCCTTCAGTGATTAAAAATGTAACACTGACTGAAAGCAGCTGAACAATGCACTGAATTACATTTGGAGGTCTTCATCTTTCTTCTGACCTGAAGAAGGGTTGTTAACACCTCCTTCTCAATTTCTGGAAATACCAGGCTGCACATAAACCTGAGTGTTTGCAGGATATTTTGGCTTGATTTGGTCGTTACTTTTTGTTCAACGCCTATAACTTTGGGAGGGAGTGGGATAATTTATTTTTTATAATGGCCCAGCGTTGCTAAAATGTATTTTTTTTTTAATGTGAGAAAACGGGTTTTTTTTCTAGTATTTTATATTTTTATTACTTTTTTCTTGGGGAGAACTTCACAGCACAACAGGACACCCCTGTGAGCTGTGTGCTGCAAAATCAAAGCAAAAAGGCAGTCTCTGTCCCACATAGCTTACAGAATGGCAGCTTATGGGATCATTTAAGTCTTTGTAAAGTGACCTGATTATCCTCTGCTCTGTGCAGTTATTTGCAGCAATGCAGAGAGATAGTAAAATGAGGACATAACTTCACTTTTTATAAACTGTATGAAGTATGCAAATTGCATGCAAGACAGAAGAGAACTAGGCCAAAGTTATTTCTTCATCACTTTTCTGAAACCTGATTTCTCTCTCCAAAACAGTATTGTACTGTTGTCTTTATTTGTCTCCAAGCACTGGGTGAAAAAAGCTGTAAGTGTCTTAATTTTGAAGCGTTTGGCCACCAAATAAAAGAGAAATTTATGCAAGCAGTCAAGGGCTGTATTTGAATGAACGAAGAAATTTTTTCGTATATTTCCAGCAGCTGAGAGAACGGTGCTATTAATGAGGCCTCCTAAATGCTAGCAATATTGGGATTACTGGTTTATTTCAGCAGCATTAGCTTCTATGCCAGAATTTGTATTTTGTTGCAGTAAGTTTAAAATGGTGTTCTTAAATATAAACTTTTCCAAGAATAACTTCCAAACTGCTTAAATCATTTATTGGTTTTATTATTTTTGAACAATGTGCTTAATAACTGAGTCCAAGACTTTCATAAATTATTTTCATGAAATTATTTCATAAATTATTTCTTATATGTCAACTCATATATAGACATCTGAAAAATTGAACCTGCAAACATTCATTAAGATGTAGGAATCTGGCTGAAATTCCTCTGTTTGGAAACCTTTTCCAGGGTGCAGAAACATGTGATTTGTAGCCTGCTTCTGGCAATTTAATTTTAATTCTTAGGTCTTGGCTTGAGATTTGTCTTGGTAAACATTGTGTCAAGTTTTATCGTTTTTACTTTCCCTAGATTTATTTCTTAACCATCTTCATACCCTGTGCATTTTATGTGCTGCCGTAATACAAAACAAAGATGATGAGTACTGTATAGGTAGAACATAGTTTGTTGGCCTTAGTTTTGCTTGTTTTAATGCCTCACTGAAAAGAAAACATTTAAAACCAGGTATTTTTTAAAAACAGTATGTTTTCAATTACTGAAATAATGGTGAAGTGGGGAAAACTCACATGCCATTGTCCTTGCAGGGAAGTTCTGCACAAAGGTCCTTTATAAGTTTGGGTTCTTGGTATCCATTTCAATGACTTAGCCTTCCCTCTGTTCTTTGGGTTTTATGTTTTCTTTATTTGAAAACAGTGCTTTGTACTGGGTATCTCCTTACATGCTAAGGTCTCAGACTAGTTTCCCAGATGTATTGACTGCCAAGGTCCCCGAGGTAGACAGCTTAGCAGCTTAGCACATAACCTGACTGAAATGCAGAGGGCTTTAGAGTTACTCCAAGTGTATCTCTACACACTACTACTCCATGCAATGTGTAGAACAGAACCCAAGGACTGACTTTTGAGGTCATGTACCTTAACTGGTGAGCAAAACAAACTTCTGGCTTAGGTACTTCTTGGCAGAGATGAAATGGTAGTTCATCTTTAGTCCGGGATTCTTGAAGGATGCTGATTTTGAGGTTTTTAGGACAAAACAAAGTGGGTAGAGTTTTATGGAGAAGAATAAATGTCCTGGGGAAGTATGTGTGCTTCCTGTTAAACTTGTGCAGCAACTTAAGTCTTTCTAGAGACTCTGAAATAAGTTTCCTGGACTTGAAGCTGGATACTTTAGGTACATGAAAGGTTCCTGTACTAGGAGAACAAATAAAGCACTTGCTCTGTTACAGGACTGGTGTGGTTATTAGAGTACTGGAGTTTATGTGTGCCCCTCGTGTAAGCACATTAATCTGATTAATGTTATATAAATTAGCTAATTATCTGTACGGGTGGAAAGGTTGCCAGTTAGCATCAAATAGATTTGATATACCAAAGTTACAACTAAGGATGGATCATAGCTTTGTTAAAGGGTCAGCATTCCCTCTTTCATTATTGTCTTCATCTAGCAAACTCTGGAGCTCAGCTTTATTCTAAGGTATCTTTGTTTCTCATCTCAGGAGCTTTGTCAGCAATCTATTTCTTTGTTCCTGATGATTCCACCAAAACAAACCAAGGGAATTCAAGATAACACAATATATTATGCTCCCTCCCCCTCCCCCATCCTACCCTACACCCCCCTGTTTGCTGACAAGGATGAGCTAGCAGAATGGAGAAAGTATGGGGTATCTCTGTATCTCTAAGTGGGTGTATACTTCTGTGCCTGTTGTTGTGGATGAACACTCAGTTGTTTGGTCCAATTACGTCAGCTAGCTTTGGCAGTGGCCCTTTAAGAGTTGCTCAAGACAGCTGAGAGTGAATAATACTCTGTAAATTATCTCATGGAAAGGGGTGCTTTTAATGCAGTCTGACATTAGAGAAGTAAAGTGAGCAAGCAGTGGTGTTGACCCAAGAGTCCTTAACGTGGTTTGGATTACTGTAGTCAGCAGGCAGATATTCAGGATTTTTTACATTCCTGATTATGTTAGAAGGACTGTCTACTAGTTAGAAAGAGAGACTGGGAGTTGAGATTTGGCCGTAGCATTTTATCACTTGGCTTCCTTATGCCTCTGTTGACCTATCCATAATAGAAGGACTAATTTCTACATGTTTTGAGATTCTAAATAAACAGAATCGTGCAAAGTTAAAAGCTTTTATTTCTGATTAATTTGTGGCTTTTGCTGCCATTTATTTACAGTCACGATTCTTTTTGATATTTTCACTTGGGATTAAACCTTTTGGCTTCTTTTAATTTATTGCAGACTCGGTCTTTGCTCAGTGTATTTGAAGAAGATGCAGGAACCCTTACCGAATATACAAACCAGTTGCTTCAGGCAATGCAACGAGTCTATGGTGCTCAGGTAATTTTCTAGT
Organism: Heliangelus exortis; assembly: GCF_036169615.1. Taxonomy (NCBI): domain Eukaryota; kingdom Metazoa; phylum Chordata; class Aves; order Apodiformes; family Trochilidae; genus Heliangelus; species Heliangelus exortis. The sequence goes on along the minus strand of NC_092422.1, from coordinate 141,978,961 downwards.
TGTGTTTCTTTTGTTCCATGTGCAGTAGGACATAAATTGCTACTATGATGCTGTGATTTACATTAAAGTTGCTAAGTACCTGCACTTCTTAAGTGGTTTAAGAGGAGTTGCGGGTTTTGTCCATCTGATATCTCAGCCTTGATGTTCAGAAGTCATCTGCATGGAAAAAATCTTACTTGCTGTGTCTGTCTCCAGGCAGTTAATAAAAGAAAAATTGTGGTATGTCCTTATCTTATGGTACATTGGAAGCCCAGCCTTGACAAAACTGCTTGCCTAAACATATACAAAATACACAGATAGGTTTTTATGCTCATTTCAAGCATTTAACTTAGATGCTGTGACTCACCACTTGGAAGGAATTGTCTAGGTCCATGGATTTCAGAGAGAATGTACACTTCAGGTCATACTGAAGTTGAGTACCAGAAGTGGTCAGTATGAAGAAATGTGAGAGCAGGAGCAGAAAAAAAATAACACTTTCTAAGCACTTAGATGACCTAGATGAGTAAATCCCTTTGTAAGTAAAATTTGGAAGGTAAATCATAACCAGTGCTGTGGAAAATATTATTATAAGTCTGAGTAATTTTCAGAGAAGCTAGGAATCCCATGTGCATAAAACTACATATTTCAGAATAGTGTATCTAGGTCTTTAAAGACATGTGTAGTATCTCATAGAACTTTTTCAATTATTTATGTAGGTTAGATACCTGATTTCCATAGAAACAACAGCTTTTCTATTCTTAAACCAGTAAATTGGAGGACACGGATGAGGGGAGTGGGAATATTTTTAATTTACTGGAAGACTGAGTACCTGATTCTTATGTTATCAAGAATCAGTTTAGCTATAAAACTATTGCAAGTGTATGTCTGTTTGGTCTGAATACCCTTTTGGGTGGCTATTGGAATGACTTGGAAGAAAAAGCTGTCTGCTCTGGATCTAGTTACCTACACCTTGAAGATCCAGCTTTGGAGAGCTTCAAAGTCCTCATGTCCTTGCTCCTCTTGCAAATACAGAGCAATCCAGAGATTTACAGCACAGCTCAGATAATTAGAAAATAATATAGTACATAGCAAGGGGCTGGAAAGGTGACATAAAATCAGCACTGAAAATCAGTGATTGGCACTTTGGTAGAGTCACTGAGTTTTAAGAGTAGCAAGAGTGTGGGCATATCGGATGGTAGAAATCTGAGAACAGAGAGCAGCTAAAAATGGAATAGGTGAAAGAAGGAAATAATGGGATAAATGTGGCTTCATTATTAAGTGTCCTGCTTATGGACTCCACGTCCCTTTGCCTGGCTGATGGTTTTCTAGGATGGCATTTCAGGAAGCGGTTACCCTGGCCTGTGATTCATTAAAAAAATGCTTTGTCTGCTTTCTTTCCATCTCATGTTTTTTAGCCTTCTCCATTCCTGTTGCTCCACAGTTATGAAATTTCCTCTTTCTTCTCACTGTTTCAGTGCATTTACTAATTTGTACTTCACAATACTACTGAATCTTCTTTTTCCCAGCATTTCTTGGCCACTTTCTTCCTGCATATGTCCTGCTTCAGTGTGGTCTAAATAATCAGTCCCTTGTGAATATTGGATGTGTTCTTGAAACACCTCATTAGATGTTTGATGCCATTTTGAGGTGGGAAGTGCATAACAGTTGTTTAAAGTCAAGCTTTGTAAGGATGTGTAGGAGGGCATGCTACATTACCCATGACTTAGGCAAATTCAGGTTTGGTGGCTGGTATTAGGAACTTTACCAAGGGCAGTGGTTCAGCAATCAGTGCTCTTATTATTGCTGCTTCTGTCATTTAATTTCTTGGGAATGTTTTGGCTTCATTTTGGGGTTTGTGTTCTCAGGATCCAGTAACAGCAAAAAAGTGACATTGCATTAGCAAGGAAGAGCTAGTTAGATCATAGAGATTAGATAAGTGGAAAAGTGAAACTTTTTGTGTTTGTTTGGGTTTTTTTTCTTTCTATATACTTCAAAAATTCTTGATTATTATTTTTTTTCTGTGAGCCCTAAAAGAATACATTAAGATTGGGGCAGAATTCTATTCTTAAAATAAAAATTAATGGAAGCAATTAATTTAGCCATATACAGTAGTTAATTTCCCAGAGAATATTTGTGTTTTATAGGCTAACATTGATTTCTAACTAATTTGTCAAGCTTTGCAAATATCAATAGATCCTTTAAAGGAGCTGTTTCTGAATATTTCAAAGGAAGACTTGCTTTCTGCCTGAACTCGCCCTTGATTTTTGAGAGGCACGTGCCTTATTACAAAACTTTATGATTGCAGTTGCAACAGAAAGAGAAGTGTGATGCTGAAGATGAAAAACTAAACATGAATGGACAGTTAATCATAATAAAAAAAAATCTGTGTAATGTTTCTTTGCTGTCTAATACAACTTGAAAGAAAATCAGTTTTGCAGATGTGTTGTTAGGAGACACATTGCCTGGGTCTCACCAGCAACACATTAGCAGGTGGTACCCACCCTTTTCATTTTGAGAGGGAACAGGATTTTAGGAGAAAGAGTATAAAAGCTGAAGGTAATGTAAAACCTGGTTTTGAACTTGCCTTTTTATTTTCCTGACTTTTTTTTTTTGTCTTTGCAAAGTTATTGTCATTCCCTGCTCTTGATTTCCTTATCTGTAAAATAGGAATTGCAGTTACTGACCTACTTTGGAGCAATGACATAAGTTCCGTTTGCACAGCAATAAAAATGGTTGGAATCACAGTCATGGCAATCAGACAAAACAGCAGTGGGTTGTACTAGTCCACAGGACTGAAAAATTGGGTTTTATGCTTCCCTAGAACAGTTATGACAGTTTAAAAAACATAAATCTTGTTTACTTCCTAGCTACATTCTTAAGTTTAAAATTTTCCTTGTCTCAATATTTTCAATGTTTTCTGGAGTAATTTACTACTTTTTAATGTTTCTTGTGATGAAAACTCAGATTTTTATGTAATTCAAACCAATGTAGCTTTTTACCAAATAACAATAGTTTGCAGTCTCAGGGGAGTAGCAATCAGTACCAGCTGCAATCTGTTAAGTGCCCATGTGCATACAGACATATATTTGTCCCAAAACACTGCTTTGTGTACAAAGCAGCAGTAAGTTTGTAAATTGATGGCTCAGGCTGCTCTAAACACTTGGATCAGTGTGTTTGAAAGGAATGTGAAAAAGAGAAATGCTTGCCCACAGCTTTTTAAAAACACTTAGGACAGTGGGAATGTTTTTGAACGTGCTTCCCTTTTATGTACCCCCCCCCCCCTCCTCTTCTTTAAGCTACTGCTAGGTGCTGGGGACCTAACTTTTAACACTTAAATAAATTGCAACAGGGCTTAATTTTACATGCCTTTAGCTTGTCTAATGACAGTAGGGTAGTTCTTAGGATGGGTGCATTAGGGTAGGCTTCAGTAAACAATGTAAACGGACCTCTGAAAATTATTGTAAACTGTTTTTCTTTCAAGAAGGAGGGGAGGGATCTGCAGTGTCCTCTGGCAGGGTGTAGCAGCAGCTACACTGCCCAGGCACCTGGAACCACTTGATGTGGAAGGGCTGATAATGCCAGGCTGCAGCTGAGTAATGTGTTGCCAGCAGATTGCCTTTGGGTGCAAAGCCATCAACACATGACAAGCCCCTGGTTGCTGTGCAGGATGAGGACAGTGGTCTTACCTCTTTGGGCAACCACACCAGGTGTGATGGAGTGGTGACTCTTTCACATATGGAGTTCTCTAGTGAAAAAGTGCTTGTGATGCTCCAAGGCAGATGCAGTGTATGGTGCTATGTTGAAGGAGAAGTCACAAGAACCAAATTGTATGAGCCCTGCTTGAGAAGTGAGGTTTGGGTGTTCTGGCAGGCCCATGTGTGTAAATATAGTAAAGCGTTTTTATATTGGTCAAATAAACCACATCCGTGTGAGTGCGTATTGTACTTCCTGCTGTTGCTGTCCCATCTCTGCTGTAGTACACTGAAGCTGTTACCATGTTAGTGGACTTACAGAGGAAATCTTCCATACAGAGTTTATTCCTTTGATTCTTCCTCTTTGCAAGCAAGCCATGATGCTGCATCTGGCATTACTGCTGTGTTCTCCCTGTGAATGTTGTGTTCCCCATCCTAGGTATTTTATTACCTAAGCAGTTTGTTATACTGCAAGCAGGGACTGTTAGAAAACTTGATTTACTTCAGTTGCACTCTGAGGCTCTTGTAATGGTGTATGAGAAAATTGTGCCCAGTTTACATTCCTGATTCCCCACTGCTGTAGTAAATTATTTTCAGAGCTTTACTATTGTCTGCTGTTCTTGATCATAATACAGAAATGGCTCAGCTGGGATCTTCACTTGAAATAAAATGCCATTTAGAAACTCAGGAGACTGTTGTGTCTTTGCTGGCTATTAGAAGGGATAAACAGTTAAGCAGGTTAGAGGAAAGTAAGATGCATTATTTTATCACTGGTAATAGATTTCATCTCATTATTTCTGACAAATCTGCCTAGGTACTACGAGCAGTGGTGGTGGAAGAGGAAAAGAAAAACCACGTTTCCTTTATCAGTATATCCACAGAGAGATATATTTATCAATTATCGTAGAGATATATATTTTATCCATATTTTTATCAATGTATCAATGACATATTCCAAATATGTCATGAAAATTGTGAACTGTAATTCTGTCCAGCAGCTGTTTCTCTGTGAGCAGTTGCCTTGTAATTTCAGAGTCACAGGGACAAAGCAGCAGCAACTTTTGGGGCTCACAGCCTTGTTGTGTCCAGACTCTTAAGGAAACTCTTGACAATTATGGAATAGTCTTGGGTTATATGTACCACATAACATGGGTGTCAGTTCAGCTTTTATCTGTTCAGGTCTTTTTCAGGTAGTGGTTTTTACTGATGTTCCTTCTCTCACTAAATTTGTGGCTCCCCATGCTTTCATCCTTCAGCAGTGCTGCTTGTTCCATCTTCTTGTATAAAGGCTTCACTAGGCTTCTACATAGTAGATAGGTGTCAAGGGCTTTAGGGCATTCATAGATTTTCATATTTATTATGTTGTATAGCTAACCTCAAGTGTTCAGAATTTTTAAATTAGTTCTTGTTAAATTAACGAGTAAGCACTGATGTGTTTGGGCTTTTTTTGGTTGCTTTCTTTTTTGTGTCCGAGGGAACAATTGTGTTGCCTTTTCAGACAGTAAGATGTTTTTTCCCAAAACTTTTTGAAACAATAAAATTTTAGTGGCTTGCAAGCTTTCAGTTCCACATGGAGAAGATTCAATAGAGTATCAGATAGGATAAATGCTCGCAATAAATTACATTTGTCAGCACTAATGCCTGTGAAATACTGTATATATTCATCAGATGTTGCTAACAGAGGTAAACAGAGCATGAGAACTAATGTATTTACGATGTCATGGGAGTTGTCCATAGTAGTTCCCAGGAAGTGTTGTCACTGTGCCTGGAAGCAAGTTAACATTGCACTAATCGGGATCCGGAGATCTGAGCACCACACAAGGAGGCGTAAATGTGAGGATGCCCCACTGATAGTACTTGTTTTGCAAAAAGCTGAAGAGATTATTTCCTACTGAAGTAGACATCCTACTATAGCTGCTTTTGCTGTTTTGCAGCAGAGTTTTGACTGATGTCTTCTAGTTCTTGAAGCTGTTAGATGATCCTTTGCTGAACTGTTTACATGTGCAAGGCCTGGATGCCACGCTGGGAATCAGCATCAGGGTGAGCCATATGTTAGCCTGATCTTGTGAAGTGCTGAGCAGCCTGAGCACCCTGCTGAGGCTTAGCTTGTCTCAACCTCGGGTTCATGTTTCCAAGTCGTTTAGAATGCAACCCTAAGCCTGTAACATTTACTAGATTACTGGAGAATTCTGTTTTGTTGGAAGATGACATGCAGGTTTAGCCAGAGCAGCATAAGACTATTGGATCAAGACCCAGTTCTCTCTGTGCTGTGGTAAATGTATTTCCTACTTGTGAGAGGATGAGAAGGCTGCATCTGCCTTGTGGATCTCTTCCTTCAATCACCTACTTGTTTGGGGGTTTTTTATTTTTTATTTTTTTTTATTTTTAATTTTTTTAAATTTATTTATTTATTTATTTTCTCATTCATGAGGCATTAAGCTTTCCCAGATGTAAGCCAAATTTTATTATGATACCTTTCTTGTTTACATGAAGAAACCTTGGCAGTTCTGTGTGCTGGTTACTTGCAGAGCTTTAAAAGCATCAGTTTTAGCTGAAGTAGGAGAGTAGCTTCGCAGAAAGCTTAATTATATTTGGATTGAAATTGGACATGTTGGAATAGTTCTCTGGCTTTAGAAGTTAATTTATAGCTCAACTTAATCCTTTACATGCCCTCAAATCTGGAGTCTATTAGATGACCGTCTACAGAAATATCTTCAGACTTCAATCTATTAGCCTTCAGAGTTTATTTTGGAAAAATGCAAAAAAAAAAAAAAAAAAAAAAAGCCAAACTAAAAAGGGATGGACTGTCTTACTGGTTAATGGTTCATGACATGGAAATTTTATTACAAATGTGTTACAGAAAAACCATTCTCTCTTTGGATGATATGAACAGCTTGGTAAATAAAGGTGATAATAAAGAAGGTGGAATCAACCCAGAAAATCACATGCCTTTGCTCTGGCACCAGATCAGGAAATAACAGTTGGACATTTTCTTGCTTTGAAGGAAGGGGAAGATACTGAAATAACCCGAGAGTTAAGTGATGTTTTTAAATCTGTTTCTTAGTTTCTAGTAGCTTAATGCTTGATTCAAGTCACCACTTCCATTACTTTTCTATGTCAACTGTTCTTAGAAAACTTTATAAAAATCTATTCCTAGGGCTAGCATGCCAGCCAAGATTAAAAAAAAAACAGTAGTCAGCACATCAGTAATTATACCTGATTGCTTGATACTTATTTTTGTACAGTCCTTCCTTCCTTCTGGTATATTTTTTTAAAATTAATGCTGCAGTGGTGTTTTCCCTCTCAAGTCATCTAATGAGAAGGAATGCATTTGCAACGCCCAGTACTGGTTAATTTTGCTTGCATTTAGAGTACCTGGATTTCTGTTTGGAATTTTATTGAGTTACTGCCTGCTACATCACCTCTCCCACTCCATAAATGGCTGATGAATTCTGGAATGTCAAAGTAACATGGAAGAGGTGTGGAGCAGGCAGTCAGGATTGTATCATGGCTTTCCTTTTGCTGTGGTGTACTGAACTTCAGTCACTTCAGGACAGAAGTAAATGTTGCAGTATTCCACGGGAAAATGGCTTGGAAATGGATTAAAACCTGTTAAAATAATTTGTCTGGATTTAGTGGAGCTGTCAGGTGAAGCAATGCAAATAACTTCTGAGACGGCTTAGTACTGGAGGAGGGGAGAGGGAGAAGGATGGTTAGGAAGAAATGGGAAGAGGATTAAACCAAACTTTCTGAGATTAGTGCACTGAGCAATGCAGCACTAGGTCAGCAAAGCACTTTGCCTACTTCCTGTTGGTTATGCAATGTGACTGGGTTTCGATTTGCTTGCTTAATTTGATTTGTTTACAACTGTTTGAGTAGTGTGTGTGTGTTTGTTGTTTTGTTTTGTTTTCCTAGTGATGTAGTGAATGCCGTTGTACCTCTAGTAGGAAGGAAGGTCTGGCAGAGGTTGGAAGGAGGAGAGGAGGAAGGGATTGAGTAACAGGTTTGCTTGGAGTGTTCTGACACAAAGAATCAAGCCTATAAATGAGAAATATGGCTGGCTGGCAACTATGTGGTATCAGTGACGTGTGGAACTGTTGTCCCCAAATCATCCCAAAAGCCCAAAGTAAATATTGTGTCAGGCCCTTCCATCAGTTTGTTCTGTACCTGTAGTAGTGTGTCATGAATGTCTGCCTGGGGATCTGTATGTGACTGCTGTTACCTTGTCTTACACTTGATATCTTGTGGTTAACTTGCACCCCTTTGAGACCCTTGGGGTTTATATATTCACCTATTACCCTGTCACATGCTGGAGGCTGCTCCTGGGGCGTGGTGAGTGCTGGAAGGTAGTTCTTACACACACCTTTTTGCATTGTCTGTCCTCAAACTGTCCCACAAAGATAAGTGATGATGCTCTTTGTCAGCCTCTGGATATTGGGTGAGGAAATTGAGGATCTGGTAGTAGCTTTGAGGATGGCTAATACAAACGAATAGGATGCTTTTGGTGTCAGCCTATTACTCTTAAACTACTTTTACCTGCTAGCAAGTTTAAGCCAGGAGCATTTATTTTACAAATTCAGGACAGACCACTCAGTTGCCTCCTTTGCAGGAATAAGTAAACTGAAACAAAGCAGAGGGGAAGCCATGTTTCTAACACTAGGTTTACTTCTAAAAATTTCTCTCACCCTGACCCAGCTGTACAACTGACAGATGGCATCACATTTGCTGTGTGAGGATTCAGGCTTATTGCAGTTCTTACTCAGCTCTGTCTATGAGGTTGCGCATATAGAAAAGATCCCAGACTTGTGAATCTCTGCTTCTTTTTTAACTTTAAATTAATTTCTGGCCTCCACCTCCACACATACAAACAAACCTCATCATGTCATCAGTCCACTTGCAAGAAGTTTCATCCTTCCTGTCATTGAGTCATTGCTTGCTTAGCTCCCACTTTGAAGATGGCAGAGTCCCTCAGGTGTTCTTACAGCCTGGGGGCAGATAGTTAAAGGCTTATTCCTCTGCTTGCCTGAGCCCTTAACAAGATTTGTTCATTTATTATAAGGCACATCCTCCTTTGCCATCCACTGGCTTTGGGAATACCTAAATACCAAGTGTTCGTGTAAAAGCTTTTTCATATAAAAAACTACACAATCTGCATAAGCAACCTTCAAGTCTTACATAAATCCTTGGAATTCTCATTGTGTGAAGTGTAGTGCTCATTGCTAATTGGTCTGAGACAAGAAACAGGACTAATCCATCAGTGTGAGGTGCACGTGATCTGAGTTTGGACCCAGCTCAACTCACTTCTGAGCCCTTGTTTGTACTTTGGAAGGTCCCTGTTCTCCCCTCTCCAGCCACCTGCAAGTACTGCCACCACAGGGTTTTAAGTTGGTCAGTGTTAACTCACCCACCTTTTCCTGTCAAGTCTTCACATACAGCTGCTGTCACCTGGGCTGTGGCTGTGTCTTTTTGTTCTCTCTGAGCACTTGAGCACACTTAGGACTCTGGCTGCAATGTTTGGACCTTGCTGTCCCTTTTAACCCTCCCTCCTGGCATGTCAAGGTGGTGCAGCAGCACCAGGCTGAGGTGCAGTGTGCCTGAGGCCAAAGTAAAGGGTGTTTCAGACTCTCTGGCCCAGGTAGGTGACTGTGCCATGCTCTGCATTCTCAGGACAACAAGGAAGAAGAAGAGCACACAAACTGCCCCAAATTTAATGGTTTTCCATATCAGCCCCGACATAAAGGGTCCTACTAAAGTAGATTAGAGGTTGCTTTGCAGTTTACAAGCTGTCTGTGGCCTTCCATGTTTGGAGAGGGCTAGATTAGGTTTAAGCTTAAAATGAAATTAAATGAAATGTGATTTGTTTTCTGCACTATTGAGGGAGAGAAAGATCTGACAGGGGTTAAGAGAGATCACAGTTCCCCTGACCTCTTTTTCTTTTATTCCAGTTTTGTTGTTAACAAATTAGAGGCAGAACAGTTGATATACCAGTTTCAGGAGTACACTGAGTAAAGATTGACATATCCCTACAAGTCTTGCTTTGCTGAAGCACTTTCATTGGCTATTTTAGCAATGAGAATACAGAATGTCTTATGTGCTCATCTCTACTCCTTTATCAATGAAAAGCACTGTAGTTACATCAGTATATTGCCTCAGCATAAATGCATTTTATAAAGGCATGTCTACTGATTCTCTTTATTGCTGTAAATTTTGGGGAAAGGTGAGTAATCAATATGAAATATTCTTATGCTGGTATGGAAGCTTACATGTTTGAGGTTGTTCTAGTTTTGTTATTTTAGGGGATGGGGAGAAAGCCAAGGTATTTTGGGATTGGTTGTAGACATGCAACCAAATGTTTAAGTAGTTGCAGGTTCAGTTAAGCTGGTAAGAAACTGGTAGTAATAGCAGAGCTAAAGACTTTTCACTGTTTCTATTAAGCTGTCACTTTTGTTTGCAGAATGAAATGTGTCTTGCTACACAACAGCTTTCCAAGCAGCTCCTTGCATATGAAAAGCAGGTATGTTCAACAGATGCCTATGATTTCTTTTTAGCCTCAGTAGTTGCCAAGAAGTCTTTGTAAAGAGTGTGGTTTCCAGAAGTGCTTAGGGTATTTGCTTGATTTCATCTGAAGGCTGTTGTAAAGTTCCCCAGGATGTGTAAGGGATTCAGGTCACTTCTGAGAATTTTTCTCAGAACAACAACAAAACAAACAAACAAAAAAATCCCAACAGAACCCCAACAAAACAAAACAAACTCAAAAAAAGTATGAAATGTGACTTAATAAATCTATGAAGATGCAGACATGTTTGTTCCTATTGTATAGCCATGACTTTAAAATTCGTATTGTAAGCATTAATTATATGTTGTCCAAAACCCATTCACCTAAAACAGTTCTTCCATTTAGTTTGATCTTTTATTGCATTTTGTGGGCGTATGCATTACCTTTTTAGAAAAACACATTCTGTTTTACAGTCATCTTTATTGATTTACAGACCAAATCTGTGTTTTTATTTTCAGCATTTTGCTTTAGGTAAAGGAGATGAAGAAGTGATATCCACCCTTCATTACTTTTCAAAAGTTGTGGATGAGGTAATTTGGATTGCCAGTATTCTATTTGTGCAATATAGACTTCTTGCTGTTTTTCTTTTGGCTTTTGTACTTTTTTATTCTGAGCCTTCCTATTGTGTCTGGGTTTTATAGAATCATTTGGTTGAGGGGAAGGAAGTGTAGTATCACCCTTTCTCAATGAACTCTTCAGCTCTGAAGAGTGCTAGAGCTGTTTCTGTGGCTTCATCCCACATGCTGTCCTCAGAGCAAAGCTGAACTTCCTAAACAGAAGAATTGGAATCAGAGACTGAAATAAGACATGTTTCAGCTTAGACTGGGAGCATTTTTTATTTCATTCCATTTTTTTTTTAAATTGCATATACATTTTCAACTTTAAAACTAGATTTTGAGCCAAAATTTGCCAGGGATAGATGTAGGGCAGCATAAATTAATGAAACTGCAGTTTAGTTGCTATTAGATTATACAGAATTGAGAGGTATCTGCTCAAGGCAGGTTAGGTTCTACAGCTGTGGTCTGAATACTTCTACTCTCTGTAGGTTGCTGTGAACTACTGGGAGTCTTTCTAAATGCCCATATATTTCAATATAATCCTTTTTATCTAGGTCCTTATTGCTTAAGTGTCATTTATCACATCGCTCTTTCTGTCGTGAGCAGGGCTGTGCCATCAGAAAAGTTTTGTTGTTAATCTACTTTCAACTTTCATTAAGGAAAAAGGCTGTGTTGAAGTCCTCTGTTTGAGAGAGGAGATAAGAGGGCTGTGGGGCAAAAAGTAAGTTAAAAATTTTAGAGGCCATGGATAACTCTTAACAGTACACTAAGAGGAATCCCAAAGGTTTAACTTTTCCCTTAGGCTTCTCCTGCAGCCCATGTGCTCCCAAGGGATACTTGGAAGGAGCATTTGTTGTCACAAGTCTTGCACTTGTCTATGTGGACTATGAATAAATCAAAATAAGAACTTTCTCTTTCTGGGGTACAAGAGAACCATCCTGCTTGGGAACAGAGAGCTGAGAGCTTCTCTGTTTGGTTCAGTCAGCCACATTTTCCCCCACAAGAACCTGCTTCATTCCTCAGCCTCCTTTTCTACCCTGTGGAAAAGCTACCCCTCTACCTGTTTCTCAATTGTCTGTTCAACAGGCATTGAATTGCCCTGGTTTAGTTTTGCAGTGGAAAATACTGACTTCATCCTTACCTGCATAACCCTGCCTCCAGCCTCCAGCATACCATGAGCAAATGGGCAGAATATCATGTCCTAGTTTATAGTACAAGGCTCTGGCAATGTGACTGACAGTTGTCCTTCCTGAACCCATCTAATATTCTTAGCATGCCATTGCTGACTTGAGAGCCTTGCCCCCATCCTAAACAGGGTCACACGAGTGCTTTGAAATATGTCTCAATGAGCAGAATTTTAGAGAAGCACATACAAAAAACAGGAACAGAAAACAGGCTCTGAAGGTAAAATATTTGAATGGGACCTTTCAGTGTGGTTGTCCTCTGTTGTGATGGTGTCCCAGATAACCCTCATGAATAGAAAGAGATTCTAGTCATGACAATGAGACTGTAACACTGTGGTGCAGAGACTAACAAAAACTTGTTAATACAAGCTAATTACAGCTGAAATCCTGTCAAGTTAAGAATTAGAATGAGTGGTCAAGTGAACCCTAATACAGTATGTGGGAGCTGAAAAGTTCTTGAAACCTTGGACAATGCTAGGCAGGAGTTAAGCTTTTAGAGGAAAATCCCCATCCATCTCACATGTTTTGAGAAATGTATTTTAAGCATTGAAGTATCTTTTCTGGCTGCTGGGCATAAATGCCAGGCTATAGAGCTTCATTTTTTTTGTTTGTTAGCTTACACTGTGTTTTAGAGCATTCCACTGTTCTCCTTTCCAGCTCAATATTCTTCATTCAGAACTGGCAAAACAGCTTGCAGATACAATGGTTCTCCCAATAATACAGTTTCGGGAAAAGGATCTCACAGGTAAATTTTATCTTAAGTTTTCATTTTCCTTATGTGCTCCTTCTCATTTGTTTCATAATAATCTTATACATAATGCCACATAGTACTTTGTCCTTTGATGATTCCCAGAAAAGTTACTTGTGTTATTTTTTGTTTTCTGCTACAGAATTTCCTGGACAGGTGCATGTTTTTACTCAGACATAAATAATCCAAGTTCAACACATAACAATTTATGTGCCCTGTGGTGCAAGTTTGAAAATACTCAGCTTTGTTCTTTACTGGGTTACTTTGCTTTTACACTGGTGTAATTTCACTAAAGTGACTGATGTTTTAGTTACCTAAAGAAGGGAATTAACAGTGAATCTGGCTTACAAACAGTATTTATCCTGCTTCAGAATTTGGGTTTGCTTGAAAACCACAAGGAAGAATGTTGTTGGTTGTTTTTTTTTTTAATTTGAGGGTATAATATATTGCCTCCCCTTTAAGGAATCAGTGCTCTTTAAATCCTTGCCATCAAGTAGTAGTTCCAAGTAACCTGATTGCACAAACTTGGAAATTCATTACTTAAATAGCAAAGTAATAGTGCAGACACTTGGTGTCATCTCAAAAGAAACAAGTTTATAGTCAAGGTCAAGGAAACTCTTAACCTACTCATGCAACAGGAACATGAGTTTCTACTGCAATTTATTTTTTTTTTTAAAACAAGCTCACTTCTCATGTCACTAACCTCTGTCTTGTTTATGACATCATTTCGATGGGAGATAAAACAACTGCAGCAAAAAAAAAAAAAAAAAAAAAAAAAGGTTTGGGTTCCCTATATCTCATTTGTACTGTGAAGACATCAGGGTGTCTCGATTAGTGGATATCTTGTTTATCATATAATGTCAAAGATAAAGCAGTATGTGGATAGTTAGATCTTGGTTCTATGAACTTTCAATATGGCTTCACTGATACAGTGATTCTTCTCCCATCTTTATGGATTCTGCCCCCTGATTCATTAAAGAAGACATAAAAGGAAAATGCAGGTGAAGCCTGCAACCAAAGCCTCAACTGCTTCATGTCAAAAAATACCATGTAAGCATTATCAGGAAGTTGTTCAGAACTGCCTATCTTTAATGATAGTGGTGGGCCTTTTGTCATAACTAGCATACTGAAATGGTGCTTCTTTGGGTAAAGTAACACTGGCAGATAAGGAATCTCTTTCCTAGAGATAACTTGCTCAATGAATAAACTCACTCAACTCTTAATTAGCTATCTACCTCTTCTTTTCGCTAGCAGATGATCAAATTTATCTTTTTCAAGGCAGGGACAACCTAAGTATCTCTTCTTTGAAATGGCTGGAGGGAGTTAGGCATTAAATGTGCCATAAAATGGTCTCAATTAAATGAAGTGTTTACAGCTCTTTTCACTTTTTTGATTTCTCTTTTCCAGAAGTAAGCACCTTGAAAGACCTTTTTGGGCTTGCTAGCAACGGTATGTTTCCCTGTTTTGTTGTAATGATGTGCTCCTGTTATATCACAGAAGACATTCTTAATCTACACACACACATCACATTTCTAAAAAAAATAATATTCCTTGTCTGCAGAACATGACGTGTCCATGGCAAAGTATAGCAGGTTACCGAAAAGGAAAGAAAATGAAAAGGTAATGAACTTGAAAGGGAAAAAGAAAAATCTTCTGTCTGTGACATTGTTCACCTCTGAACTTGGGAGTGTTCATCAGATAAATTCACAGTAGCTCAAGAGTACTTGTGATTTTGTTTCCAAGCAGACACAAAGCTTAAAACCAGCAATTCAGCAAAGTTATACCTGTTTTCTCCAAGTTAGACAAGTGATCAAGTATTGTGCTGAACTAGAGCCCTTCATATTCTGGGGACTTCTTCAGAGAGAGACAATCCAAGTGGCTATAAATAGATTTCTGTAGGCTTACTATTGTACAGCTGATGTGATGATGCTGTATCACTGGGTACAATTCATTGTGAACTGTCACCAAAGCCTTGTGTCTGCTGTTCATGAAGCATTCCAGTTTTTCTCATCTGCCCTCCTGATAAATTTCTTTGTATGGATTGTCATTCCACTTACAATACACATAAGTCTGTTGTTGGGATTGGTTTACTTTTTATTTTTTTCCCCCACCGGACCACATTCCAAAAATCTGTCCCTGTATGCCAAAAAAGTGTGTGATGGGCCCTATCCTTAGAGTGCATCCATTCTACAGGAATGCCCTTTAAAGGAAATGTGTTACAGGACAGAATGTCTTATAGCATACTGTGAATTACTTAACTCCCAATTCTGCATTAGCAGGCTTGTCTTGTAATCTCAGCTGCAAATGAGTTTCTTGCACTGAGAGAAGCTCCAGAATGTTAGTTGTGGTAGTTATGTGGTTTATATTCGTAGGGGCTCCCCAAATGGTTAAGTGTGTTGCCAGAGAAGGGCTTGAAGTACTTGCTTTGGATTTTGGATTTTCTTTCCTAGTTTCTCATCCTTTATTTTAATGTGGAGAAGTTCTGTAAGGAGAGTTGTTTAAAGATAACTTGAAAATAATCAGTAAATATATCTATGTGCAGAAATAACACTTTGTCAACCTCTTTATCAATTTTTATTCAGCATAAGGCAGAGGTTGCAAAAGAAGTGGCAAATGCAAGAAGAAAGCAGCACCTTTCATCTCTGCAATACTACTGTGCCCTGAATGCTCTGCAGTACAGGAAGAGAGTGGCAATGGTGGAACCTATGCTAGGATATACACGAGGACAGGTATGGATAATTAAGTGTCTATCACTTAGGCATGTGTCTGGGAAAAATAAAACATTGTAGTTCTGGATTTTTAATTTTGGTTTTGAGAATCAATTCATGGGGGAGGGTAAACTTTTATTTAGTTTGCCTTGATTCTAACAACTGATTTTGTTTGTGGCAGGTAGCTGAATGTTTAGATATTTGGGAATGACACCAGTGGAAAAAAAAATCCAATAAACTTAGATGCAAAATCAGCCTGTCATTAATTTTTTCACACCAAGCTATCAGTGCAGCAGCATTTACTTCCACTGTTTACTCTGTCTGCACAAACTCTCCTATGTAGCAGCTCCCTTCCTGGCACATAATGTTCAGCATACTGATGAGGGGTGTACACGATAGGGAACAGAGCATGCAGTGGAGAACTGGAAGGGCAGAACTGTGGAGTGGATTGAGCATAAAGCTGGCAAATTGTCTTTCTGATCTTTATTCTGCCAGCAATTTGACAGAGCATTTCTCAAGTCTGTAAAATGTGGTAGTCATACTGATAATCTGAGTCTCCAGGATCAGGAGGAGCAACAAACTGGTATTTTCACAGCACTTCATTCTTATTACCACCCATTATAAGGGTCTGTTGTGCTTTGGCATCAATGAAAGAAAGCATTGGGAGAATGAGAACTGGGCTATGAAAACAGAAAAAATGGGTGCAGTGTTCTGGTTGAGATTGAAGTGTGGATCATCATCTCCATTTTCTCATGTCTTTTGCAGAGCATGTGCCCCATATAAAACAGATAATAAATAGGAATTCAATCACTTTCCTCATGTGGGAGTTCACATGGTTTCTCTGCTGTAAAAATTATACTGAGAGAATTGCCTTGGTTTTCTTTACTGGAAGCCAAACATTACTTTCTTTCCCTGTATCTTGTCTGGCAGAGCTGCCCAATCTTGGTGCTTTACACAGGAAAGTCGGGTTGTCATGGGTATGACTGAGTAGACAGAAGCCACTTGATAGTGATTTTTAAATTGTCCTTCAGCCCGAGGGTGTATTTTCGTTATTAATCACCCAAAATGTGTTTTATCTTTCACATTTCCAACAAATGAGCAGGCTGTAAAAATTTTTTTGAAGAATCTGTGGCTAATATTGCCATTATTTGACTGAAAACTGACATGAACATCTAAGCTAGGCATGTCAGTCAGTCATTATCATCAGTGGAATTTAGAACTCTTCCCTCCTGAAGTAGGCTTATGGAATAAAATAGGTGAATCATTCTTTAAGGGAGAATGCTTTCTCTCCTTTGTCTGTAAAATGAGTCTGTGGTCAATAACATGGCTGCAGAAATCTGAGTTACAGGTGAGAGGAATCCCACATCCCAAGGTTAGGGAAAAGGAGTAATCACAAGTAAAATTGGATTAAATAACTAGTAAAATGCTTAAGAGCCAAGAATTTGCTTTTACATCTCTTTCTGGAGTCGTTCACTCATTTTTCCTTTTTTAAAAAAGGTAATTAGCAGAACACATGCACTAGCTATGTCCATGTTTCCACAGTTGTCAGGAGGTCCTAATGATGACTGTGTGCCCCACAGCAGGTAATCCAAGGTCACATCTACACTGAGTACTTTGTTGCTGTTTCGTGCCTGCTGAGCCCTACCAGCTGAGGGCATTTGTCTTCTGTCACAAAATATGCACTTTGGCCTTAGTAGCTTTTTTTTAGCTCATTCGGTAAAACAAAATCCCTGGTAAATCTGTAGTGGATGCTCTGGAGGCTTCAGCAAGCACTGCTACACTTCATCACTTTCCAGAATGACTTTGCTACAGCAGTAAAAAAATTTCAAGGTTGGAGTTTTCAGTCCAGGTTGGACTGCTAAATCTAATGGATGATTTGTGTCCCATTCCTTTTGGTTTGGTGGCTCATAACGCTACCAGACCCAGTTCTGTTCAGTGCTGGTATGGGAGCAGGTTACCCATTCCTTTATTTCAGTCATTTAGTGAGTTCACTTGAAACATATCTGTCAGCAGCCAGGAGCTTCTGTGTGTAGAAGCGTGTGTGAAAGGGTGGAAAGCTGAAAAAGTGACAAATACACAGCTTTTTCCATCATGGTTTTGATTGCCAGCCCAAAGTATCAGTCATAAAGGGATCGCTGTTAATACAGTCCACACAATCTGTTATTTGTCTGCCAAAGACAAGATAACTTCCCATGTCTGTTGTTTTCTGTTTGGTTTTTTTTTTTTTCCAATTTATATTTTTCAGATCAACTTTTTTAAGAAAGGAGCAGAGATGTTTTCCAGAAGAATGGACAGCTTTTTGTCATCTGTTTCAGACATGGTTCAGAGGTAACACAATACTCCAGTGCTGTAACCTTCAGCTCATAATAGAGAGTGCCTCTGTTTCTTTCTCCTTGGGAACCCTTGCATGCTTTCTATTGCATTGTTGGCTTTGTTTTGTTGAAGCAGCAGGTGGGAAGGAGGTATGTTTGTACATGGAAAGGAAAATGTTGTCAGTGCACTGCAGAGAGTATTTTTACAGTATAGCCAGAAACTATTTAGAAACATGTTCACGTGCTTTCTCACGTTACTTGTGTCTCCTCATGGACAGAAATCATGGAATTTTGTCTTGAAATGAGTTAACAGAATTAATATAATAGAGCTAAAGTGCATTCTGAATTAGAGGTATTTATATTTGCAGGGTCTCCTGTAAAAATGCTGTAACAATAAACCATTAACCTCCCAAAGAAGGATTTGGGGCCTATAGCATTTGATGTCATAGCTACACAATGCAAACAAAACATATTCATTGTACCCAGTCCAGCTTGTGTCAGTCCACTGAGTTCAACCTGCTTTGGCTAAGTCCTTATTTCAATAAGCTGCCTCACTTCAGTACTCCTAATGTTGTGATTATTTTTTCTTCCTCCCTTCCCTCCCCCCTTGTAGTTAAGACCCACATTTTTTCTGTAATTAAGTCATGTAAACTTTACATTTAAAATGTAATCATATCAGAGAGAATATTAATCATTTCTCTTAAATCATCTACCCAAGTCCTTCACTTGATTCCTTCATACATTTCATGTTGGACTGTATCCAAATCATTACTTATTCTGACTCTGGTGGCATTTTAAATAATGCATACTTGTTGAGAGCAGTGTTATGAGTAATCTCCCTGTATAGTAGATCCTTTCACTGTCTAATTCTTTGCTTCCTGGTCCTCTGTACTTATTTACATATATCTTTTCACACTTCTGAAATAAATCCTTCTGCAGTCTACACAGGATTTGTACAGCCTGAAGGACAGATTTTAAACTCCCTTGGAATAGTGCCTGTTATTTAGTAAAGTTATTTAGAGTGCCTTGCTTGTGTCTACAGGTACAGCAAGGATCCTGCCACTAGATCCTCACCTTAGAATAAGCCCTTGTTTTCCAAAGTCTGAGAGGTTTGAATTCTGGATAGTACCCAGTAGTTAATGGAAGTAAAAATAGGCAGCTTAGTTGCCTTGCTAAGTCGGGGGTTTGTGTTTTAAGTCTGTCACACAGCAAAGCTTGTAAGAACAACCCAAATCTAACTCGTATTGGGAGTATGGTGTCTTTGGAAAATACCAAAAAGAGAAGCTTGTGACATTCTGAATGACACTGTGCAGCTTAGCAGTTACTGACACAGGACATGGTTTCATGACTTAAGATTACACAGCCACTGAAAACCATGCTGCCCACTCCTTTCCTTCTTTAGTGCTGGGGATCACAAGGCCTCAGTGAGTCAGACCTGCTTGCTTATCAAGCTAAAAGCTTTTTATTTGTCTGATTTGTTTTCTTAGAACAACAAGCTGCTGAGACTCTTTGTGCAGCTGCAGAATTTCAGCAGTGAGGTAGCTGTGCATCTGTTTAAGCTGATTGTGAAACAGAGTCTTCATATTTAAAAGTATTTTCATGTATACAGTGACTGTGGCTAACAGTGTAAAAAACACATAAGAAAAGACAGATCACTGAAATATTCTCAGTAACCAACTGGTCCAGTTACCACAAATGCACAGAACTTCAGAATTGTCAGCTTCTCCCTCCTTTTTGCCTTTGAGGTAGGAGAAACATGCCTTAGGAAGAGGAACTATGAAGATGCCAGGGCAGTTTTGTCAGCAGCACTTTATGATGCAACAAAAGTGACTGAAGGATTCACTGAAGCAGTGCTTATGTAAAAACTGACCACAGTGTTCCATTTTATTTCAAAACAGAATTCAAGTAATTCCCATTCTGGCATTTAGTGATAATGTTGAAGGGCTAGTGCCTTGCAAAATATGGTCTAATTTAATTCAGTTCTGGTGAATTTACTCAGCCTTTATAACTCAGCCTCTCATGTGGCTTGGCTAGGTGTGAAGATGCACACAGCTGGTGTCATTTTCAAGGTCATGTGGGAGCTTGGGAAGTCTCAATGTTTTAAAGATGGGGAAAAGCTGGAAATAAGCTAACATGAAACAGACCAACACTGTGATGTAGGAGTGACTCTTCATCTGGCTAGTCAGATGCAGCTTAGTGCCACTTAAATGTAGCACTGTGTCTTTAGATTACTTCAAAAGTTACAGGATATCACCAACTTCTACAAAAGACTCTGGAGAGAAATGGGAGAAGAATCACATGGTTTTGCCTTGTACTTTTCCACAGGCTTTTTGTCACTGTCAGAGACAGGATAGTGGTCTACCTGGATCTCTGGTCCTGCTGTGTACAGCCTGTGTGCTCAGGTTAAAAAAGTTTAACCACTTGGGCAGGTAGGAGGGTTAAGGTTGCTTGTTGCATAGGTGCAGGTATTAGGGAATTTCTAAGGTATGTAATGACAAGTATTCTTACATTCCCACCCCATGAGTTTTCCTAATAGCTTGGATACAGTTATTAACTCCTCAAGTTTGGAAAAGTCAATAAAGAAATCAAATATTTGCAAGTATTGTTTCCTTGAAAGTCAAAGAAAAGCTGCTGCAGTATGGACCTCAAGAGTTCATCTAGTCCACTTTCCTGCTGAGAGCAGGGGCAGCTGGAGCAGAGTGCTCAGCACTGCTTCTCAGTTGAATTTTGAGCAATCTCTGTCCCTCTCTGTCCCTCTGGCACACAGAAGATTTGGTTGCAGCTTGCATCCACTGCCTCATGCTATCACTGCACCTCCAAGAAGGGTTGATCTGCTGCATACCCTCCCATCAGGTAGTTAAGCTAGCAGTAAGGTCCTCCCCCTCAGCCTCCATTTCATGAGGCTGCAAAACAATTTTCGCAGCTTCTTCTCATGTCAGATGTTTTGGCTCCCTAGCCATCTTGGTGCCTCTTCAGTTGATTTGGTCTCATTTGTTGCTGTCTTTCAAAACTAGTCACAGTACTCTTGTTGGAGTCTCACAAGTGCTGAACAGATGGGAATAATTACTTTCTTTGACACCGTGGATATACTCTTGCCTTTACAGCCCACGATTTGACTATCTTAATTGCCACGAGGGCATAGTGCTGGCTTACCTTCAGCTTGTTCTCTAGGACACCCAAGTCCTTTGCTGAAAGTTGCTTTCTATCCAGATGCCTCCTGTTTGTTACAGCTCTATGGAGTTACCCCATCCCAGGCAGGACTTTGTCCCTGCTGAACTCCACCAGGTTCCTATCTACCCCTTTCTGTAGCATGCTGAAGTTTCTCTGAACAGCACCCCTCCACTCTGCCATACCTGTGAACCAGTCTTTCAGCCTTCCCAGTTTAGTGTCATTTGGGTTGTGGGGCTCTCACTGAAACCTGCAAACCTTTAAGCCTCACCACTGGCACATGAGGACCAGCACTCATAGCTGGGTACCACCTGGGCTTTGCCTTGCTGATCACAACTCTTAGAGCTCAGTAGCCCAGCCATGCCTTCTACCCATCCTGCAGTCAACTTCTCCAGTTTGTATTTCACCAATTTGGGTATAAGGATGTAAGGATGTACATGGTACTATGATGGACCATGTGGATGGTCTTGCTGAAGTCAAGTGGAACAGTGTCCACCACTCTCCTGCTCATCGATCTGTCCAACTGGGATGGTCAGGAATTGTTTGCCCACAATAAATCTGTGCTGTCAGCAGCCAGTTGCTGTCTTGTCCTTTGTGTGCTTGGAGATGGCTGGAGAAATTCTCTGTAACTTTCCCAGGAACTGAGGTCTGGCTGACTGGCTTAGCCACTCTTAGACATATGGGATCAAGTTCCCCAGATTCTTTTTATTGCCTGTCTCAAAGGCAGGTGTGGCTCTTGCCTTTTTTTTTTTCCCAGTTGTTAGGAACCTTCCCTGACTGTAGTGAACTTTTGAAGCTGATTGAGACATGAGCCAGGTCCCTCAGGACCTCAGTTCACAGACATGTGTCCAGACCTCAGTTTCACAGAAGGGTAGCACAAACAGATGGTGTAAAACCATTTTCTGCTTCCTTGTCCACAGAGGCACCTCATAGTACTTGCAGCTGACATGGAGATCTAAGCCCTCTGATGTAAAGTTTATCTAATAATTGTGGGGTTTTTTAATTATAGTATTAATTATGTCACATTTTCAAAACAGCAGGCCTTTAATTGCTTTCTAATTATTCCCACTGCATTGATGTCTTATTGATCAGCAGAGTCTGCAAGTGAAACACAGACTTATTAAGGTTGATGGAAACAAGGCAGGTTTATTAGTGTGATGGGACTGTCAAGTGGTCTGTGGGAACTTCTGAAAATTAAGTGGCCCCAAACAATTGTCTGACAATAGAGCTGAAAACAAAAAGATGAAGTTATTTTACTGGCATATGATGCTGACTCTGACCTCTCATTGCTTGCTTGTTCTGTAAAATGGCTGCTCTGTTCCCCCCTTAATGCCAGATGCCAAAGACATAGATACTCAGCATTACAGTATATATCTATATGATGCTTCTGCAATGAATTATCAGTTATTTTCTGATTCAAATTTTACATTCAGATACCCCCTCACTGTTACCACTTTCAGCAAACTGAATTTTTACAGTTACATTCAAAAAAGAGCTGAATTTTGCCAGCCTGCATTTCAGAATACAGGGATGTTTTCTGAATCACACCAAAGTGTAAGGCAGTATTATAAACAAAAGTTAAAGCTAAAATGAGACTTGAACTATGTAATTTTTTATTCTGTTGCTCTGAATTCATGGGAAACATAGCACTGAAAATCCATGATCAGTTAATAGGTGGTCTCATGGCTGGAATTCCTGCATGTTATGCAGTTGCAGGAATTAGAGAAAGTTCTGTGAAAGCCAAGAGATAGAATCATAGAATCATCATGGTTGGAAAGGACTTTCAGGATCATCAGGTCCAACCATCAGTCCTACTCCACTGTAACCACTAAACAATCTCCCAAATATACTATAGTAGAGCTTACTTTGAATGACACCTCTATGCTGAGGCAACATCTGTACATGCTCAGCAGTGTAAATTCATGCAAGCATTGCTTTTAGAAGCTGTTTCTCTCAAAAAATAAACTTAACTCTTCACTGACAACATTTAAGCATTTCTCATCTGCTCATGCCAGCTTTACAGAAAAATATCTTAATTCTCATAATTATCTCTATATATATTTATCTGGGGAAAGAAGATAACTATCTTTAGTAGAAATAGCAAAAAAGAAATCAAAGCTACTGTATGAGACATATTGAGAGTAACACCTTCAAGCTGGGCTTTCAAAATAAAGAGCATGGGGAAATCCTAACCGTGCTTTTTACTGCCAGCCTGCCAAAGATAGCCTTATTTTCCTTAAACCATGGTTAGTATCTTCAGAAAATATACATTTTGTCTCTTTAGGCACAGCTGACATTTTCTGGAGCCAGTTCCCTACTGTATACCTCTTCCTTCCCTTCTTTCCTAACTGCACTGATTTATCTGGTCTTTAGAGAGTACCTTGGACACGTTGTCTTACATTGCATTTCTTACAAAGCCTATTCTAGAAATAGGCTTTATCTTCATGCTACTCTCCATGATATTGTTGTTCACTTTGTGTTACAGATGTTAGTTATGCTGTGGTGTAAACTGACCAGTGATGGCTTTGGTTTCTTCTTGTGTTGTTTTCTTTCCAGTATACAGGGAGAGCTGGATGCTGAAGCTGAAAAAATGAGGATATCCCAGCAGGACTTAATTGCAGTTAATGAATCTGTTTACACCCCAGATGCTGATGTAACTTCACCTGCTATCAATAGAAATCTCATCCAGAAGGCTGGATACCTGAATCTTAGAAAGTAAGAAGTCTTGTTACCTGCTGTATTTTTTAATTGCTGACTACTTGCTACATTTTTTTTTTTTTTAGGTTGTAAAGACTCCTAAGGTGATGAAGTTTGAGGCTTCTGAGTCAGTGCTAGCTGTACCCTTCAGCTCCTAACTATCTCTGTAATCTTTGGAAATGTGTTTTAGAAGCTTAAACCAAATTAGAGGCATTTGAGACAATTTTTTTCTGAGAATAAAAGTTTAGTTCTGGTTGAATTCACCTACAGGGAGGATTTCTTGCATTAAGGTGGCTAAAAATTAGAAAATGATGGGGCTGGATTCAGATTGTTGCCAGCTGTTAGAGCTAATGGAAACTGATTTAAAGTATCTTTTCATAAACTACCTCCTCTACATAAATAAAAACATTCTGGACAATGCAAGTGAATTGAATATATACCATACATAGAGTTATCTCTGCAGATTTTTCAAAAAAAATCTTCCATCAACATCCACAGGAGGTATGTATATTGGTGGCATATATTAACTGTTTATGTGTCTGATTAACTATAAATTTATTTCTGTTTGAATAGGTGGGGGTTTTTTGGCTGTGGGGGTTTTTAGGGTTATTTTTTATTTGGAGGGGTTTTTTATGTGAGTGACATTTATACTGTAGAATCCAAAGAGCTGGACTACAATGTAGCAGGTCTTCAGTTCCAGGGAGAAGATAAACTCTGGGATACTCCTTGCAGAAAATACATTTTTAATGATTCTTTGTGCTGAAATTGTGTATGCTGCTCCACAGCTTGAAATTACTTTTTTTTTTGCTTGCTTTTTTTTTCTTTTTCTTTTTTTCGTTTTTTTTTCCCTCTTTTTCTTCTTTTTTCTTTTTCTCTTCTTTTTCTTTTTTACTTTTTTTTCTTTCTTTTTTTTTCCTTTTTTTTTCTTTTAAAGTAGCTTAATAGTATTTCATGCCAATTACTTAATATTAATAATTCTTTTATTCCTTAGACAGGAGATACTGCAGAGAATGTTTTTAACTTGGGATGTTTGGAATTAGTCTAATTCTTCAGCTTTCATTAAAGATCAATCTCTGGTGGGGATAGGTGCTGCTTTTATTTCTTAAGAGAGACTCATCATAAAAACATCCCTGGCTTGAACGTGAAGTTCAGATTAGCATCAGGATACGTTTGCAGCTTCATAGGTTTGGAATCATTGCTAAATAGTAACGAGTCTTTTTTTCACTGCCTCTTCAGTAAAACAGGTCTGGTGACTACAACTTGGGAAAGGCTGTATTTCTTCACTCAAGGTGGCAACCTGATGTGTCAGCCAAGGGGTGCAGTAGCTGGAGGATTGATTCAGGACCTGGACAACTGCTCTGTTATGGCTGTAGACTGTGAAGACAGAAGATATTGCTTTCAGATCACTACTCCTACAGGCAAAGCGTACGAGACAGGTTTTGTTTGGGGGCAGCCACTCACACCTACCCCTTTCAGAGGCTGTTTCATGTAAAACATGCTTGCTGCAATAGTTAGATGTTCTGGCTTTCCAGAAGAGTGTTGCCAAATCAAAAGCATGTTCCTTCCAGTCCTCTCTCACAGCTGCCTGAACAGCACATGTGGTACCTTTTAGCTGCAGTTTATTTGTGATTTTTGTTCCTGTGATTGTTAATAGTTAAAAAGCTTTGTTCTGTTATTGTAGGATCTGTAGTCAAATGGGTCCACTGTTAGCACTGATAAGTTGTGTTTATATTTTAGGGGTATAACCCTTCAAGCAGAAAGCAAGAAAGAATACGAGGAGGTAAAAATATTTTCTTAAGGTTGTTACTCTTCTGTACAAGTGGGCTTGAAGAATTTAATTTCATTTTTCCCTTCCAGTGGATATGTGCCATCAACAACATCTCCAGACAGATCTATCTCACTGACAATCCCGAGGTGGGAGCTGATTTCTATATTCCAGTCTGTTTCTTCCAGCTTGCTTTCCTGTTGTCATTTCCATGGCAATGCAAAGTACACGTGTAATAGTTTGGGTTTGTTTTCATAGGCAGCTGCAATCAAGTTAAATCAGACAGCCCTACAGGCAGTGACTCCCATTACCAGCTTTGGGAAAAAGCACGAAGTTCACCCCTCCAGGTAACATTCCCAGTGGCAGGAATTGTGTGCAGAGACTCTGTGCTCAGTTGTGCTCTTCTCACAGGGCAACAGTCACCCAGGAGAAGGCTCTTTCTAGGCCCTGGCTTTACTACCCTGTGTATTCCAGCAGATTCCTCTGCTGCTACTGATATTTCCTACTGAAAGCCACGTGTAAGAGCTGCTAAGTGTTGAGGGTGATGCTTCTTGCTCTGCATCACAGCTTTAAAGCTGCTTCATTGGGATTTTGATGTTTCTGAGAAAAACACACAGTGCTTTTAATTTATCTGTGCTTTGCTGGAAGGGAATGACTGGTAATGTGAGTGATACAGCAGAGTCTCCAGTACACACTGAAAGAAGCATATTCTTGCATATTTCCTCAAGTAGCTGCTGTCAGTTTGTCACAGGAATATGCCTTACACTGCTGGTAGAATAATGATGACTTTTCTCTCATGCTCATTCAGGTCAATCAAAAAAGCTCCCATCCATAAATTGTTAATAATATTCTGGGATATGCTTGTATTAAAAATGGGTATTTCAGGTATTGTTTCTTTGTGTCCACATCATCTTGCCCAGTGGGAATTCTTCAGACTTCATCATCACAGTCGGCTTTCGAGCCCACTGCTGGAATGAAATTCTGCTGTCAGTGTGATAAAATAGGGCAATTTTTTGTCATGCTGACTTCAACATGAAGAGACTTTTCTGCAAGTTTTGTCAAAAAAAAATCATAAATTCTGACTCAGACATTTACTTCTGGAAATACAAACCTTTTCTAGATCTTCTGCCTTTCAGGCCAGTGCCTTTGTTATGACTTATGATTCCCTTTAATATGGTTGCTTACTGATTTCAAAGTTTTCCTATAGCCATGGGGAATGGCAGTCAATTTCATTGTAATTTTATTCCAGTACAGCTTTTTCACTTTGATTACATTTATAGAAGACTACTGATATCTATTACACTAAGCAAAAAAAAAATAGTTATTTCATTGACAACTAATCTCCCAAATCATTTTACATCTGTTTGCAACCAGAAAGCTTTCTAGAACTAGAAAATGCTGCCAATAACCCAAATGCCCCATATGTAGCTGTGTGTGTATAGTTATGACTTTTGTAGCTGTGGGGAACTTTGCATTTCATTCTTTGAAAAAAAAAATAAGAAAAAAAAGGTGCAGGAAGAGATCTGACCCAAGTGTGTTAATCCTTCTCCCTAACTATCACATTGTAACAAGCTTGCAGCCAGGTAAGATCTTAAAAAGATGTCAGGGTTGCCATGGACACCTTTAGAAACAAGTGCAGGACTCTGCTGCGGTAAATACGGGCACTAGAGGGAGGCAGACAGCAAACCTGTTGCTGGAAGCCCGCAGCCCATGCTCAAGAGTTGCTCTGCAGTCAGGTTTAATATTCCAGCATTTCCTTTTTTCCTAAATAATATTGGGAACAAAAAAAATAAAACAGATTTCATTAGTGTCCTCAGTTACAGCTAAGTAGGAAAACATTCTTATTTATGTTTATGTAAGCTAGTTCAATCCCTCTTTGGACTTCTGAATAATAATTGATTAATTTTTCTTTTTTTTTCCCATTTTCACTTTAGTCAAAATGCGAAGAATATGGAAAATGATAAAATGATTCCCAATGAATCAGCTGGCATCCATGACTCCACACAACTCATTGCTCCTGGAACACCAATTCAGTTTGATATTGTACTGCCTGCCACAGAATTCCTGGACCAGAACAGAGGTGGCAGGTATGGCCAGAGACAGGGATCAGTCACTTTCACAGAGTGATTTCAGAGAAGAACATCAGCTATTACAGCATTGGTGTGTGGTGACCAGAATCCATAACTAAGTTTTTACTCTCATTTTGTAGGCGTGCAAACCCTTTTGGAGAAACTGAAGACAGCTGCAAAGATGAGGAGGAAGGTCAGAGCATCCTTTTTCCATATAAGAGAAGTCATTATTTTAGGCCTAATTCAGCTGTCAGGTAGCAGTGTCTCTTAATGAAGGCACCTGACACCAGGGAGCAGTGGTGGCAGGAGCATAGCACAGCTCAAGGCAGTCACCTTTCAGAAGCCAGTCTTTTACACTGCATTGGAAAACAAACACTTTTTTACTTGAAAGTCTGAGCTGTATTATTACAGATTAAGTTTATTCCAACTGTTTAAAGGCAAAAAGATGTGGTTTTCATGTTTTTTGTTTTTCATTCTTTTTCTTTTCTCTCCCTTTTTTTTGGTTTGTTTTTTTTTTTTAAAGTATCTGTTGAATTACTTAGGGTTTGATGAGATTGTATGCTAATTCTGCTGAAGCCTGTGACTGCTTAGTAGCCAATCCTTACCCACGTGTACTCTGAAATCCAATCTAAATCTCAGGGAGGCCCAGGATAAAGCTGCCAGCAGCAATGTGTCTCTCAGCAAAAGGAGTTTCTTACTGCCACCCCCCCCTCTCAGTGATGTTCCAGTAAAAAGCAGCAGTTCTGTCCTGCCTCTGCCAGCCCATGCAGGGCTCAGACCCCGGGTGCACTCTTCATGCCCTGTGCCAGTTACCAAAGCAGAACCTTCTGATCTGGCACCCAGCTCCTCTGCAGCACAGAGACAAGAGTTCAGTGCTAAGGTGACTGACTTGTGTCTCAGACTGCACAAGCCAACCCCGGCCACCTTTGTGGTGTCTCATACAGTGTAGATAAAGCTGTTGAGATCTTTGAGCAGTCACATTCTGTAGGACTCATCCTGCTTTACCTTGCTCCCCGCTGACCATAAAGGGAGCCTGATAAACCAAAGGGCTTTGTTGCACAGTGATTACTTAGTTGTTGATGGGAGTCTTGTGATAGTGAGAAGGAAGGATTTAATGGAAGTCTCATGGGAATCAGCTGCATAGAAGGTCAGAAGGACATAGAAGAAAGTGAGGAGTGTACAAGGTTTAAAGCTCAGAGCTGATTTGGTGGAAGCCAAGTTTTGTGGAGAGCCACAAATTTGTAACAGTTTATGTGCACCTAGTAACAAGACAGGCAAGTGAATTTTACAGTCTAATCAAATAAGGTATAAAGGTCCAGATAAACTTTTAAAGGTTGCAAGAAGCTGTGATTTTTTTTTTTTTTTTTCCCCCCTACTTGCTGCCAGTTCAAACTCTATTTGAAACTGGATCAGAGCACTGCCTGGCACAGAGCAGGAAGTCACTACCTGTTCTTTATTAGTTTAAGCCCCCTCCTTCCCTGACACTGATAGGATTTTTTTTTCTCTAAGATAGTTAAATTGTCACAAACCCTAATACAATTGCAGATGCACTACATGAAAGAAGATATTTTATAAACCCTTTACAGATGAAAACTATTTTTTCCTATGTGGAAATAGCCATCTAATTCAAGTGCATAAACTCTGTTTGGAGGAACTGTTCTGTTTCAGTTAATGATATACCATTTTTCAACTATACTGTTAAAATTTCTACTTTGTGATTGCTAATGAGAAGTGCCACATAATTGCAATGCACAAGTTTGGCATAGTTGAGGCTTGCATTGACATATTTACAAATCTTCATGTGTTCATTTCACAAACTTTCTGTTGAATTTCACTGTGAATTTGCTGTTGAATTTCGAAAGAGAAAAAATAATTTTGTTGGTAACTTCAGCTACTTCAGCTTGAAGGAGCATAGTGAAGGAAGTCCTGCCTCTTATCTTCCAGATTCACTCTTGCAGCAGATGTTTGTGGTTCGGTTTTTGGGATCTATGGCTGTTCAGTCTGATGACACCAGTGAGGTGATTTATGAAGCCATGAGGCAAGTGCTGGCTGCTCGTGCCATTCACAACATCTTCCGTATGACTGAATCCCATCTCCTGGTCACCAGCAAGAACCTGAGGTAAGATCTGCAACTTATCAATATTCTGCCATTTTTAGACAACTTGACTTGTGATTAGCCAAGTATTTTTGGTTTTGTTTTGCTAAGAACTACACCCTTTTGAGGAAGCAAACTCCACAGATTACTTGTAAATACATCTCTTTTCTTACTCTGTAGTAACAAGAGATGGAAGTTCCCTCCTGAAGGAAGTTCTAAGAGCATTCTACCTAAATTTAGAGGACAGAATGGGGCTATAGGGCCCCACCAAAGATACAAAAAAAAAAGATGCAAAAACAATGCATTTAAGATTCTTTCTTAAAATGTAGTAAGAGCAAGAGAGATGTCGCTGTCCTGGTGTCAGTATTGTGTCTGTAGAGTGTGTTGATACAAGGCTTCCAGTCTAGCAGCACTGTGGTTATGTCCATATGCAGGTGAGGGCATTGGCCCCTACACTGGGGCTGCTTCCCAAACCTGATTCCAAAGGACACTGAGCTGCACCTGTCAGGCAGCTGAGAGTCAGGGTCCAGGGCTGAGCCTTGCCATTGGGTGGCTTGAAATCACAGATTAACCATTTGGTTCTTGATTCTGTCCAGATGTTTCCTCACCTACAAAACTGCAGTAGTGAGCATTCATAAAGCACCCTGAATTTGCTAAGAATCACTCTGACTTCTTTTTTCTTTTCTCTGCATACAATTGCAGGTTAATAGACCCTCAAACCCAAGTTACACGGACGAGTGTAAGTAACTTCAGTTTTGAATCTATTTTTTGACCACACAATTGACTACTTAGCCACATGAACTTGACCAAACTAACCAGTGTGGTAAAAAAAAACCAACCAAACAAAAAAACCCCAAAACAACAACAAAAAACCCCAACAACAAAGATTCTTTATTATATTCTTTTCCAGTTTGAACTCGCTGCTGTGACACAGTTTGCTGCTCACCAGGAGAACAGGAGGCTGTTTGGCTTTGTGGTCCGCCTCAGTGAGGCTTTGGGAGAAGAATCTATAAGTGCCTATGTTTTTGAGAGCAACACAGAAGGGGAAAAGGTTTGCATAACATTTATTAAAACAGTTAATTGAGAAAATGGGTCTCCAGCTTCTTGGCTGACACATCTGGGAAACAGTGCACTATAGAAAGAAGAGCAGCTCAATTCCATGCCAGAAAAATTTGCCTTAGCACACCAACCTTTGCTGGCTTACATCTAAGAAGGACCAAATTTCTAGATAATGCAGCAGCATGTGCAAGAGGGAGGGAAGGATGTGACTGCTAATACCAGCATTAGGAGGCAGGGAAGTGTCTGTGTGTAGCACCAGCACTGACAAAAAATTAATGTCAGCCGTGTTGACACACGTACATCTTGAAAGCTCTTGGAGAGGACTCAGCCAGACTGCATTAACACCACTGGCTGCTTGCTGCATGGGATAGGAACAGACAATTAAAATTAAGGCATGGGAAGGAGAAATGTTGTCTTAAAAAACATGCATGGGAAAAGATCCCCTGGATTTGGATATAAAGTTTGAAGAACAAACTCGAGTTGTGTATAATTTACCAGCCTAAGTGAGCTCTGAAGCAGAACCTAAGGTCATTTTATGTAGCCAGCATGGTGAACTGGTGATCTATCTTTATTTTAGACCTGTATTTAAGACTAAGTTTGCATTGACACTTCTTTGTTTTAATCCCAAATAAGGAACAGAACTACAAACCAATCTGAAGTCGAGATATGTCTCTTTTTTTCAGATTTGCTATGCCATTAGCTTGGGAAAAGAAATCATTGAGGCAAAGAAGGTAAGTTTGCTTCATTCCCCACGTCTGTTGCAATGCATCATATTCTGCTTTTGGTTGCACTGTCCAGGTACCTCGGGTCTGTGTGAGAAAAAAGAACTGATACTCTCCCTAATGACAGTTTTTGAGATATTTATAAACACAGTCTGTGGGTAGTTTATACAAAAACAAAGTTTGACTTTGCAGTAGCTTGACTGGGGATAAAATTTATCACCTTAAACCCAATTCAGAACTATACAAATGCAGTTGTTCATGTTTAGAAGGAAGCAGTGAGCACTTCTGAAAAAAACCCACTCATTTGGATGAAGTACTAATTCCCCCCATTGCTCTTTCACTTTTAGAAACTTTTATTCATTCCTCCCGAGGGAGGGAAAAACCACACATTTTTTCCCTCTTAAAAAGTTATCTAACTCCTTGTAGATACAATTTATCTATATAAAAATGTGAGACTTCTACATTAGTATTTGCTGTATTATACTTTTACTGCTACAATTTCCAAACAAGTTGGGAGAATGACCTTTTAGTCACAGGAAATAAAGAGACATTTAAAAAATAATTTATTGAGAGAGTTATTTTTCAGCAATTGTATCAACACCAGAAAAGAACAGCAAAACTAAGGCTCCAAGTTAATTATTTTTTTTATCCTTAAGCATCCAAGTTTTACTGAACCAAAAGGGATTGTTTGTTTCAAAAGTTCAGGCCAGAATTACTCACATTCAAACCTCTAAGCTGGACGTTGTCTTGAAAAAGAAAAAAAAAATTAAAATGGAAAAAAAGGAAAGAAAAGAAAAAGAATTGTAAAATTTTTAGCAAGTACTGGGAAAACTGTGTGCACTGGAAGATTGCTTGCAGCCCTGCTCAGCTCTTTTCTATTTTTTCTTAGGACCCAGAAGTATTAGCTCAGCTAATGAAGTCCATGCCATTAACCAATGATGGGAAGTTCATGCTTCTGAACGATCAGTCAGAAGAGGACGGAACCGTACACGAAGGGGAGGAATCAGAAGCATAGAAAAACTGCTGTCACTTCCTGCAGTCTGTGTAGGAGCAGGAAAAGCTGGGAGCTGTTCTGCAAGAATCTCTGGTTTTCAGTCATCCGCACACACCCCAGGCCAGCTCCTGCTTTCCTGCCAGAGCAAGAAGGTGGCACCTTGGCAGGGGAGTTGCCTCTGGATTTACAATGAAACAGCATCAGGACTTGGCCATGGAGGCTTTTTGCATCTGTGAGTGTGGGGTGTGTTCCTGTGTCTGGGAAGCTGACAGTGCTGGGGAACCTTTCAGCATTAGCCCCTGGTCAGCCACAGAGGGTTCATGTCAGTCCTCAGATTCACACCTGAGCAGCCTACAGTCCCACTGCAGTCAGTGCAAGCTGTAAGCTGTCAGCTCCTTCAACAGGTGTCAGGCCTCAAATTCCCTCCCATAGTAACTTTTCATAGTTTGCATGATTTTGTGCATCTGAATGAAGGTTAAGAAATGCACTATTTACTTTAATTTCAGATGAAGTTATTTTTAGTCTAGCCTGAAGTGTAACAAGATTTATCTTTTGTGGTAGCCTATTTACAGAACAATTTGTTAAACACTAAATTTTTCCTATTAATATAATCTATTTTTATATTTTATCTAGAATAAGCTTACAAAACAGATCTAAGTG
The DNA here is from genome assembly GCF_036169615.1 of Heliangelus exortis. NCBI lineage: Eukaryota > Metazoa > Chordata > Aves > Apodiformes > Trochilidae > Heliangelus > Heliangelus exortis. The sequence continues at coordinate 141,945,996 of NC_092422.1, read as the reverse complement.
CCTACTCTTACCTCCGGGGGGACCGCACTCACACATTCTGTAGTTAAATAATGGAAATAATGTTCCTCCTTGATTTACAATTCCAAATGCCACTGACATGCAAATGCATGGGAAGCTGTCAACAAACATGGCACGTTAGTTGTGTGCAGTTTTTCTATGGTTAGGTTTCTTGAAAGTTGCCAGAGATTATAACTGTAGGGTAAATAAGTACTTTTATATTAAGAATTCTTTGTATTTTTAACATTACAGTGAAATACAACCACTGAATCTACCAGCAGTCTTTCATTTTAATGAACAGAACAATAAAATGCTAGATTATAAGTCTACAGTGTATTGACTAGTCTCACAGTACCTTCCTGAAATTAGGCACTAGCTACATTTGGCTAAGTTTAGATTTTTTTCCCTTCCAGTTTAACCTGAAAACCATTAGAAACTGTAATTTGCAAGAACAAAAATAAACAAAATAAAAAGCAGTTACTGGGGGGGAAGGGAGAAGGAGGAATAATTTGTGACATAGTCTCTATTAATCAAAGTAAGATAACTGGAACAAATGGCTGAAATTCCTCAAATTTAATTCGTCAAGTGCTTACTAGGAAACAGGATTTTCTGCAAGGAGAATCTGTGCTACAGCATCTTAAAGATCCCAGCTGGTAAGCATTTGTCATGGAATAAATTCAGTTTAGCTGACTGTTGAGTGTTTAAAAGGACCATGGAAGAGAACTGTTAGCAAATGATACAAACACTTCATAAATAAAAGCTGAAACTGTCTTACTAAAAACGTTAAAACCGACTGAGCTGGTGTTACTGAAGACACTAAGAATGAGCTTCTCAAAATTACATTTATTAACACAGTTTTATATGTACAGAATGTTCTCTACTCACAAACCAAAGAGACTGAGGTAACAAAATACCCTTTTGTACAATGAGTTAGGAAACATTGTTACATTTGGTCCTTTGTACCTGAGAAGCTGAAAACAGCTGTTGGTGATGGACATCAGATTAAAACTCAAATTTACTTCTGAATACAGACCACATTAGGACCTCCAACACCTGCCCTTCAGCAGCAGCTCTTCCCAGGGAGGCACACACAGGTTGGGCACCTCTGGGGCCATCCAGTCAGTGCCACCAACCCTTTGATGTTGGGGCTAACACCAAGCTGGGCATCAACTGGGTTCTGACTCCCCCCCCAGGCACCACCCTGCTGCAAGGCAGAAAAGGGCAAAGCCCCACATCAGAGCAGGATGGAAGAGCTGTTGCTACCACTGCTCCATGGAACAGCCTCATCACAAGACAAGAGTGCAAAAGGCAGTGGTGGCACCTGCCTTCTCAGGCTTCTCAGAAAATCTGCCCCCAGCTTGAAGGAACAGAAAAGATGGAAAATTGGTTTATATCCCTGCAGCAAATGCATCATCCTTGCTTTCCTTTTATCACCTCTAGGAATTTTGAGTGAGTGTGTTCAGTTTACTGTGTGTGGGGGGAAGTTTTAGCTCCAGCATCCCATGTACAGACAACCAGAGAGGGTCTGTTTTGTTCCTATAACCAGAACAGGATGGCAAATGCAATAGAAGTAGTTATAGCACCACAGCAAGAATTTTGTGCCCCTTTCAGGTCCTTGTTGGGGGGGAAAAAGATTTAATATGACTCACTGACAAGACAGGAGTGTGTGACATCCAAATCCAGGACCCACTTTGTATTTCAGATGAGAAAAGCTTTCTGCATGTATATGCTGCTACATGACAAAAAGAAGGAAATATAAACTACAATCCTCTATTAGCAAGAATAGCTCTATTATGACTGTACATATTTGTGTATATGTATATATTTTTTTGACACATATAGGATACATTCAGGTCTCCCAGATTTAACAGGGTTCTATAAAAATAGGCTTATGTCCTTCCTGTCCACATGTCCTTACTAACCACATGAATTTGTTAAGAGCCACATTTCAAGAAAATGCACGGTCTGATTTTTGTTCAACTGCAAAGTATTAACCTATCTGAGACAGTGCCTTTCCAAAAAAACAGAAGAAGGAAAAATACAAGTGCAGGTTTTATTAGAGGCTGGGCAATGTCTTGACTGTACATAACTACTTAGCAACTGCATCCCGGGAGAAACCAACACCATCCGTGTGTGATTCTGCAGTTTCTGTGGAAGAAGGAAAATGTCATGCTTGGCCACTCCAAGCCAAGAACTCATGTGACTTCAGATGAGATGGGAAGATGGAAATAAGTACACTGCAATTGCAACACTACAGGAATTAGCAGCAGCAGCAATACTGCTGATCTCAGCAGTGCTGCTGAGTGTTCAGTGCGGGCACAATTTGGTCAAAAAAGAAAGTGTTCACAAATTAAAAAAAAAAAAAATTAAAATAAAATAGCTGTATAGAAAAAAAAACAGTAATAAAAAAAACAGCAACAAAATAAATCAAGTAATGCAGCATATTTTTTAGGGCAGTCTCTGCAGTTATAATGAATTTAAAATAAAAACTTTGATGAGCCCAGCTGAATTAAAGAGTCCATGAAGCTTCTGTATCATGTTTTCAGAACCAACAGAGAGACTTTCATACCTGCCTGGTCTTTGCAGTTGCAACAAAACATTTGTCCCAGCTTTACTGAATGCTGAAGTCACTGGCAGGAAAGGGCGAATCAGAAGTACATCAGAATAGTCTTAACCAGTGACCCAAGGACTGATGGAACAATATGAACCATTAAAACCTTACTTCTCTGGAGGTGGAAGAGATGAAAAAAGCTGGCAACTATGGTCTAAAAATACTGCTGAGTGCCAACCTTTCCCTCCCTCCCTTCCATGAAGTAATTCTCAGTTGGACTAACTAGAGTAGTTTATTCTAGTTAATAAGACCTAGAAGTGTTTTATGTTCTGGGAGATTAAAACACAACTATATCTTTTAATGAAAGTGCTGTTTACTCTTAAGCTAAATCTAGCCTGCTTACTTAAGTTAGGAATATAAGTAACTTGCACAATCTAGAACCTCTACGGGCAGGCATTAAGAGATGTTAAATTTATACAGAGTTCTCACAGTGTTCAGCAGCTTCTGAAGCCTGCAGTGCAATTATTGTTAATAATCAGGCATGTAAGACTGTATGAACAACACAGATGGTACAACAGACCTACAAAGGCTAGGAAATACAGAATTGAGGCTGAAACTTGCAATTAGGCACAACATATTCATGAAGTGTAAGATCACTTAATAGTTACAGACACCCATCACACAGTGTCTGGTCTTAGAAGGAAGAGCTGATAGCAGTTTTCTCTTGGCTCTGGATTTCCTTACTTCTGTGGATGCAAATCAGACCTTCAGTATGAAATGAGAAGTAATTTATTATGTTAACTTTTCTAGTTTTCCCATTGTCTGATACAGGGGAAAAAACAGCAGGGGAAAATAAATGCCTAGCAGGAACCTAAGCTCCCACAGTGCAAATAATATCTGCAGTAATAATAAGGGTTTATGGAACAAAACATTAATAAGGATTTCCATTTCGTACAGTAGTTTTAACATAAATTCACAGAACACACTGTTACACCTCCAGTGTAATCTGTGACTTTCATTTATACACCAGGACTGCATAGAAACATGTCTGAATTATTTTTGGACAACAGGTATTCATACTATTTTAATTCAATATTTTTCTTCTGGTTGAAGAGATGTACCAATTCAAATCTTAGGCCTATAAAGGTTTGTTTTTTTCTTTCAAGGCTATGTTGGAGATACAAGAATACATCTAAAAATTAGTAGGTTTTTCTTTTATCTGCATATCTGTACTTTAAAATAACTGCCTCAAAGACCAGCATCTTATGTCACTATTTTCAATCTAAAGAAAGTGCTGTAAATAATGTAAACTCCTGAAAAACAGGAGTTTCTACAGGAAGTACAGACACAGACCTAGCCTCACTGCATGCTAGTACACTACTGCATGTATCTCCTGGGTTTAACAGAGCATTTAAATCAAATTTAGGGGATTTAAATCAAATCCCCTACAAAGTGTTACTAGTAATGACAAGAACATGAGTAAGAAATCATAGCCCATACCAGCTCTATCATTTCACAACAGGATCTGCAGGCGTAGAGTTGGAAAGATCTCCATTGCTTGCTTTAACAGAATCTTCTAAAAAAAACAACAACAAAAACATGGATCATGTTTAGAATTTTATTCAAGACAGTAAAAACAAAGCCATAGCATATATGTTATACTGATATCAAAACACACTTGACACACTATACCATGATCAGCATATGAAAACCAACCAGCAAACAGGGTCCTGGCCTTGTGAAGAAATCTCTATTTTAGGGTAAAAGATTTCTTCAGTCAGTAAAACTGGTGTAAAGATTACATTTACATGCTTACACATTTGCAGAATCCAAATCCAAATATTACAGCAGAAGGAAAAGATACCACCATGTTCATAGCTTTTCACCCCAGTCTGCATTTCAAACCTTTTTCACCACAGAAACACATTTTTCAGATAATAAGTAGCACAATAGTGAACCTAAAATATAATTAATTAACTGCTGTTCTACAGAATACTCTCCTGAGGAAACCCAGGCTGTAAGTCTATTCTTACTCATCCCAGTGCTTGCAGTTGTTTGAGCTTAACAATTATTTGAGCAACTTCATTGACTATGATCACTATGATCATGCTAAAAGACTTCTCTTTGCTGTTTTCCTAGTAGAGAAGAAAACTGATCTTTGGCTCACTGGCAATAATCTCACTTGTCACTTGTACCTTTGTTAAAACTACAGAGAAGAACTTATTTACTTAAAAAGAAGAAAAACTTATTTAATTTAAGAAAAACTTATTTAATTCCATTCTTATCATACTGCTACCTGAGTTTTTAAGTAACCTCTGACTGAACTGCACTTTTGTATCTTAATCCTTAGGAGCATTCTCATTTCTTTGAAAAGAATTTTCCCAAGAGAATCTTCCAGAATTCATGAGGGAGAATATATATAAGCATTAATATAAAACAAAATGCCCATGTTACCTAGGCAAGAGACCATACCACAAACTCAGATTTTACCCCCTGAATATAATTCAGTGGTAGGTAGACCAAAACATATAAATATCTGAAAGTCACATTTAGTGTATGTAAATATATATATATATATGCATATTTATTACTGATATCATCCATATATATAAGTTGAAAACAGATGCTAAACAGACGGTGAAGACCACATTTACTTCACACTAAGGACAAGCAGAAAAGGTTATTATAAAAACTGGTAATTGAGAGAGTAAGCAAGATCCTGAAGTTACTGAATTTAATATTATGGCAAATATGTAGTTCTCTGTGTCACAGATTTTTTGGTTTGACTGTTAGGGGTTTTTTTGTTGTTGTTGTGGTGTTTTGTCTGGGGTTTTTTTTGTTGTTTTTGGAACTTTTCTCCCCCAAAAGCACAACTTGGAATTCACCCATCCCAGAGAAGACCTCTGTGACCTGTTCTCGATTCTTCAACCACCCTTGACACTATAAAAATTTTCCCTACTGAGGCACATTCCCTCAGGATCCAACACACTCACACTCACTCACCTTCTTTTTCTTTCTTTTCCTGGTTTTCTTCTGCTGCAGTTTTATCTGCTCTGAAAAAAATTCTTGCACTACTTAGTGAGAAATAAAGGAGTTCAAATTCCTAAGGGAAAAGATACAGAAGAGGAGTGTCACTGGTATCACAAGAATCAATTTGTAGAAAGAAATAAATGGAATTTTTCAGAAGCACGTGAGGCAACTAGATTTCAGTATCTAAATCACTTAAATGCTTTTGAAAATCTTCCTCCTTTCAAACCTTGTTCTCATGCATTTTACAAAGCACATGTCAGCCAAAAACTTTAAAGGGTAATAATCTACACAAAGCAGCACCAGTGCAATTGATCCGTCACTAATAATTGATCTGTCACTAATCCAGAGGCTGAAAATTACTTTGTTAGAAGCAGTAAGAATTTGGAGCAACTTGCCCACAGAATATCATGAAAGCCAGTAATTTATGTGTAATTATATAACCACAACCTTGACCAGTTTCTGACCAAGGTTCAGTGATGTGGTTTTTGCAACAGCAAAGGACCAAACGCAGTGCACACTCGTGGGAGTCATGAGGACCCACAGGGCTTTATCTATTTCAGTAACAGATGGGCTTTTGCAGAACGTAATCATAGGCTACTTAGAAAATAGCAAACTACAGGTGTGTCCCACAGATTACTTAAGTCTCAAAGGGTGTGAGCAAAACCTGAACTGCTGTACTTCAAAATTTAAATGCACCTCTATTGGACAGCTGAAGGATCATTCAAATTAGCAGCTCAGAATTAACACCCAAGAATTCTGAGGGTTCACAGTGTTATATAAATTAAGTCCATTATAAAAATTTAACCAAAAAATTTAACCAAACTTAACAAAAAAATCTGATCAATTTAACCCCTCTCCTATTTAAGCATTTAGGTTTCAGTCACCTTGACCAATCTCCATGGGACAAAGACTTTGAATCAACCCAATCTAATTCCTGACTCACTCAGATACTACAAACACAACATCACCTTTGGATCACACACCCCAAGTCTTTATACTCTTTTTGCATTACTGCTGCACACAATGCTCTCTGGTTTTTACTCTTGATAAGCTCCATCAGCAAACACTGCAGAGACACTGCTGAATTGTGAAGTGCAGAACACAACATACAGAACAGATAACCAGACCCATGTAATACCTGTAAACAAACTTCCAGTCGCTTGTGGGTAAGGTTCATGGTTTGTAGTAATTTTTCATCTTGATTAGTGGACTGCACATTCTGTTGTTTAGCTACTGCTCTTATTTCCTTCACATACTTCTCTCTAACAGACTGGAACCAGTGCAGAGAATCAAACTCCTGGTACTGATCCAAAAGCTTCAGAATGTAAGCCACACCTATAGTCATCAACAAACCATGTTCCAAAGTCAAAAAGTGATTTGTGAAACGTTTTGTAAATGTCTTTAATGGATCTAACTTGACAATTTCCACACATTTAAAATAGCAATTAAATTTATTATTAAATCCAACAGGAGAAAAATCGTAATAAAGAGCAAGCTTCAAGTTTTTAAAACCTCTTATTTTATCCAAAGACTTGCATACCTTCACATCTTCTGAGATCCATAAGCTTTGAAAGAAATTGGGGATCACCACAATACAACAAATCTACTCCCATACTCAGCTACTGTATGCTTGGGAGATTCTGAACATAATAGCCCTCAAATCCATTGTGCTGAAGCCAAGACAACCCAAATTTAAATTATGGAATTTTTAACGATGAGAACACAAAAAAACCAAAATTTTTCCTTCAAATATTCAGTATGTTGGAGTAGACAGCATGCTGAATCTTACCCATGGCAAACCCATCATCAGTGAAAGCTGCTCCACTTTTATTCTTCTTATTCAATTTCTCCTTACAACTGATGGAATGCTCCACAAAATTGAGGGTCTGAAAGAGTACAAAGCTGTATTGGAATCATCAAGAGAGGCTTAAAAATTCTAAAATCTTTTACCTGCACGCTGTTATTTATGAATATAACTCCTTGCCTAAAACTATGGTACTTATGTCTCCTATCGTTGGGTATCTTTGCATGAAAGCTTGTCCTTTTTCTAGATTGTTTGGGAAGAAAGTCACTTAAGCATTGGAAAACATTTGCATAAAAAAACTATGGTATATCTTCATCTTCACTGTTCTTGTCAGGCTCTGTAACTTCACCTTATCTTAGAGATTACTAAACTTGTAAACTAGGATCATTAAAATAGCCCAGGCACCTGGAAAGATTAAAGATATCAGTATGTTATTTCACTTAATTTAAAAAACCAGTAAAAATATTTCAATAATCCTATTTATGATGATGTTAAACAATGGATGCAGGTAGTGATATTCAGCAATGAGTATGCAATAACTACTCTACCACCATGTCACACTTGTTCTCTCACAGTCCTATAGCTCCCATTTCTAAAATGGGATGTTACACATCAACCTGTTTAAACCTTCAAACTGAATTCCTTCTGAATGCCCAGAATGCTGCACGCAAGGGTGCATCTCCTCAGTTCAGTTCAACTGTTTCTAAATAAAACATTAGCAAAAGCAGATCCAATTGCAAAAGAGAGGGCTCCAATTTTGCTGCATTAGAACACGATATCAAAAGAGCCTAAAGATACCCAACGTGGTGTGGAAAAAGCACACACATACAAGAGAACTGAAGACCATGGTTTTAAACTCCCTCCATCTTTGCTGTTCAAATTCTTCCTTTTTCATCTTGGCTTCTCCAAATTTGATTCAAACAGAAGTTTTTAAAGGTATCTTTTCAGGGCTAGTACAGGAGCTGATGCACACAAAGAAAACCTTGGCTTTGTACAGCTACCAACCAAGCCACACTCAAAGCAGTCCTGCTCATGACCAGGGAAGAAAGAAGAAAGTACTCAATAGCCTAATATGAAATATTTAAGCACAAACCTAAATTTTTAAAAGTAGTGGTGCACACAATGCAAATACTAACCAGTGGGGGAACAATTATATAGAAGTTTCGCAAATGCATATTCTTGGGACTGCGGAACTCGGGAGCAAAGACATCCACCAGCATTTTGAAGTACTCAGTTCCTTCTGCAAAGTTCCGTGTCAGGTCACTGAGAACAGAGTCCAGCTGCCTGCACAAAGGATAAGAAATGTTTTACCTGGGTCCTGCTAGAAGGTTGCCTTGCTTCCTCACCTTTCAAAGTAACCAGGCCTCTAGGGACAACTTGAGTCATGTTTCTTGATTTAATTTCCTCAAAAAAGGGTTTATAAAGACTAAAGCCCTTAACATTCTCAACACAGATGTCAGATAGGTGGCAAGGAAAGCATGCTAGCATCTGAGCCACAAAGATTTTATCAACAAATCAAATTCTAACAGTCTAGTAGTACAAAACAGAATATCTCAAGTTGGAAAGGACCCATCGAGTCCAAGTCCCTGCCTGGGGATCCAGCGAGGATCAAGTTCAAGTCCCTGCTTCATGCAGAGCTACGTAAAACTACAGCAAATGACGAAGAGCATTGTCCAGATGCTCTTTGAATTCCTGATAAGCTTGATACTGTGCTCACTTCCCTGGGAAAACTATTCCAGTCACCGACTGACCTTTCTGAAATGCTACTTGACACTCAGCATTTTTAAACCAACCACATCTATTTCCTTTTGCTTAAGAGCAGCAAATATTTTTGCATAAAATCAGTTGGATATTAATACAAGCACACAAAAAAATGCACCTAACAGCTGCATTTACAACTTTGAAATTACAGTTCTCTTATACCATCCCTGTCTCAGACCTCAAAAGCATGCTGCTAGGATACCTTGCTGCTTTTTGTGTTTCTTCTGAGAGTCCTTCTTCCTTCACCAGCTCTTCAAAGTTAACAATATCTTCCAGATCAGGAACAAACCTGAAAACTTACTGTTTGTTAGTGTTATATTCAACTGCCCATGTTCACTGAAGTATCAACTGTAATTTAGAACTTAGTTGATTGAGTGTTCTGGCTTGAGACACTTTAACTTAAAGTTATGTCATACCATCTCCTCTCTCTAGCTCCCACTGCACTTAAAAACTTTGCTATTATTAGCAAGAAAAGCAACTATTTCTTTGTATGCTCTTGTAGAAGTCACTACACTTTAGTGACATCATATAAACACAATCATCCATACAGAAAAGCAGTATCAAAGAAATATTTTTTTTCAAGTTCCTCAAAGCTTGTACTGTTTTTTCTTAATGTGCCCCCTTGAAGTGATAAAAATCAAGCAATGCTGACTTTTAATTAAAACCCAATGACTTAGATGTACATTCTTCTTATGGTTTTGCAGTGTTTTTCCAGAGAATTTGTTTTTTTTATTGCATCTGGTGTTGATTGTATAGTTCTGAATCCCAGCACTCTTTTTGATATTTCCACTTCAATGGAGGCATAAAAATAGACCTTTTAAATCAAACTTTAGGGGGGGGTGGGAAAAATCCTAGGAAACTATCAGCATGAATAGGGTGCAAAGGAATGAGAAGCAGCAAACAGAAAAATGCAGTATTTGTGAAAGTACCTAATTGCACTACTACAGCAGTGAAGTCCACCAGATCTTATCATTCGTACATAGCCCATAGCATTGCCTTTAAAGAAAAAAAGAAGGAAGCAATTGGTAATTATTTAAATAATAATAATAATAATAAACACACTCTTCATGACTTACACTATGGATCTGAATAGTACATTAGAATTGCCATTTAATTCTGGCAAAGAAACTCTTCTGAAAACCAAGTTTAAAAATTACATTGAGCTCTGGTATCAAAAGTCTACCTAGAGAAATTAAACACAAATGTGTTTTAGGAACACTGTGTTCACTTTCACTACAGACTAAGGGCCAAATAGTACAAATTCTTTTCACAGGGCACCTCAGACCTGCACATTTACAGCATCAGTGGATGAGTATCATTGTCATGTCATGCATCACTCAAAAGTCAGGGAAGGTGAATATATGGCCTTTTTGCGAAATACATCAACTTAAGAGTAACATTTTCTACTGGGAAGTCCACTCAAAGTCACCTCCATAGCATAAAGTAAAGATTAATTTAAAAGTGAACAGGCAGCTGTGCAAGCTGTAGCTATATTTCAGCTGAAGACATGCAAGGGCCATTTCTGTGAAATTAGATGGGAACAGCTATTTCACATAGGATACAAATGAAGTATCTGAGCTAAACATTCAGTTAGTACACTCGGAAGACCTCTTTCATTTCAAAACATTTATAACTTTGTCTTAGAGAGCATTTCATACCAATTTGACTTATGAGTTGTCTGAACTGGTCAAGATAGCTCTGGCCATCTGGGGTTATTCCAAGTTTTCTGATGCCACGGTTGAATTTATCTGCTCTTTCAAAGGGATACTGGAAAAATATTTTAGAATAGTTTGTATGAATAATTACATACCTTTAAAAAATAAAATGTTTTCAATACAAGTCTATTTGCAATTTAATATTTTTTAAAATTATACACCTTCCTGTCTATATTAGTTAGCAGAAATCATCTGGCTAAGTCACTTCTGCAAGCTGGAATGTGAAACAGAAGTCTTGCTATGAACAGGAAGATATTCCTAAAAGAAAGAAGTACTTGACATACAAGAAGCTAGCAGTTTATTTGACTAAATACACTGTGTTACACATTTTTGAGAAATTAATTTTCTGGCATAGAAAATCAGTCTCTAGTCCCAAAATCTTGACATACTGGAATAAATGGTACATATTCACATGTTTTTTGATTAAATTCAAATAACCTTTTTATCTGGAACTGACAACAAGCATGGTTTGGATCAGAAATTCAGATCCTCCAATAGACCATGACTCCATCCAACCACTGTTTTCAGGTCACCCAGAGAACAATTTTAGCCAACCCCATATTTATAGCTCAGACAGAATGAAACAAAGCCATGCTGAATACAGACATTTGTAACAATGCATTTTTCTAAGACAAAAGCTGTAATTTTGTCCAGAGACACATATTTAAATAACAGGAATGTTGTGATTTAGTGCACCTTCAGTCACATGAAAGCAGCACATTTTTTTTAGGCAAGCTACTCCTCAATACTCTCTACAATACTTCAAAAATTACTATACCTTGTGATCATTTTGATCCTTGACTTCCCTGAAGAATCTGATGTCTTTGATAAGTCTGGATTTGATATGCTCATCATACATGAACTGGCTAAAAATATAAAACTTTTTCCTCAAAAATTGGTAAGTGAAGTTTACCTAGAAGAAAAAAAAAAAAGTCAAGAAAGTTAGCAAATTAAGAGGTGTATTTAGCAACCCATTTTCAGTAGATTCTAGAGTAACCTGTATTTATGATCATGTAATTTCCAAAAATGGAACCTTATACTCACTTTTGTTCAATTTGTTAGTCTCACTTTCAATGTCAGTGGTTTAAAAGAATAAGGTCTACTCTCTCTTTCAGGAAGGGCAGAGGGACCAAGGGTAAGTTGGCTGTTTCAGTTCAATAAAATGCCCAACACAGCCATGAGTTGATGTCTGGAATATCCTTTAACTGTCCTATCAAAGCGATACAAGTATTTCCAGTTGAAAAGGGCAGACAAGCTCAGCTTCCTCAAATAAGTTGCAGCATCTGCACAATCTCCTAACACATATTTTCACTTCTCCAAAGCTTCCTAAAACACTCTCCCATAGGGCAGAAGTACACTTCTACCCTACACATCTCACACTTCTCATGTCTGCATAAACAACTTCACTGAAAACCTGAAGTGAATAAATCTACATTTTTGTTTGAGTAACTGAAGTCCCCGGGATTGATTTTCATCTTGTTACTGGAATAGTTATTCTCAGAAGAATCCTTTTTCTAATAACTTCCATTTTTCAAGAAATGACTTGAGAGCAGGTCGAATATTTCAACAAGTTCCCTTTTTTTTTTTTTTTTCTAAATAGGCCCAGAAGAGGTAGAAAGTAGTTAAGCAGCAGATTGGAAAGCACCAATCTGAAAATACCTTTGGCAATGTATCAGAACCATCAGAACCTGGCAACCACAATGATAAATTCCTGCTGCAAGTAGCAAAAGTAGTGCAAAGAGGTAGTGCAACTACCTTGCAAAGAGAAAAATTCCTTCAGCTGGTTAAAATGACCTCTTACACCACATCATTAAAAACACTGAACTAAGAAGTTGCACTCCTCCCATAAATCATCAGAGAACTGTAGCTTTTTTTTTGCAAATTGAAAAGCTGATGTTCCTTAAGCTTAGTGACTACAAGAGTAACAGAAAACAAACACTGCACTTCTTCAAGATTTACTTCAACAACAGCAAAAAATTTATGTCTACTAAGCATAAACAGGGAGAAACTTAGAGAATGCTGATTTATGCAGGCAGCTTAGAAATAAAATATATTTTACTATGCTAGTAATTGCAAGTAATACTTGATGAGAATTGTTTATCTTTACTGAAATATGAAGTCTCACTGGAACATCTGTATCTTTTTGATGTGTTTTCAGATTTCTTAATTAACTTTTATGTAACAACTGGAAGTGGTGTAACTCCCAACAGACTGTGATGCCCATTTTTGTCATGCCGAAGAACACATTTGTTTTACTAATACATAAAGAACATCATTATTGCATTATTAAAAATGCACAACCTAATAAACCATTAGGAGATGCAAGAGTTTGAAGGCTTCTGTGTACTATTAAAAAAATATTACTCTGACAGCAGCCCAAAAGATACTCACTGTTGTGTTCATGATTCCTGTTCCATGAGTTCGAATCGAATTAGCGATGTGCCGGATATTGATGGTGTTCAAGTGTTTGTTATTACTTGTTCTTTCGATGAAGATCTGGCAGGTGGAAGGAGGGCATGAAGTTATTTACCCAAAATGGATTCAGCAATACATTATCAATCTAGGGAGCCCATATTCTACTCCTAAAAGCAGCTAATAACAAGTGGCTAAGGAAAGAACCAAGAAAACATAGCTTCCATACAATAAACTGTACCTGGTAGGTTCTTCTCAATTCTGCAAAGTGGTTATCCAACAATTCCAAGGCAGATGTACCCAACCTCACATATTTATTGAGACTCTATCACACATTAATTAGTCTAAAGTCTTTTGGCACCTGTTTGTACTTTGTCCCCACTATATACCATGGCAATAAGTTCCACTGTTGAATTTCATGCCAGTACTTCTTTAGGGAACTTCTCATTTTGATACTGGGCTCCTCACTCTCGCATTGTCAGAAACCACAAAGGGTTGTTCCCTATCTGTTCTTCATGTCATTCACTGCTTCAACTCTCTAATAACCCATTTTCAGATATCCTTTTCAAGCTGACAAATCACCTACTTAGTATGTCCTTATTTAGCAGCCAATTATCCTTGATTCACTGCAACATTTGACATGGGTGATCCTCTTGCCACACCATACTCAAAATAAGTTCAGAGAAGATTCTGTGAAACCTATCTACAGCAGCCTCAAAGATGTTTTCCTACAGCAATAATAACTATTTTACACACTGTTATTATGAATGTTCAGCTTGGGGTTTTCTTACATGTATATTGCATTTCTCAATCACTTCAAATCAGAACCAAAGCCAGGAAAAAGTATGGGATACACCTCACCTGATTATTCAGATTGTAGAGGTAGCGCGATACAAACACATGAATATTTCTCATGATTTCCAGAACATCCAGACCCTGAAACAATATTATATATTGAGAATTATTATGATAAAAATTCTCAAGAACTACTGACATGCCTAACCACTATGCACAAGTACTATTTCTAGAAGTTACCTGAAAGCATTTTAGAAAGCAAAGCTTTTGCTTTGCAAAATGAAGAATCTCTTACCAATTTTTGATCAATGTCTGTAAGATAATGCTTAGAGAAGAAAAAAGAAGCTCAGTTCATTTTCTAACCTCTATACTTTTGTCAGGTTTTTTTTCAATATCCCCTGAAAGTAATGAATCCTCCAGTCTACTATACAAGCCCAAATTAAAAAAAAAAATTAAAAAATAGACTTTGCTGTTCTCAAATGCCAGAAAAAGAAATCTTGCTTTAGAGACTTCTACAGACACACAGGTTGCTAAAACAACTTCTTGATATTCTTCAACTCAACCTGTCTAGAAGAATGAAGTTTTGTACTTAAAATACAAGTTTTAAAATTGTTTTATTTTGAAGGAGTATACTTTGTATCATTGTGCAAAGAGAGGATGCTATTTAATCTCTGCACTCTATTTCAAGTGATGACAAGTATTTTATTAGGATTTTGCTGGGTTGAAATGGACTGTGGGATATCTTTGTCTTGAAATAAAGCTCATAGAAGAATGAATGTTATGAAACCAATCTTATGGAATTATTTAATTATTTATAACAACGTGGCCAAATATTGCCAGTAGAAAGCCAAAGCCAGAAACAGAAACTAATCCACAGCAATTGAACCAAGAAGCTGCTAGAGTTCTTAGCTCTATGCCCTCTTCCAACATAGGAAGACATGACTATTAATGTCCTGAAATCCTCAATGTCCAGCCTGGGAAACAGTTCCTCTTGATGATCACTAAGCAGAAGTTGCTGAGAATCAAGTGACAAACTATGGAAAAGACCCACCATTCAAAAGCCACTCCAGACTTGTAACAGTTGTATTCCAGATGTATTGCTTTCCAAACTGCTGATACTAGTTTTCAAGACAACAATCTCTGACTTTGTAGGCCTAATTTCATTTTAATAAATCTAATGTTAAAAAAACCATGATGCAAGTCTAATGTGAAATTAAATGTTATTGGTGTAAACTTCAGAGGTCAGCTAAGATCCTGTCTCAGACATCAATCAGAAGTTGAATGTCACTATTTCCAAACAGTTCTCTAATCTTGAGTACTGACTCAGTCCTTTGAATCTAGCTATCTAGTAGCTATCTAGTATGACAGTGTAATAGATTAAATGAGATTCATATTCTGTGGGCACTGCACCTGTTCCAGAGTTTGGCTAGGAAGATGTGCTTCAGTCATACTTAAACCATAGCGTTGAGTTGCTAAGTTTCTCATTTCGCTGTAGGTGGCCCAGTCGTGAAGAGCTACAGTTGTTAAGTTGTAGAAGGTCTTGTCCAAATAGTGAGTTACATAAGCTGTAAACATATAAAAGGATGAACTAAAATAATACTCTTTATTTTGTTAGGGAAGCATGGAAAGAAGTAAAGAGATGTATTAAGTAAAAGTGTAACAGACAGGAAAGTAATGGAACCAAGAAAATGGAACCAAGCTCCTCACCTTTTATGTCAATGAATCGATTGAAAAAACGTATTGGGTTCAGAAAGAAGAAGTGAGCCAGATCTTTCAAACCCACTCTGAAGGGGTTTCTGTCATCCAGCTTTAGGTGTGTATGAACTGATAAGCGCAGGTCCTTTTCTATCTCTTTACATAATTTGTCCAGCAAGTGCTATTCAGGGAAGTTAAAAAACAAAACAACAATCATATTGCGTGTCTAGCTACATTGCTTTGTTTGCAGAACTAACATCTTTCTCCAGAGATACATAAAAGGTTGATTAATCTAGTGATGATTGGCTTGATTTAGCAGGGGTGCACAATTCAAAGTGAATCAATACTTCGGAACCAGAAGGATATTTAATTCCTGTATTCTTGTTCCAGTACACAATAGCAAGAAAAAGCTATACAGCTCAGAATAGGTCATGGTATAGCCACTTACTTATCATTCTGTACACAATTAAATCTTCTGAATAAGAGTTTAACACAATTTAAACTGAAGTATTTTCACTTCTCATCTTAAGAGTAATCAGGTTGAAGGCTATCTGCCCAGAGAATAGTAAGACCTGACTCAGTGAGGAGTCCTGCAATTTGGCCTGATATTCTGCAGAATGTTATGTTTGATTTTGAACTAATAAAAATAACCACTAATAAAAAGTGGTTCCAAGATTAAAAGCTAGGACTTGGAAATCTGAATTCACATTTTCTCTCTCTTTCTTGATTCTAGGTAATAATTCACTAAAAAGGCTACCTATATATTTACAGATTCTTCAGAACTTAAAGCTATGCACATACATTAAAAACAGTAGTACTTACTTTAGGCATTTATACAAGCAGAAGCTAATCTGACAAAAAGCTCTCCTCATTCTGCACAAATTTGTAACAGGTTCTGCCAACTTTGGTAAATCAGAGTGTAGTATTTCCATGTTTCGAGACAAAACAGATCCCATTAACAAAAGGTCTTAAAGCACCAAAGTCATCACTGAAGACTTTATTTAAATAGTTCACACCAGTCTCAAAGGTCTCCATGTTATTTTTATAGATCACATCAAGTTTGGAGCAATAGATGCTGGTATAAGAGATCTCAAGCATAGTGTTGCTTTTAACTTCCATTCACAACAAATTACCTCATTGAGCACTTCCATGATTTCTTTGTCATAGCATTCCAGAAGCATCTCATAAGATT
Source organism: Heliangelus exortis (assembly GCF_036169615.1). NCBI lineage: Eukaryota > Metazoa > Chordata > Aves > Apodiformes > Trochilidae > Heliangelus > Heliangelus exortis. The sequence goes on along the minus strand of NC_092422.1, from coordinate 141,929,044 downwards.
CTAAGTGTCGTGCATGCATCATAGCAGGTACACAGTCCCGTAGAGCACTAAACATATACTGAAAAAAGTATTATGCTTAAGACAGCATCTCAAATAGTGTTCAAAGCTAACAAACAAATCAGGATCACTAGTCTTGCCACTTTTATCAAAAACAGACTTCACAAACCCTACTAACTTTCCTGTTCTTAATGTGTTCACCTTAAGTATTTATTTGCTACTGATCCACTTATTGGAAGGTTGTAATTATTAGCTATTTCATCCAAAAATATCTGAAATTATTTGCACTATATTCATCTTAGTAATGCAATTGCCCACGGCATCCACAAAACTCAATCATCTATTCACTTTTGCAGCCAGTACTTGATATTTCAAAGAAGAGAGGAGATACGAAAAAAAGCTACAGGACAACTATCCCACACAGCATCACTGAACATAGTTACATGTACTTTAGAAATAGGCAACCACAATGTGGAAATGAGGCTTTTAATGTTGCATTTTTGCATGAGGTGTTCATTTCAAATTAGAATGAATGAAGAGAGGAAGAAAGAGACAGACATACATACACAGAGACACAGAGTTAATAACAGCAACCTAACAGAGAAATCTAACAGATACATTTCATCTAGGTTTAGGACAAAGATTGCTTTTATATCCTCTAGAATAAGAAGAAATTTCTGTCATGGTAGCAGCTATTGGCTGGGTTTGACTTTTTTTTTTTTTTTATTTTTTATTTTTTATTTTTTATTTTTTATTTTTTTAGCTTTTTCCTTAAGCTTTTCAGTCTAAGCCCTTTTCCTCTGATTCCCTCCCACTACAGTGGCTCACTGAAGTAAGTTACTAACATTATTACTTACATGCAGTCTAGCAGAATCAACTGCATTTTCATACACATCATCTAAATAGATTGGAAAGACTGCTCGATGCCAGTATAAGAAACAACAGTCACATTGTGCTCGAACTCTAGAATACAAGATTACTTATTAGACACAGAACTGGAGAAAGCCATTCTTTCTTCTAACACAAAAGTAACTATTTTAGTGTGCTTACACTAACAGCAATTGCTTTTCAAGACCAAGTTTTACATAGTTAGTTTAATGATTCAGATGCAAAAGTCCTTCAAAAGGAAGTTCCTCATAAAATAACTTTTTTTCTTGCTTTCCACTTGGCTATTTTTAAAATAAAATGTACTGCTTTAGAAAAAATTTACTCTGTGAGAATAAAACCTAACATTACAGCAAAATCTTAACAATTTTCTTATTGCATGCATTTAGTAGCCTAGAGGTCAAATAGATCTAAGTTTCTCCTGTAAGTCAAAAAAGAGAAACGGGCCACTTCTGATAAAACAAGTGTACAACACTTATCCCAGGAATTTATCCCATGAGTCACCCACTGAAGGTGTTTGCTTCTCTCCATAAAGTATGCATGGAACCCAGATATTCACCTGGCTTTCAGATGGCAAACGTTATGTACCTTGACTGCCCACTGAAACTACAGCAGCAGTAAGATATTATGTCACTGGTGAACTAATAGCTTGATCTCCCAAACAGTCTGGTACTAACTCATAACTTGTGGGTTTGGCTTAAGAGGAAGACTTCAGGTTAACATAAAGCCAAGCCTTCCAAGAAAGTGACAGAATAATGGAATACCTAATTGGCAACAGTTAGGTAAAACCTGACTTGCCCAAAGACCTTCAGAGCTTAGATCTGGAATTTTTTCTCTCCATCCCTGGTCTACAATACATGAAAAAACAACACCAAGGTGCAGCTACCAAGATTTGCAGTTTGCACAGTAAAAAGCCAGCTCTTCCAGTGACACTGCAATGCCTTTTATCTATCACATGCCACTGCTCACCGCTCTGTGAGTTCACTGATCAAGTCGAGTTTTTTCAGAACTAACTGAAGGGGAATGAGCTCTTCATCTTTAAAAGTTTTCTGCAAAAAAAAAAAAAAAAAAATAGAAAAAAAAGAAAAGTTATATTTCTTTGTAAGATACAACACCAAAGAATTAAAGGTCTGGAACAACCCTGGCACTTACCATCTGTGTACCCACACTCAGTGCAAGGGAAACAATGAGTCGCCTCTGTTTTGTACTTGGCCCATGGAGGGTGTTCTCAGCCAACACCAAAGCAGAGAGGACATCCAGGCGTTGCTCACTATACTTTTTATCAGAAATTACTCTTTTCTTGATAAAAGAAAGACAGAAGTTCAGAGAAAAGTAACCTAGACCCAAAAAACAACAGCTTACTTCTTCTTTCCAAAGCTAATGGATAAGCCACAAATTGAGTTTTTCTGCAAGCAAATAATGCTCTGTGAACAGAGCTAATCAAACCCAGATTAACTTTGTCAGTTCAGTGGTATTACTGACCTATTCACTTGGGACATGTGAGTTCAGCATAAACATGGACCAGGTCATACAGTGTACAAATAAAAGCTGCAGGCTGATTTTAGTTCTGTGGTACATGTAATTAAAAATTTTTAATCAGCAACTCACTGTCATTGTAACAAAATCTAGTTTAGAGCTGAACATATATCAACAGTAACAATAATAACTTGCCATTTTCTACACAATCTAAATTAGCAGAAAGATTTAGGGCAAAAACATTTGCATAAGCAAACTAAGGGAACCAAGTGTTCTGGCTAAGAAGCTGAATTCACAGACATATTTGTGAATAGCAGCATAACTCAAAAGACAGATACAGTTTCATTAAAGAGTTAAAGAAAAACCTCTGCCAATTCCAAGAATGTATATTCCACATAAATTTCCTAACCTTACATGCTAACACTACGTTAGGTGTATGCCATTGAACTTACATCACCTGGAAATAAAGAGGAGCAGATGGAAACAATTAGTACTAATTTACCAGCATTTGCCTCTTAAATATTTTGAGTAGTTAAAATATCAAGAACTGTTAAAAAACGTGTTCTCTTTGATAACCACTCAATACACAAGTCTTAACATCTTTCTGTGCATTTAGAAATAACTTGTGATGTAATTACAAATATAATTTGAAAACGTTATGAAGTTCTCTACATATATGTGAACTATTTGTCTGAAGATATAGTTTTTCTTAAAGCTTGGAATTTCTTCAGTTTGTGCTGCTCCTGATATATATAAATAGGTATCTGTTCCTATCAGCTTTTTAGAAGTACAAACTTTTTTTCTTATACTAGAAAATATGGAAATGGCAGATACATATTGAAATTACAGCCAAATTTTAAACATATTAAGCAAACTGCCAAAGTACAGAAGTTTGTTGTTAAAATTGTAATCCTTTACATGAGTATGTTCAAAACAAAGAAACTGCATGACAAATGTAAGAGCTTCACTGATTTTAACAGAATAGTTCCTTTGTAATCCTGCTACTGAACGTGATGAAAGAATAAAACAAAACAATCACTAATGCATCAGAATAGGTACAATAAAATATAATTTTCCCATTTTCCCTGAATTCAGAAATTCAAAATCTGATAAGCAAAATGTGTAGCACACTGATCTAATATGTACATATTAGTGTCTCACCATCAGAAGCCATTTTTACCCCAAAGAGAACAAGTGAATTTATGCCTGTGTTGGACTCCTGTCAGCCAGCATGTATTAACTACTGCTATTTAACTAAGAAAAGTTTAAATAAATAACAGCCTGTTTGCTTAGACCTGTAACAGATTGGTTTAAAAATGTTCATCAGGAAAGAGGTAAGAAAACATGAGTTTATGAAAATCTCTAGAAATAAAACCTAAAAAGAACCCGAGAGGAACATGACAACAGATACAGCAGTTCCGAGGAAGAGAGGACACATCAAAAATAGCCATCTATGCTGTACAGTTTCTAGGACAAAGCTCTGACCTACTGGAAATCTGATATATCTGTTGACAGAGCAACAATATAGATTTTGCAGAAGAAAAATAATTTTAAAATAATTTAAAGATTAATTATTAGAACTTGGATTACATACCTTGGCTACAGAAATAGAGTGAAGAGCCTGATACTGCAGATGCTGAGTGATGTGTGCCACAGAATCTGCCACAACCATGCTTCTTCGGTAAAATGTGTGTTCTATTGCCTGCAGTCAATGCCAAAACACAACAGTTCACAGTTACCAAAACTGTTGCCTTTAGAACTTGGCTTTCTGCAGGCAGACTCAGCTGCACTGCAAATACTGATTCTTTCTACTTCGTAATGTACTCTCACAGAAGCTGCAATTAACCTTTAAAAACCGAGAAAATCAGATCATTCAGCAGTGTTTTCAAGACTGTTAGGGTTTGTTTTTCTGGTTTGTTTTGTTTTTTAAATAATCCAGCTCTGTTCCACATTGCTTTCTGAAGTTCTCTCAGAACAGAGCATTTTCCTTTTGGAAAACTGTACCAGGAGACGTACAAAGTCCTGCACCCGTGGAAGTATAAACCCATAAACCAACACAGATACACTGGGAGCCATCCAACTGGTAACCAGCTTGGCAGAAAAGGGTCTTGGTGGACACCAACTGAACATGAGCCAGCAGTGGTCCTTTGCCATACAAAAGGCTAATGCTATCTTTGGCAGCATTGGGCAGACAAACTATTGCTGGCAGATTGAGGGAGGTGACTTCCTCTCTATGCAGCCTGAGGAAGGCCACATCCAGAGTTCTGTGTCCAGTTCTGGGCTCCTCAGTTTAAGAGAGACATGGACAATGTTTCCTGTAAAGGTCTACAGGAATGAGGAGTTTTCACCCAGCAACCTACCTTCAGAAGTTCTACAAGTCTGCAGAGAGCTTTCACCGAGGTTTTGGTCATAGGTTTTTGCATTGACATGTAGAGATTCATTGTAGTTTTAACCATGGTGCTAAGAGTGTACGCATAAAGAAAACCCTAAAAATAAAATTAGCAAAGGGAAAAAAAAAATTCAATCCATATCAGTCAAGGAAATCCTCTCTGTTTTCTTTCACACATGACAGCACTAACTTTTGCCTCAGACACAAAGAACCTACACCTCCACATGACAATCAAGCCTGAGATCCCAAGGCTGAATGAGGTCCTTTTATTGGGCAGACACTATGAAACTGCCAGTGATCAATACAACACCTGATCATTAACTTCTTCTAGAGCCAGTGAAATTAAACATAGGTCAGTGAAGTAATCACACAGCCTCAAAGCTCTAATAATTTCAGACCTATTGTAAACCAACTCAAAAAACTCTTCCCCCCCCCTCCCCACAACAGCCTCTCACAAAACCAAACTGAAACTTGAAGATTCCATGGAATAACTACACTGACAGTATTTACACAAGTCTGCACTGTTCAAGTAGAACTGTCCATCCCACAATAGAAAAGCAGTAATTTCAAAATGAATGCACATTAAGCTTTTAAATACAATGTTGACTACACACAGCATGACCAAAAAAAAAAAAAAAAAAGTTGTTTCGTTTATTTCAAAGCAAAATTAGTAAAAATACAAATGAAACTAGAAAAAGCCAGCAAATGGTCTAGGAAACTCAATTTGCTCCAGATCAAAATTTACTTAAGTCACTGCAAATAATTCTAATATAAAATCCATGGTCCCTAGTACATGTATGTCTTCAGATATAGAAGATTTGGGATTATGCTTCTATCAAACACCTAGTCTCACCACATTTCTGTCAGGCAGATACATACATATCAAAACTAGCAAAGAACAAATTCAGAAATAAGATGCATCTTACATTAAAACTACATGCTGTTAATAGGCCAAAAGAAAACCAGCTCCCTTGGAATGTAGTAAGATTCTAGCAAAGTACCATCACTAGCCAAAGCACAATGAAACAACACAAAACCTTAACTGAAAATATGTACTGTGTGTGCTAAATACAACTAAATTAGACACTGGTTCAGTCCAACTTATGTACCTTGTGACTGACTTAAAAGGTAAAAAACCCACAAAACCCAAAAACCTTTACTACAGAGGAAACAAAGCTGTCTTGATTTTCTAAGCCAAAGGAAAAAAACCAAAACTATTTAGTCACCGAATATTTAGTCAGATTTGCTTCCTCTACTCATCTGATGGAAGTACCTTTTACAGTTTTATTTAAGAGTATCTACTGGGCATTTAAGGTTTTAGAAAAAAACCTACACTGTAAAACAACACGCTAATGATCACAGAAGCCCTGCGATCTCTTTTTATGCACCAAAATACCAGTTTGCTGCAACAGTTGCTGTACCACCCCATTAAAATACTGCACACCTGGATGAAGACATTGCAGCGGTTAGAAAGATCTTCTGCAAACTTATTCATGCGTTGCTCCTTTGACAAGATAGATTCCATTTTTGTCATCCATGAGCTCACAAAAACATAGTATGATTGCATATCTCTGGTGAAGGAAACAAACAATATTGCTGACTTCAAATCAAAAGAGTGTAAGGATTTTCTTCTCTCTTTCCAAAGCTTAAATTCCTCTAAGGGAAATATATTAAATCTTCAGTCCTCCACATAATTACTCTCTATTCCCAAAAGTATCAGAACCTCATACTCATTTACATTTTAATTTCATATTGGTAAGGATCAGTCTGCCAATTCTTTCTGCACAAATATACCCCTAAGAGTCAAAATAATTGATCTTCCAAGAGAACAAATGGCTGTCCTTACCAGTACATATACTACACTTTTTAAAATTCTAACAGGAAGTAAAGTGCACAAGGTGCTCCACTTACTTATGTTTTTCCTCCAAGTTTGAATTTTTGAGTATATATATCATAGAAGGCTTTTAGAAAGGACCTTAAAGATCACCTAGTTTAAACCCCCCTGCCATGGGCAGGGACAGCTCCCACTAGACCAGGTTGCTCAGTATCCTGTCTACCTGCCCTTAACTGCTTCCATGGAGATGGGGCATTCATAACCATCCTGGGAAACCTGTTCCAGTGTCCAAACATCTCTGCTTTGTATTTAAAACTGTCTGGGATACTTCTATTTGTTAAACTATGATCCTGTATGCACTTGAACCCGCCTAACAAACTTATTTGTCATAATTCCTTTTAAGAGGTCTTTCCCACTCCCACTGTACAACGACCCTAACAGTTATTACAGTAACATAAACCAAAAGAAAGAAGTGTAAATGTGTTTCCCTAATAAATGGTAATTTCTATTGTTCCATCAAGCAATAGAACATAACAAGTAGATCAAGATGGTCTAGCTGTTGAAAGTTCCATTTTCCCCATTCAGTACACTACCATCAATATCTGACTAAGCTATTTCATACCTTCATAAAATGGGAAAATACTGTTATTAATGCACTTGGTAAGGGTCCTGGATCACATATACTTTTAGCCCGTGTTTTAAGGGTACATTCTGATTCACATCTATAGAAATACTTAAATATTAAACTAATAACATACTGTACTTTACAAAAGTAAAACAACGGAACAATGAAATTTCAACAGATTGTAAAAAAGGGTTAATTTAAGTCTCTACAACTACTTAGCAAAAGAGATTTAGTGATAAGGACACACACTGTTATCTGGTAGTAATAGCTGTGATGCAAAAATGTCAAACTTTCCCAGGTAACACACAGAGATGTACCCAAGATAACCTCTAACTCCAGACTCCAGATAAACTTTCAGCAAGTGACAGCAGATGATGGAAACAGCCCCTACAGTCAGAAACCACTCTAAGAGAGCTCTTACATTCTTTAACTGGTGATATGTAGATCTACATAAATAAATAAACAAATATATAAACAGATAAATATAACAAACTTCTCATTACATCAATGCCAACTGGACTGCTCTAAATAATTGTCCAGAAGTTCATCTGCTTGGATTACATTAGTTGTAGTTAAATGTTTAACTAGAGTTCACTTTTAAAACTGCAACTTCAATCATGCTACAGAATTATGACACTGCAGTACTACTTATTGAATACATTCCTGGTATAATTGCTCCAAGTCACTGACTATGACAAAAAAAATCTACACTTTAAAGATTTTTCATATTTAAGGCAACACTTCAATTAAAAAAAGCAGTGCCTGGATTTGTAAAATATTAAGAAAGTTATTAGCAAAATTCTAATCAAACTCAAAATCTGATGCATTATAATACCCTCCAAATGTCAATGAATATACAAATTTTTTTTCAACCTTTTCTAAATCTTAAGAGCTGCAAAACATGACTTGTACCACTGCTCAAAGCCAAAAACAATGCAGTAGTACAATTATGCTCCATCCAGGGATTAAAGACAAGGAAAGAATTCAATGAGAGCTGCTGAATCTTCCTGTGGATGTAGGGCATAAATTAGGAAGTGGATTGAAACAGACACAGGGCAATAGTAAAAATAATCTGCAAGAGGATCATGTAGGCATGAAGCTGTTTTCCCTGCCCATGCTCGTCTTCCAGCCAGTTCTGCCAGCTTTCATAGAGGGCTGGAAGACAACCTGCATAATTTAAGTTTTTACTTCTATTCCACAGACCTCCTTTTCCACCTTCCTATTTTGTTCTGCAACACAAACAGAAATCTTAGTCCTGTTACCTACTCACTGATTCATAAGACTAAAAGCCAAAAAATCCTCATTTAAAAATGTATTTTAGAAAGAACTCAGAGCAGGAAATGAGCTGTAAACAACATATAGAGAACAAAAGCAAAGCCTTTTTGAATATAGATAATTTCAAAGACCACTAAACAAGCAATTAAACAGTAATGAAGAAAGAAATGCTGGCAAAGAAAGTACTAGCATGAGAGAAAACAACACCTCTATAAGCCCAGTAGAGACTGACTTCATAAATAGATAGAAAGCAGAGACCCAACAGAAACAGAGTAGCTTGGGTTACTAGACACCAGTTTAAAACATGGACATTGAAAATACATAAGTAAAAATAACTGAAGCAATCATATATCTAGAAGTGGTAGGAGCTTGGTTATTTTGGTGACATGATACTTCTTCTGAAAGTATGACATGAAAAAAAGCTTTGTTTTCACCAACACCAACACGTTTTTAGCAACACTAACACATATTACTGCAGGGAAATGGAAAAGTTTTTAACACAACTGAGCAACACTACACAGCATGCTAGGATGTGGAATGAAGAGCCCTACATGTTGTTTATAAACCATTTACCAAACATCACCATGAAGCAATATTTAGGAAGCATACTTGGTAAGCGACTGTGCTTTCTGCTGCAGGAAGTTGTCCCTTTGTGTTTTAACTGTTTGAATACTTTTCTTGTCCAGAAGTTTGGCAGCAGCTGGTACCTTCTGTATCAGAAAGTTGTCAGCAAACCAGATAATGTTAGCAGTTAATGTGATGGCTGGTACCTGGGGATAAAAAAAAATACTCTAAGTAGCAATAAACAAATAGCTACAAGAAATACTATGCCACCATGCATGTTCTTTTTGCCTCTTTAAACCATAACATACAATTATGACCTACATACATACAAACCTGAAATTACTTCTGTATAACTGGTTTGTACAAAGTATAACAATAACCTTAGGAATGTTTCTCCCCTAGAAGGCCACTAAGGACAACACAGGCAAAGTTATTACCACTCTCGGTGACCCTGGAGAGTATTAGAGAACTTCATAATTTCTTAATACTATCTGATATGAAAAGGCCCAATCACATTTGGACTCAGAAATCTTTCAAAATATATGTTTATAGCCAAGGTCAGTCCCACATTGAGTTATTCAGTCCCACATACTCATAACTCAATATTTTGTCCTTATTTTAAATGTTAAATTATTTTATCTTGATGCTAAATGAGTGGACAGGTTTTACAGCTTCTTTAAAAGAAAACTGTGGGGCAGGAAATTATAAAAAGTAAAAGAATCTTAATTTCTGACTTAGTTGATAAACTCTTTTCCCATGTCTTTGCCATGATACACAATGAAGAAAATAATCTGTATCACTACTGAAGATTATTTTCCCCTCTTAATTACTGACAGAAGAATAAAGCATTCACCTTTTTACAGACATCCAACAATGACTTGTAAAATTTCTTGTCTATGGTCCGAAAAATCTGAAAATGCAGTACAAAGAGGCCACAGATGCCCATATATTTATCTCTCTGGTCAATTTCTGAAGGTTCACCTGCAGAAACAGAACCAAAAAAACCCCTTTGGAATTCTGCTCCCAAACAGACAATTCACTTTTAGAAACAGTGAAGATGGGAGGAGAATCTTCAGCTTGCATTACCAAGTTTGAGTTCAATGTTTGAAAAAGTTGTGCGAAGAGTGTGAGCAAATTCTTCAGCAAATGTGCTGTTCTTTGACACTGACACTCCACCATTCACAGAATCAAACTGCTGCTCTATACAAGCCTGAACAAAGAAAAAAAAAAAACAAATACCATAAATCCATAAATTAATGCCATGAATTTTGGACCTTAAAAGAATATTAATTTTGAGAAAGAATGCTACAAGAGAGCATTGCTTCATGTCACACAGCAGTAGCCTGAAGTTAGCTTCATCACATATGGATTTTTAAATTATGCTTAAAATATTTAGTATAACAGAAACATCTGAAAGCAAAAGCCTCTCTTACAACCAACATCGAAAAACCCATTTAATTTACTTAACACTTCTGGCAAAGGACATTTTAAAAGAAAACACATGATGTTCTAGTAATAAGAAACTTTTTTTTTTTTTTTTGCATTATTACATTATAATACATTACTGTTCATTAACTAAACAAAATTATCATACAAGTGACCTGTAGGATGTGCCTTACCAACTTGCAGCATAAAACCCCACTACCACTGGTGGCTTAAAAAAGCTACCAAAAATCACTACAATAATAAAAAATAAATTATATAAATAGACACTTTAGATTTGCTAAAGATATTGGAAATTTTTTTAAATGGGATTGTAATTAAGAAAATTTTTAATGTATTTTTCTTGGGAAGGGGCACTGGCAGGACAAGAGTGGAAACATCCTGAATGAAGAGCAGACAAATCCTGCCAGTGTCTCAAACATATAAAGAAGTCTTCATACTAATGTAGCATTAGAGAAAAGTAAGAAGCCAGCTGGTAGCAGAAAAGTAAGTAAGGACAGCTGGTAGCAATGTTCTTTGAAAAAATAAGCCAAACTGTGCTTAATTATATATCTACAATTTTCCTTTTGGAGGCTTTTACAGAATAAGACCTTCTCCCCTATGCCATTTAAGACATAACAGTAAGAACAGTCCTGCTCAGTTGATGCTGCTGTGACCAGACTCAACACCATCCCTCATGGCCCACTATGCCACAACATCAGATTCCACTTTCAGATACACACTTTTCTTAAAAAAAACCCAAAACAACAGATGGGTCCTTACATCTACACATTTTAATTAACTGTATTGAAAAAGTAATAATCCTTCTCATCCACCTGTACACTGGCATGTTGCAGGGGTATGCACTAGGGAGGTGGTACCTCACAAAAACTGCCTGACTAATATGCAGGGAATGAGACAAAATACATAGGAGGTCACACTTCATAGATCTTCAAGACTACTGAGGAAACTTTAGCTTGCAGCTAAAACAAAGTGGACCTACATAAGCCTGACCACTATTAAAATTTCAGGTGAAAAACAGACTCCCTGACAACATCCAGTGTTAATGCCACATTGTCTGTATTTCTTTAATTCTGCATAACTGTAAGCACTCAAAGCCTGGCACTGCTCTAGTGCCAGAGAAGAGCAAGGGAGGATCTTACAATAGAGCCTTTTTTTTCTGCACAGATGCAAGAGCCAGAATCACACATCACTGTGTTTGGAATAAAGCAAAAGAAAAACAAACAATACATTCTCAAAAGACTCTTGCTTTCATGTAACAGTTCCCCCTGTCACACTGGGGACCACTGATTTCATTACCTGAAATATCATTCCATCGAGTAACTGGCATTCCAGTTTTAACAGCAGCTTTTCAAATGGCTTCAGTTTATCTTCTTGAATCCCAAACTTAGAAGGGTTGTGATGGACAGATTTTAGCAGCCTGTAAGGAGTAGGAGTGGAACATATACATAGAAACACAATTAAAATATGATAACATTTTTATCATACGTTGTTCTATTTTAAGAATATGTTTTAATTGTTCACATCTGTGTCCAGCAGCAACTCCAAAAACTAAAAAAGCAAACAGCAAAACCTCTAGGTCTTTATAGGCCATATGCATTAGAATAACACCCATTTATTGAGGTTTCTAATGAAAGACTTATTACTCCACTAATTTAACTACCTTTATAATTGTTGCTTCTTCAGTTTTTACTGGAGAGCATTCTTACTTAGATTTGCATGCCCAAACCCATGATGAATATGGATAGGGATAGTTTTAGATCAGTTCTGTACAAAATCAGATCTCTTATTGAATACATTTTAAAAACCCCACCAACCATGACTGTCAAGAAGCTTACCCTGTACTGTAAATAACATCAAGCTGTTTAGAACTTATTGGTGCTGTTAGGAGAATGAAGTGGGAGCTTAACTCTGATCTTCATTGAGATTTCTGGAAAAATCTCAGGCCAATCAAATTTCATATTCCCACACTGATTGCCTTGGAACCAAGACTTACAAACATGCCTTTATCATTTATGTTGTGGAAGTATTTTTCATCCCTTAAGAGACACACCTCTTATACATGGTCCAGTGATCTTTCAGAGTAGCATGATTGTCAATTATTTCATCCAGAGTGATTAAAACTATGAGCAACTCTCCCAGATGCTCATACATTGCCTGTTTAGAAAAAAAAAAAAATTAAAAAGGACTGTGATTATTGAAAACTTTATTGCAGTCACGCATGGCATACAAAATATCTATCCCATTCAATACATTATCAGCAACAAGACATCAGCTAGAGAGTCAAATTGGAGATTTCTTGGTTTGGTAGTTTAAATATTTAGTACTTCTTGTAGAGACACAAGGAGTATCAGTTTGCATGCAGGCACTACTTTAAGTTCACTGGTCTAATTTGACATTCAAGGCAGAATTTTAAAAATTGGCCACATACAGAAGCACATATTACACAGAATAAGGGAGCATGCAAAAAAAAGCTGTAATCTGACAGACATGAAGGTATCAGCCCTTTCCACATAAAGGCCATAAAAAGCTGATTAACAAAATAAACCTTTAAAGTAGATTCCAGATTGAAAGTTGTACTCGAAACTTGCTTTCTTGCTGCTTTTCTCAGGATTAATGATCAAGACATACGTATAGTACATTAACATAAGCAAAAGGGCTCCAAATCATTCCCACCTGAAAATGAACTCCAGACGTCTCTATAATTTTAGGTGCATTCCTGTAAATAAAATAAATATTTTAATGTCTCTAATTTTTAGAACAGAGCACATTTATCAGTTCTGTATCACAATGAGCTCTGTTTTTTGGGGTACATTTTTCTTCATTAACAAGCTAACTTCAGAAAAAAAGAAAAGAAAACCCCTCCGTATCTAATTAAAAGAAAATATGATGTGAAATTTGCGTGCTACAAAATTTAATATTGCATTTTTAACATACAGCACACGTGACTGGTTCAAACCACTGATTTAATTCAGTGGACATGTGTATCAGCAACTCACAGTTCAGCTATGTTAACAGCAACTGCCCTTCATACAGCCAGCCTGGTTGCCCAAAAGTACAAAATCACTTCACATTTTTAATTAACCCATGTCTGAGCTACACATCCAGCCTTGTTCATTCAGCACCATACAGAAAGTCTACCTTGTGCTACAAGCTAAGACAAAAATGAAAGCAAATAAAACTGAGAATTATGCTTTCATATCAGGAATAAATCAAGAGCTGTGCAGATATATTCACAACTTAACCCAACAATTCTATTTGGAGCTAAGCTTTCAGAGTTTTCAGAGGAGCCCACAGCCCCTAAGCTCAACTTCAGGTGTTAAGACCATATTTATTATGTCAGGACTATATAGCAAGATTTACATATTGAAAAGCCATTGTGGAAGTCATGTATCTACTGTATCAGTGTGGACCTCTCAATGCAAGGATGAAAGGGCAACAAGATCTCTTAATCACAAAGTGTCTCTGAAGCATCAATTCTACCAAAAAATGTCAAAAACGTTATTCTTGCATCTCATCATATAAAAGCACTGCCTTTTTTTCATATAAAACAAATGCACTTTCATAATGGCTTACAAAGCCCAAACTTACACAGCAAAGCACTTTCCACATCTCTCCATATTTTTTACACTTGCTTAACTACAGAAAAACAATACAGCATTTTAGAAGATAATTACTTGTTGCTGGTATAGAGAACAGCCAGCTGATGCACTACATTCACAACCACTTCGTAACATCGGGTAACAAAGCAAGACAGCTCCTGAAATACAAGAAAATGAAATGCATTTCAATGTTTAGACCCTCTTCATGCAGAAGGTGCCATCACCTCTAAACACTGAGCATAAACCACTGAACTTGCAGATCAAGCTCCAAATACAGTCCTAATCCAAGAGAGTGGATCCAAGGAGACTTACAGGAGGATGGGAAACATCATCCTAGCAACTAACAGCCCAGAAAAAGGTTGCCAAACTAAGCAAAGAAGCTACTAAACACAAGTTCCCAGTACAATTTGGAGTATTTGTACTATTCATACTCTAATTTATCACACACAGTAAGAAGTAACTTGGCAACAGCATCCAAGTATTTTCAGAGAGAATACCCCTGATGGAAAAGGATGACTTTTCCCACTAGATTCAAGAGTCATGATCTAGGAGCTAGTGACAGCTAAATTCAAATTATAAACTAAGACAGAAGCCTGTACCTACTGTAAGAGTGATTAGCCACAGCATACTGCTTTTAGAAAAAAATGAGACAATGTCTTTGAGAGGTATGTTTGGCTAAAGCAGAACTTGAGCTCATTTACATATTACAAAATGAATAAGAACAGGTCACCTTTGATCACATAAAGAACTTAATTTCTATAATGGATAGAAGGCATTCCCTGAGCAATAGTATAAAGGAATCAGAGTTCCCCTTAAATGCAATAATATCTGCTCATTAATGCACTCCCAAATCACATAAGGAAAAAATCAGCATGTGATGAGTCTTGCCAGTCATCACACAGATGGCTTCATAGCAGACAGCCCACACTGGCTCACCAGCCAGCCTGCCCTTCCTGGCAGAATGCTGGCTAACAGCTTAATTCTGTCATCCTCTCCATCAAAAATACATCTTATTTGGGCTCCTGCCTCCTATTAGTCACCAGTTTTCATAAAACATAAAAGTGTAGTTACTTCTTATGCTGTTATTGCTCTATCAAATACAGCTGAAAGAAGCCAACAGATTCCAGAGGAATGGATTAACAGTCAAATGAGATTATGTTTCCTGGGAAAGGAGCACCAGCTGCCCTTTTAAAACTTCCAGGAAATAGTCCAATTTAACAGCACATGCATATTAGCAGCTACACAACACAGACAAGATTATAATTTTATAAGAGTTCTTCCAATTACACTGTCTTCTGCAGAATTAAGAGTACCTAACTAGTGTTTCACAACATTACTTTGATACTTTTTTTAAAAAATGTTTTTACAAACAAATGCAAGGTTATTCTATCTGTTAATCAACAAATCCTGACACTGGGAGAGCCAGTAAGCCAAATGGTGGGCATCAGCTCTACAAAACCAACACTTTACCTCTTTGTCTTCTTCATTCATATTTTCATATCCCCCTTGGAGATATGCTTAGAGCATTCCCAGTTTATGGATATAGACTACCAGTATATTTAGGGAAACAACAGTTAAAAAAGAACAAGCTCAATAAGGAAAATGTTTTCCTCATACTTTTACCAACAGCAAGACACACCTCTTAGCATAAGAGCCTTCCCTTTGGGGCAATTTCCTTGCATCTCCCTTCTTCCCAAATAGCTCAGCAATCAACAAGCCATTAGAGCATACATACAAAGTGGGCTCACAGGCAATATGGCTGTATTTTTGTGTGGTGTTTACCCTATAAATATACACATCATCAAATAACCCATAAACAAATTGTTCTGCATCATGGGTTTGCAATGCACAGTTTACCCAGACAGCTAATCATCCTGCTCTCAACTTCCATCTGGACAGAGAATCCTCACAGAAAAGGAAAAAAACCAAGAAAAACACATCTGGAAAAAACACTAGGGTACAACAGTGCATTTCAAAACGACTAAAAGGCCTTACACATCTGCTCAGCAAGAAATAGATGATGAAGGAGGAAACAAAAAAAAAGTGATGGCAAAAAAGCTTGGGAAATGGGGGGAGGGGAATCCCCAAGATATCCTAACAACTAACTGCACTTGGGCATGGTATAATAGAGGTTGAGAAACAACTTCCCATAGCATTCAATCTGTTCTGACTCAGTAAATGACTACTGCCATGCTAGTATACAGCAAGAACAGCAATTTTAACCTCTGTTAAACTAAAATTTGTTTAAACATTCTGGAACCTTCCTGTATATTCTCTGCTTCAACCCTGATATTCCATTACAAGTGATACTGCATAAAAAAAGAAACATCTTTGAGAACAAGACAGTCACTTAAGCTATACTGAAGAAGAAAAGATTTCACAGTAGACTGAAACCCAAGAGCACAGGAAATCCTCAGAAGAAACAGAAGATCCTGTTTTCATGCAGAGGAACCTGGTAACAAATAAACTGTGTAAGAAATTAGTATTCTTCCCTGAAAGTTTGCCTGAGACACAGCATTTTTTTCCAGACACGTCTCAGTTTTGGTTTCTCTGATCAGCTAAAATGATGTATAAACAGTTAATTCACACCCAGTGTTCAATGAAAACTAAACCCTGCTAATCGAAGCCATGCAAATAGACACCTTCACTACACTGTCAAATGAAACAACCTCATCTTATCTTCTCTTAGTGAAGTTTTCTTAAGTAAATTCTCAGTTATTTGAACAATGATTACACAAACTGTGATTTCTTCTCTCATTAGACTTCCAACAAGTATATGAAAAACAAAACAACGTATCACATATCAGCTGATTGTGACAGGTCTGCAAGGCAAAACATAGTAACATATCAGATGACTGCGGTGCCTTTTAGCAAGATGCAGGCAGGATACTGCAAGCTGCTAAATCCATTTCACAAGTAAAAGTACAACTATAAATGACATTAAAAAAAAAAAAAAAATCAAAACATACCCTACCTGCAAAAAAGAAACAAATCTTCCCATCTGTATTTGGCAATCTCCCTCCACCATGCTGGAATCTGTGGCTTTAAAGACAAACATTTGTAACTACTTTGAAAAGGCTGTGCTAGACTTGTTAAACTGAAGCTTACCCTCCAAGCCATTTGTTTGCCATATAAGTATAATGCTCTATTATAAGCATACTGATGGAGCCATATAAAAATTATAATTTTATTTTTCTAAGATGGACTTATTTTGGAAGTTTCTTTCTCAATAAAAATTATTTTTTTTTTAAGGTAAACAAAGCGGGAAAAAAGGTCTCCAACACCTAAAAGAAAATAAATACAAACCATAATTCTTTAAAGACATAGGTATTACATAACATAAAGTAAAAGTTTCCATTTTAAAAAGTTTGTATGAAAGCATTTCTTATTCATGTTGCAAGGTGCTTCCTTAGCAGTTAATTACTGGAAGAACATCATACATTATTAATCAGAAGAGAAAGCTGTAAAGTGAACAATTTCTTCAAGAGATTTTGTTTTTCCTACATATCATACTGCACAAAAGAACTGACTCATCACCCTAGCTTCAAACCATTACCTGTATGACAAAAGGACACTAACAGGATACTATTAATGACAATAATTACAACACAGATAGCAAATTGTTTCAGTCATCTGCAGAAGTTGTAGTACCACTTGACAAAATACAGTTTTTAATGCAATGACAGATTAATGCTCTAAACTTGACATTTTTCTATTGGGCCACTCTCAGCAAAAATACCCAACAATAACAAATTTATCTGCATAAGAAATGCAGGTATTATTACTCCATAGAAACTAAAGGAGTCTCCATACTTCTGTAAGATCGAGCTCTGGGACAAGATTCTAAACATCACATGCTTCCACTCTACAGATTTTATGTAGCCTTTACTCTGTTTAGTGTACATCCCCCACAAAAAAAAAACCCAAAACAGTCCATTTCTTATACTAGCTCTACCCAGTCCAAGGACAACATGAAAAAAAAAATTCTTTATAGAGAAGGGAAAGGCCAGCACAGTTTTCTTCATTTCAATCATCCTGAAGCCAGCAGCTATTGTCACTGTTCTACATAAGCAAGCTTGCTGTTATCAAAGCAGATCCTACAGGGAGGGATATGGAAATGGAGAAGATAATTTCTGAATCCCTGCCTAACTCACAGAAGGCTCACCTCTCAGCTCATGCCATTCTCAAGCACTCCCTGCAGAACACCCACCAGGAACAAACTGCCACTGTAATATGTTAATCTGCATCAGTCTGACTTTTTTCATGATAGAGAGACATGGAGAAGTGTTGAGGGATCCCCTAGTATCATTTTTGGCAGCGTATCACTTTATTTTAAGATATTTAAAACCATGTCTGTTAAGAAGTGAGACTCTGCTAAGAAAAACCTCAACAAAACCCACGCTTTTTCATGCTCCTTAACTGAACCACAGCAGTTATCTTATGTGGCACTTAAAGAATAAGTCTTTATTTCAAAGATTTCGTATTCCTCAATACTGTCAACAGTCAAGGCCCTTGAAAACCTTTTTAAAAGCCCTTTTACAAGACTGCTATGAAAGACACTTCTCTTTCTCTCAAGTTTCTGAAATAGAAAACAAAGGTAAGTGGTATGTCTCTGCATCAACTCACATTAATATTCAGTCCTCAGGACCAAGAGCTGTGCTTATTCCCAGACTAACACCCCTTAAGGCAGAGCTTAAGACCAACCCTTCAGTGGAGTTACCAGTTTAATTCCAAGACAAAAAAAGCAGGGGCTCATGATTTGTCAACTGAACTTAAGAGTCACTGTATTATGTCATGGTCTAAACAGTAGTTTGAGTACTATTACCTGTACTTGAAAGACAGATGACATTAACACACTGCAACTTGAAACAATTATGATTGCCTAAGTAGGCAGGACTAGGTCAAGATATTTATTAAAGGTTTCACTGTTTTATTACAATCAAATTAGATTTATTGTTTTATTACAACTAATATAAAATCTAGTCCCAAGAGGAATAAGTCATTTTAGGATATGCTTACATATGAACAGATTTTCAATGTCACTCTTCAAAAAACAGCTGCTACAGTGTATCAGTTCAGGTTTCTGTATGTTATACATTAAACACAACCTCAACAGCCCATACTCCCTATTTTTAATGTAAATAAGGCTGCAACAAAACTTCCTGTTAATGCAACAGATAAATCTTATTGTCACCTTAAGCTAACTCAGGACAGTTACAAGACACTAATGTATACCCCTATAAACTCAAGGTCCATTATCTTTGTATCTTTGTCAGTCAAAGATACATAGAAAACATGTATCCATATTATAAAATTACACTTACTGTAGCATTTAACATAACCTGAGCCAATAATATAAATCTACAAGCCTTTACAGTAAAGGGAGCTACTTACCTCCTTCTCCGTAGAACAAGAGGCCATTATAAAATTTAGTTTCTGCCTAACAACAAAAGAAGAAATTTGTTTTTTAATAAATAGGACATATGTAATCATGCTGTAAAAATTCACACATATCATCTTGGTTTTTTTTACTAAAAATAAATTTATATATCAGCGTGCCATCTGCAAACATTTTTGTAAATAGCAATAGAAGAGAGCTGAATTTACCTCATATTTTAACTTCTTGATTTCACAGCAAAGGGCAGCATACACAGTTATTACTTTGTTAAGAACCTAGACTCAAAAGGGAAAAAAAGCACACAGATTACAAAAAGATTCACATTTAGAGAGCTTAGGTTTAGCTGTAATAACTACGTTTTTTTCTTTTAATCATAAAGCCCTTACCTTGTTTTCTGTCTTTATGAGCTCCAGTAGGGAGGACTGTTCATATGGCAAAAGCTAAAATTAAAAAAAAAACACAAAACAAACAAACATAAAAAACCCACAACAAATTGCCAGCTTTAGAAAATATTGCTAAAAAAGTAGATTTATCCAACTAGGTAAGTATTTGTCCTTATCTTCTATAAGGTCAACAATAAGAGAGCAATAACTGCACACACAGCAGGAAAGCTACGCTCATTGTGTTTACATGAAAATACCTGTCACCCTAAGCAGAAAAACTCAAGCAAAAGCAAAAAATGAAAATAAAAAAAGAGCAAAAGCATGGTAATTATGGTTTATGTATTAAAAAAAAAGCTTAGAAAACCTAAAACATGAATTAAAAATCCCAAATGCAGGAAATAGGATGCCTAGGATATGTCTGTATGTAGGCACCAACATTTTGTACTGAAGTCAGTCATGATTTTGACTAATTCATATACTCCCAGCACTGTGCTGGCCCTCCAAATGATTTATTAAAATTATTCAGACAGATGATGACTTAAGAGTGCATCTTCAGCACAGACAAGTTTCATTTGGTAACAAAGCACTTTTAAATGATATCTGCAAATTCAGATAAAATAAAAAAAACGCTTCACAGAGGACACAGAATTTATGATCAAGGAAATGACCCTTCTGAAGGACAGAAAATAGTATACCAAAGCCAGTAGTCAAAACATAACTAAATACAGTTCAGCCTGCAGTTAATTCAATGATTAGTGAGCTCTTCTGGAACCCCAGATCCCAGATAAAAACCAGCAATCCCCACAGTGAAGAAGTTGCTGGGATTAGCCTTCCCAATACATAAAAAACTCATTTCATTTCCACGATTATCCAAAAGACTGCAAAAGAATAACAGGACAACATCTTCTCTTATGAAATGTATTAAATTCTTAACTACTTGATAAATAATATAGTATTTGCTAGGTTTCTGAAACACAAAAGTCAAAATTTTTAGAGCACAAGTGCATCACACTTTTAATTCTCAGGTTTTGAAGGAAAGGGAGAACAAGGAAAATAACAGTTACAATGTATATTAAATATATTAAGACCTTTAATGCAATGGGATCAAGACTGAAGTCCCAAACATCTCCAACAGAGTCATCCAAAGCATCTTCAATTCTCTTCAGCTGAGACGTATATTCCTCAAGAAATTTTCCATAATTCTTCAACTGCACTTCAGCATGAATTTCTGAGAATTGATAACATTTGCACAGCTTTATAAACTGTTCAGTAAAGGACAACATCAAAACAATTTAATCTTTTGCTATTTAGCTTGTAGTACATCATTTCGACCCAGCATTTTTCTTTAACAGAACTGCATCTTTAGTATAAAGGTATTTCTTTAAATACAATCCTACAACTATCAGTTAAAAAAAAAAAAAAAAAAGAAACCCAAATACTATTTAAGGAATATCAAGCATCCAACTCATTTGCAGAAAACTATTTTCAAAATTTGAGTGTATTTTCAAACTAAAATCTTAAAAAAGCTAATTACAAGACCATTAAAATTATTCCAGGGCAGATGATCTAGCCATTGACTGAACCAATACACATGCAATTATATTAGAACTTTGAGGCAATGGGTCTTGGCCTGAGTAGCAGCTGTGTTTGCAGCAATCCCTCTTCCCTCTCCCCACTACCTGTCAGTAAGTCATTTGAGCGTTACACAGGAAGTTTTTTGCTTTCAGTCACTCCCCCTATTTGCAAATTCCCCATCTTCAAGCAGAACTTCTGTTAAGCACCTGGACATTGACCAGGACCCCTCCGTCCTGCCCCTCCCCATTTATACACAATTATTGACTTAGTTGCATAATCTGAACTACTGAGTAAGTGGTTACAGCTCAAGGCTTCTATGCTCAGTACACGGCTTTTTTTTTTCCTCACGAGGACTGAAGTGTCCTCCCTGTAATTAGATCACGAACCTCATAGCTTGCAATCTTCCACCATTTGTTGAAAACAGGATTATCTAAACAGGTTAAGAGAATGTAAGTCAGCTGAATAGCTGAACTTTTCCTAAACAAGAAGTCAACTCTCATGTAGCTTTAAATCTGGCTTTTTCACATTTCCACAAGTAGGCTGCTCTATTAAGTTAAAAAACTTGTATTCTGTTATTCTGTATGTTTAACCTTTTCCTCATCCAGGTTGCCAACCATGGAGCCAAATAGAAGTTGACAGCTACTCCAGTGGAAGAGCACTGCTGAATCAATTATCAAATAGAATCATTTGGGGAAAGAAAATATTCAACAGAGACCCTGAACCAGGCATAGAGGGAAGAATGAATAATGACAGATTAATAAGAAAAAGATGAGAAGGACCAGGCACAGGCACACAATTACTACAGTGAAGTCCTGAACGAATCCTAAACTACTACTTTGAATCCAGCAGCAATGCCAAAGGGCATACAGACTGCAAATCCTATCCAAGAAGCACAGTAAATTCTCCCACCCTAAGTTCTGCATTAGAGCCCTGGGGTTCTACCTGTACCTGCTGGCCAGACAGTGCACAGGCACCGTGAAAATAAGGAGACTGAATTTCAGATGTAGACAGTTAAGAAGTAAGTGAACAAAAAACATTCCACCAGCAGCATGCACTCCAGACAGTGATGTGCAGCTCTTGAGTTGTACCATCATATTATTTTATTACATGAAATTGATCTCATCTTTCAGGTTCCTTCCAGTGCATCTCCTGGCAACTCTGCTGCAGAAAACCAGTAAACCATGGATGGATGCAGAGGCCTGCAGAACAGTTTAGCACATCAGCTTCAGTACTTTACTAGTAGAAAAGCACAGAAAATTTATTGTAGAGGTGCACTGCAGTATAAACCCAATCTGCTCTTCTCCCTTTGCACAAAAAACAAACTCAGAGCGCAGAAGCTGACAGAGATATTGTGCCTTTACAGGTAGAACAGAAAAAGTTTTTGAGCCTTAAAATAGCAGGAAATTGGCAGTGCTGTTCAAATTGATTCCTTCAGAAAGAGGCATTTCTCAAACAACATCTCACAGCAGCACTCTGCTGGAGACCCTCAAGCTTGTCACCTTACCAGCAGCCAAAGGATGGATTTGAACAGTGCTACGCTCAACATAACTGATATTAAATAATTCCAAAACCTTAACTATTAATCATCAGTTTGCCACTTGTACTGAACATATATAAAACATGAGACAGGTGTGAATACTTTTTCACCATTTAGAGAGGCAAGAGAGTGAAAGCTAGCCAGAGGCAGACAGGGTTGAACTGATGAAAAAATGACTTGGAGATAGGGGAAGCTTTTTAAGATGCAGTAAAGTTTTCTTAAATAAACAGGCTCACAAGAAAATTTTTAAAAAAATCATAGAAAGTAGGTATTTAGTTTTTCTTCAGAGCAGCACACATACACACACAAGGTGTTATCTCTTTAAAATAAAGTTTAATTTAGTTTCTTAGGAGATAAAATTAAAGCATTATAATTAGAATAGTGTGAGAAATCTATGCAGCAGTACAGGTCCCCCAACTTAATCTTATCTTCTTGCATAAAATCAACAAAATCATAATTCAGTAGACTTACTGCCACAGCAGGATTTTCAAGTGCTATATCCATAAATATCTAAGACTTAGTTTCTTGTGTCCTCAGCTAAGGATGTTATAATTGGTAAAGCTTAGTAACTCAGGTATAAAGCAAAGTAGGCAACAACAACAAAAAGTGCTTTTCAAGTGACAGAATTCTTTGGGGTTTTTTTGCTTTTTCCTAGAAGAACATCGAGTGCTGGTCTCAAGGGAAGATCAGCCTGTTTGTTCACCATGCAGATGGTGCTAATGGAACATATTATGTCATGTAAAGTCCTCGTAACTGTACAATGTCACAGACAAACTAGCACAGAACTGTCATTTTGCATAAAAGCATCATTATCCACTCCAAAGCTAGAGGACTGGTAAAAACTTCTACTCACTACAGTTTCAATTTCCACTGAAATCCAGATTTAATTAATATGTCATGAGCAGTATCATCCCTCAAGATAACATTATATGTGAAACAGTTGGTCCACGAGTGACATATTTGCACAGCAACACCTGGTGTAGTTAATTTGGCACAGTTCACTTTACAGCGTGTATTTCAGCGTGACAGCCATACACATTCCCCATTTAGAAAGTAGGTCACCTCCACGGGTGCGAGAAACATGGATTTTGACAGACATACAAACTCACTATCAAAGCCTTAAGCATTGCAAGGTGGTGTTTATTTTCAAAGGCGAAACTGCAAGTGACCACCCAGCTCCATGCCAGAAATCCTTTACCAAGGGAATCCACATACAACTGAATTATCTCTACATGAGTTCTCTAGCTAACGGAGGAAGTAACTGCAAAAATTTGTGAGCCACGACAAATGATGGGGAAGGAAAGGCACAGCATAGCCATTACAAGCTCTCCCCTGCCCCTGTTCGAGCAAGGGAAAAAAAAAAAAAAAAAAAAAGTCAAGCTCGTCAGCCTGCTTGCTCCCTCCCTGCCAGGTTAGGGCCACTGGAGACGACTCCATCCCTGGAAGTGTCCAAGGCCAAGCTGGAGGGGGCTCTGAGCAACCTTATCTAGTGGGAGGTGTCCCTGCCCACGGCAAGGGGGTTGGAACAAGATCTTTAAGGCCCCTTCCAACGCTGAAAATTTCTATGATTTCTATAATTCTATGACTCCGCCCAGGGGGGGTAAAAGATGAAGGGTTGGGATAGCCATTCTCTCACCCCAAACAACCCCCGATAACCATGGAGGGGGTGATGGGAGGTAAAAAAGGTCACCGCGACAGCCCTAACCGGAGGCCTAACCGGAGGCCGGGCAGCACTCGGCTGGCAGCGGGGGGAAGGGGTGAGACGAGCGCCCGTCTCGCCGCACCGAGCGGGGTCTCTGAGGGAAGCTGGGGGCGCGGCGTGACCCCGCTCAGCTCCCACAACTGCTTCCTCCCGCTTCCTTGCTTCCTTCCTTCCTTTCCTCCCTCCCGTTCCCAGCGAGGGTTCAGCGGTGCGAGGGGCCAGGAGGGGCTCAGGGCCGGGAAAGGAACGGGGGTCCCCTCAGCCCGCGCCTTCCCACCGTTCCTCTGGCGGTTACCGCCGCAGCCCCGCCGAGACTCGCCCGGCGGGTGCCTCCCGCCTCGCCTCGCCTCGCCCCGCCCCGCTCGCCCGCCCTCCCTCGGGCTCACTCTGCGAGCCGTCGTCCAGGCGGTCGAACTCCCAGTCCGGCGAGAGGGTCTCCAGCGCCATCGCCGCCGCCGCTGCAGCCGCCGCCACCCGCGCCCGGCAGCGGCTCCGCCTCCTCCCCTGACTCAGGCGCACGAGACTTCCTGGCCGGCCCCCGCGCCGCACGCTGGGAAATGGAGGCGGAAGGGAAAGGGAAAGGGAAGGGAAAAAGGAAGGGGAGTTGGTGCCGGAGGGGTCGGCACTGGGGCTCCGGGATGGGCGGCAGCGACCCCGCCGGGACGGCCGCTACACAGCACCCCCACCGCCCCCCTCCGACTCCCCCCTCGCCTCTCTCTCCCCAGGCGCCCCTGAGGCGGGGCTGTGTGCCCAGCACCGCTCCGCCCCGCCGCGCCCTGCCCCAGTGCCTGCCCTGCGGGATGCTGCCCCGGGCGCTGCGGCTCCTTACCGGCTCGGCGGGCCGCCTCTCAGGTGTCGGTGCCGCGGGGTGCTGTCCCCGGTAGCGGAGGTCGGGGGGGGTTAAAGCAGAGGGAGAGAGGGCGGGGAGCAAGCAGAGAGAAGGGAAGAGAGCGGGCGGTGGGGCTGCCCGCGTTCCTGCGGAGCGAGGAGCGGCTCCTCAGGGGTGCGGTGCGACACGGGAGCCTTAGTCTCATCTCCTTCCTCACCCCCTCCGCCCCCAACCCTGGCATGTGTGATCTGATCGCTTTGGTGAGCCAAGGCCTGTCTCTGAGGCACCGGGGTTTTGGGAGCTTTTCTGCTTTTCCCCTGGTCTCCAGGGCCCCATCCCTCTCACAGGGATTCCACGCCTCTGTCGCGGTACTGAGAAGGGGAAAAACTCTCGGGTACAGCCGGTAGTGTGTGACACCCCCCCAAGTCCCTCTCAGCACTTCCCCTTTCTGATGCTGGAGGAAGGAAGGAAGGAGAGGAAAGGGAGAGGAGAGGTAAAGGAGAGAGGAAAGAGAAAAGAGAAGAGAAGAGAAGAGAAGAGAAGAGAAGAGAAGAGAAGAGAAGAGAAGAGAAGAGAGAAGAGAGAAGAGAGAAGAGAGAAGAGAGAAGAGAGAAGAGAGAAGAGAGAAGAGAGAAGAGAGAAGAGAGAAGAGAGAAGAGAGAAGAGAGAAGAGAGAAGAGAAGAGAAGAGAAGAGAAGAGAAGAGAAGAGAAGAGAAGGTGAAAGGAGAGAGAAGAGAAGGGGAGAAGAGAGGAGAGGAGAGGAAGAGAGAGAGGAGAGGGAGACGGAGAGGAGAGGAGAGGGAGAGGAGAGGAACTGTCCCAGCTCTGGGGAAGGGTCTGGAGCTCAGAGACAGCTGCATGGGGCGACTGCTGCGATAGTGCCACCTGAGCATCTCACTGTCATTTGTTGTCTCACAGAGCCATGAGGTACTTACCTGCATGCAGTCAAGTCACTGCTGGGTTTTTCTGTTGGTTTGGTTTTGTTTGTTTGCTTCTTATTTTTTTTTCAGGGGCCTGATGGGTGTAATATCAAAGAACAAAAATAGAAGTACTTTGGATAGTAAGGGAAGTAGCCATTCAGGGCCATTAGCGATGACCACAGATATTCCATTACCTCAGTAGAATCTGTAGCATCAGCAGAAAAGGAAGTAGCTTCAAAAGCTGTATCACCAGGAGCATCAGCAATTTCAGTCAGGAAAATGGCACCAAAAATAGCAATTCCAATGAGAGATGTAAGCACAGGATCATCCATCAAAGCAAACTGTGTAATACCAAAAGTCTGAAAATAGCACCTACTGTAATTGTTTTCTTGTTAGAAGAAATCCATCCTTTGGAATCTGTTGATTTTTAAATGTCTATAGGGAGGAAAGATTGGTGGGTAGGTTTATTGCTGTTGAATTTTTACTTACTCAAAGTGCATTTTAAGAGACCCACCTGGGTCTGGGAAAGAAGAGATCAAAATCAGTTTTGTGTGAAATTGCATATTATTTTTTTATGGGACAGAGCTCTACTTCGGTAAATGTAAAAGAATCATAACGTGAATATGTCTTCTCCAGTCATCAGCTTCTATGAAGACTTAAGCTGTTTATATTGAGTTTTTTAATGCCCCTAGAAGTTTTATTGTGAAGGATGTTGACAGCTGACAGCGAGCACAGTTGTGTCTAGGGAGATGATAAGTATCACACAAAATGAATCCACAATTTATGCGGGACATTCCGTCTCCAGTCATGCAGGTGAGGTTTTCACTGAACTCAGTAGAGCTGCTATACGTATGTTCAAAGCCAAGGTATGTCTTCCAGTTTTGAAAAACAAAAGCATAGGAAAATTTTCTCTACAAACCTCAGGTACTTTCTTTGAAACGAAATACCCTTTCTTTCAGCTAAGGAAAGCTGCTGCTTAAAAACTAGTCATGAGGCTTTTTGTTACCTGTCTCAGAAAAAAACCTGTCCTTGAGTTCTGTCAGAGGAGACAAGAGAGAAACTTGTAGAACTGGCACTCGGTAGGGCCCTCCCTTCCTCACATGAGAACTAAGTTTCTAAAGGGTAAAATACATTAGGCTTGTTCATTGTAAGGTTCTGAGATTGTCAAAACTGAGTGCAGGGTAACCAAATTGTTCTATACAGTGGCCACACCAAAGAGTGCACCTTGATCCCCATGGCATAAGCTGATGCAACAGTTATTTTTGAATATGGAAAAGTAAATTATTTTAAAAGAAAATGTACTGAAATATTTTATTTCTTAAAAAATGATCAGGAGGCTCCATAACTGTTGTGATAAAATCACAACTGGACTCAAAACAAGTTCACCATTAAATTTTATGCTGTCATTCATGATGCATTGCTGGGTTTTCCTTTGGCTCACTAGGTGGCAGCGTTTTGTTACTGACACTATTTAGGTCAATTCTAGATGCTGCAAGAATTCCTGTTTCCTCTGAAAATCTGATTTAGACTTGATCTTGAAGCTGACAGTTCTAGTGACAGCAAGTCTAGCTCAACTTTGTTTGATAAGTTTAATGTCAGTGGCTTTATCCTGTTTGTTTGTGTGAAGTTATCAATATTTTACAAAGATTTCTGAAAATCAGGTTATGCTCACAGCTTTCGTTTGTACCAGGAAACTTTTATTTGATTCAAGCCTACAGAAGTTGGTAAGATTGCTCAAATATCAGTTAGCATCTTGAGATAATACAATGATCAGAAAAGTCCTTTTACTTTGTTTTATAATGTGTTTTTTGGTAAGCTGAATATTACTGAACACAGCCATAGTTGAGAAAACAATAATTACTTTTGACCAGACCAAAATGATCATGAAAGTAAAATTTCATATTGGACTTCCACATGAAGTGAGTGAAATATGATCATAAATATGAGTCAGCTGAAATGACTTGTTAAATTTGAGTACTAGAAAGGATAGGTGAGAGAACAAAGTCAAAAATATGGTAGTATTTATATGGTACTGTGACCATACTATTTATCAAGGAAAGAGTCCAGGTACCTTTGAATTCACAAATCAACAAGGGCTTGATTCCATGATGTACTTTTTCCTTTTAATTAACCTGGTTGGAAGTATCATTCAACATCGGACAATACACTTACCTGGTATTTTTAAACAATATTTTAATGATGTTTGAAACCTTATTGAGTAGTTTAACAGGCATTTAAACATTTTGTAAAAATAATAATAAAGAAAAGCCTAGTGAAAAGCACCCAGAGTGTGAATTTCTTATACAGACAGGCAAAGCTATACCAAGATTAATGGAAGTGTAGTTACTTATAGGAGAAAGAATTTGGCTTGCTGGGTCTGCAGCAAAGCAACTGTACTGTACATTCCATGTCTGTGGAACAATTAATGCTCAGCTCCCTGATTATTTTAAGTCAAATAATGTTCTTGCTCAAAGTTTTCATGGCAGGATTCCCAGAAAGGATTTACTATCCAAGATCTGCTCTTTGCAGTGCTGTTCCACAAATATGACACCAGCTTTTGCAGAAGTAGTTTCTATTCTGTGCTGTGGAATTTGGGAGACTTCGATTTATGCATTATGCATTTGATTATGAGTAAGGCATAAGTCATGTCATAATTCTTTCTACAAGTTAAACTGATAAAATAATTCCATTTCCTCATCAACAGTATGCCACCTTTTGGTTACTCTGGAAAAACAACACATCAAGAATAAGGTTTTAAATGGTTGTCTGCATGACAGAAAATCCCTATCGGTACATTCTAAAAGCCTTAAAAGTCGGGCCTGAAATGAAGTTAAGACCCACTGGGGGAAAAAAAAAAAAAAAGCAAATTTTAAATATAAATGTTGCAGAGATAAACAAGAAATAACTTTCCCATTAAATCTTGCTTAGGAAGTAGAAAAACATGAAAAGTTTCTGTTGTATAAAATTTTAGTTCAAACTTGTCATGCAGTTAACTTGGGAAATAACCAGTACAAAGTATTACTCTGTTGTTTTTTTTTTTTTAATTACTCAGTCTTTAAAACTGTGTGGGTGAACTTGAAAGTACTGAGGAATTTGAGCCTGAGTTGTGACCAAATCTGTATTCATTATGAAAAGCTTCAGCA
Organism: Heliangelus exortis; assembly: GCF_036169615.1. Classification (NCBI taxonomy): domain Eukaryota; kingdom Metazoa; phylum Chordata; class Aves; order Apodiformes; family Trochilidae; genus Heliangelus; species Heliangelus exortis. Next base: position 141,899,466 of record NC_092422.1, on the reverse strand, counting down.
AGGCTGATTTGCAACAGAAAAACAAAACAAAAATAGAACACCACCAAAACAAACAAACAAAAAACTTATGCAGAGCTAATTTAGTTGATTATTGAATCGCAGGGCATGATTTTTCAGAAGAAAGCAAATCCTGGAAGATTCTGAGCAGGCACTTCAATATTTGCAGGTATTCAGCATCCTATGGAATGCAGCCTCCCCTAATGATCTTGCCAAGTCTTGATGATATCTTCAAAGACGCTGACTAATTTTTGCTTCACACAAATCAAGGATTTACAGTGTTCAGGTGCATTAAGACTTACATTTGCTTATGTACATTTTGGCACATTTAAACATACTGTTTGGTGGGGATGTTTTGGTGAACAAGCACATTTAGCTCCTAAATAGTTTTTTTATATATATCCACATACCTGCTTTTGCAACTTGCTGTCATACATCTCTGGAAAATTAGAAGATAGAAAAGGGGCAGCCCATGCTGGGAGGCTTATTAAGGATTATTAATAATAAACACCTAAGGGGTGGGTGTCAAGAGTGGAAATCTCTTTTTGGTGATGCCCTGTAATAGGTCAGGGAATAATGGGTTTAAGCTAGAACATAGCAAGTTCCACCTCAACATGAGGAGAAACTTCTTTACTACAAGGGTGATGGAGCACTGGAACAGGCTGCCCAGAGAGGTTGTGGAGTCTCCTTCTCTGGAGACTTTCAAAACCCACCTGGATGCATTCCTGTGTGGCCTGCCCTAGGTGACCCTGCTTGGCAGGGGGGCTGGACTGGATGATCTCTAGAGATCCCTTCCAATCTCTTAACGTTTTATGAGTCTATTATTCTATGATTGTATGATAATTGCAGGCTCTTTTCCAAATCTAAACTTTGGCGTTAGGAAACAAGGATCAGAACTGGAAGAAAAAAAATCAGGTGAGAAAACTTAGTGTATAAAATGTGCTCCAAATCTATTGCATATTTATCCATTGATAACAAGAAATTTTGATAATTTGCAAGGTATTTTCCTGACAGATGCACAAATCAGTGGAGAATACATTGTGTCACTTTTTCTGAACAAGATAAAGCCCAGAGGAGGGCATAATAACCATGAGAATATTTAATCATTTTCTTAGTGCCAAAAAATGTACAATTGTATGGAATTTGTGCAACTTAACATCAAGCTGTAGGAAGACTACACACACACACTGATTCTTCTTCCTCTCTAAGGCAGTGAAATGGTTCCTTTAGTAAGGACTAGATGTCCAAATATTTTCTATTTGAGCACCAAGTGGTTTTGATGAGTTGCAGATCTCATGCAAGTGTGTGTACAGTCCCTGTATTGCTACAGCATGACCTATCAAACTGTGCAATTAATCTTCCTTAATGAAGCTGCTAATTCAAAAATAAGATTAAAACTAGACATTTCAGACCAACAGTGCCTGCACAGCTAAATGATGTGGTTTAGTCCAACAAGTTTTTGACTTTTAATGCTTTTATTGTACAATTTTAAAAAGGAGTATTTAAAAAAAAAACAAAAAAGCTGAACACTTCTAGCAATGAAATTTGATAGATTTTATGTGAGATAATTAGAAAATATGAGGCCATATACCCTGGCCTCATATGGCAAGGGTATACATGGAAGTATCCAATAACCACGGAATATATTTTATTTTAAAAAGAAGCCAGAAAGCAAAATCTTGTAGCCTTCTTAATAAAAATCTGGAAATACTGTACACCTTTCTAAACCCATAGTACCACAGATACTATGTACATACATATTCTCCCTCTTTATTAGTGGGACTTTTTGATGAATTCTGCTAGTTTAGATGTTAATATCTCAAGGCAAAGGAACTCACTCATCCCCTTAGCTAACTATTCCATAATGTAATAAATCACCACACACTCCAAATGAAGGTATAATGAGAAGAATCTTCATTGAAGTGAGCGAAATATGCCCCTAGGTTTTTCACCACTGAACTGAATACTGATTTTCATTGCTGAATTCTTATTGGAAAAGCAAGGTCCAGTGGTCTATTTCAAAGACTTTATGCTGACACATACACTTACAGGACTGAGAAGAGCCTTGAATAAAGGGCAGGATAAAGTTTTGCTACAGAGGAATAAATCAAGGAATGAATTATGTTATGAGAGTCATCATGCAAGCCCTTTTGCAAATTTACTCCACGGGGTTGTACCATCTTGATTTTACCATGTGTAGCACCTTGATTTCCTCCTTCCTTTGGGACTGGCACTATTTGCCTCTTGCTGTGCCTCACCTTCCCCTTTCCCCCAGCCATGGAGGGAGCAGCAGTTCTAAAGCAGTGCTCTCCTTTCAGGGACAGCTGAGCAACTCAAATACCCTGAAGAAGAGGCTGGGCACCCCAGACATTAACATCACAGTTCTTTTTCAGGAAAGCATAAAAAAAAATAGGTGAGAAACAGATGTTTACAAGTGCTAGGCAAGACTTTGTCCACTGTATTTCCTACTGCAGTTGTATCTCTGCAGGTCATGAATTTGGCTTAAAAGTTGCCTCTGATCTTTCTGATGTGGCTCACATCTCAGCCACATAATGGCCAAGTTTTTAATTTTTTGCTTCTATGTTTTCTTGACAGGAACAGTGTATTTCAGCCTTTTACTCACCCCAGTTCTTTAAGTATTGCTGGATTATAAACCTGACTCAATTTGCAATTAGGCTTGTTTTACCACCATGCTTACTGCCAAACTTTGGAGTTTGCTATTCATATGCCTTTTGGAGTCATTCTCATCTGCTTCTGATTTTTTTTAACACTTTGAATTAATGTTTTCAAGATCTAATTAATACTTCTGACAAGAAGATTTTGTTGTGACTTTAGAAAAATATTGAAGTTGAAACCTTTATGTTAATAAATGACCTCAAATGCTATTTTTATAAATGATGAAGTAGAATGAGCTGCTTAAAAAGTTGAATCATAGAATCATAGAATAGTTTGGGTTGGAAGGGACCTTAAAGATCGAGTTCCAACCCCCCTGCCGTGGGCAAGGACACCTCGTGATAGACCAGATTGCTCAAAGCTCCATCCAACCAGTCCTTGAACACTTCCAGGGCGGGGGCATCCACAGCTTCTCTGGGCAACCTGTTCCAGTGTGTCACCACCCTCACACTAAATAATTTCCTCCTAATCTAAAGTAAGTCTTTTTCAGCTTCAAACCCTTGCCCCTCATCCTGTCACTCCATTCCCTAGCAAAAAGTCCCTCCCCAGATTTCTTGTAGGCCCCCTGTGATATTCATAGAATCATAGAATTGGCTGGGTTGGAGGGGACCTCAGAGATCATCAAGTCCAAACCTTGATCCACTACCCCTGCAGTTACCAGACCATGGCACTGAGTGCCACATCCACTCTCTTTTTAAATATCTCCAGGGACGGAGAATCCACCACTTCCTGGGGCAGCCCATTCCAATGCTTGATCACCCTCTCTGTAAAGAAATTAATTCTAATATCCAACCTAAACCTCCCCTGGCACAAGAGAGAGAGACCATGCCCTCTTGTATTGGTGAGATGGGCTTCCAGAAAGTCATGAGTGGTTTTTTTAGCCTCCTTACTAGCATTTTGGGCACGCTGTAAACTAAAAACGCGTTTCGATAACCTCGATGATCTTTGCCTGTGACAACCCTTACACCAATGTCGCGCCTACACCCTCGGGAGAGAGGACCAAGCTGGAGATGATCGGCTCCGCTGCCTCTCAGGCGGGTTCATGGCCAAGGGACCGCAGTGACCCCGCGGCAGGGGAGGACGAGGGGCGCCCCACGCTCCCCGTGCCACAGAATGCCACCCAGGTGCCCGTGACTCGCATGTCCCCGCATGTGTGCCGGGAGCCGCTCACCCCACGCCTCCAGTCCCTGCCCTCGGGACACCCGGGCAGGGCACAACTCTCCGCCGGGGGTTGCGCCTCGCAGGGGGAGCGGAGGGCAGGGGCCCTTGGCTGGCTCTCCGCCCACCTCCGCGGGGCTACAGCCCCCGGCCGCCCGGGCGGGGCCGCGCCGCCGCGGCCGCGGATGCAGGGTCTGGCGGCGCGCCAGAGGCATCGGCGCGGGTTGCATCAGACGAAGAGCTCGGCTGCCGCCGCCGTGCTGGCTCGGTCTGCGCCGGGCGACCGAGGGAGCCGGGGGTCCGGCGGAGCCCCGGCAAGATGCTGCGAACAGGCCCCCGGCTGCTGCGGACCATCTGCACGACGGCGGCGGTGAGTAAGGTGGGGGCGGGCAGCGGAGGACGCGTTCCCCTTCCCCTCCTCCCACTCCTTGCCCCTTCCCCTGTGAGGTGCCGGGGGCGAGAGACGGGGGCTGTTCGGCCGTAGGGCAGCGAGGGGCCGAGCGAGAAGGGGGGAAGGGGTAGGAGGGGGCATGGAGAGTGACGGGCATTGTCTCGCCGGGGTTTTAGTAAAGTGCGTGCAGGCGCGGGAAGGTAGGGAGGGTTCGGGAAAGGGCTTGGTTTGGGTGCAGAACCATCATCTCGCCCTGGGAGCGGGATCGCAGCCATCATCTGGGCGCTGCATCCTGCAGGGATGTGCCTGGCAGCTGCAGGGAGCGGGCACCGGCGATGCTGTGGTACTCGGCAGTCATCAGCCGTGTGTCGCGAACAATGTGAGTGTGTCTGCTCGCTGCCTCCCTCACACCGAATTTTCCCAGTGGGAAGCTGAGGGGTTGCCTGCTCAGTTAGGAAGCACCGTGCCCGTCCCCGGTGCTGGAGAGAAGCCCCTCGCTTTGGCCTAGGAGGGGAGTCTTTAGTTTGTGACCTTCTCATCTCCAATTCCCAGTTCTGGGGTGCTGGTTGCTCGGGGGCTGAAGTGGCCCTGCCTGATGGCCTGAATTCCTCTTCACCCCATGGCTCTGTCTTTTGCAGCCCTGCGCATTGGTTCCGAGCTGTTCTGTATGTCCTGTCAGAGGTATGGACTGCAGAACTCCTGCGAGGAACGGCTCCCCCAAAGCCTCTCCCCATTCAAATTGTCCAGATGTGCAGCTCTGGCAAGCTTAATGAGCCTGGGAGAAGATTTGTATTTTCTTTTTTTCCCCCCTAAAGACTGTTCTTTGTTTCAAGTTTGGTTTAGCCTGAAGACAGCAGTCCTACTAAGTTATCTGCATGGAAAGGGTTGGAATAAATAGATTTAACACAAGCTTTTTGGAAATGGAATCAGCAGTGCCAAAGAAATGAGAATGAATGATGAGAATGAATGAGTGATGAGAGCACATTGCCTGTGGATGTGTAGATGGGAGGGAAGGCTCTACAACAGTTTTCTATTAGGAGGCACTGGAATTCAGCACATGTAGGGGGATCCTCAATAGAAATAAAATTGCAGTACTTCTTTTCAAAGCAGGCATAACTCTACATTTAATTTTTGAAAGAAGCAACATGAAAATATTTACTAGCTTCATTAAATTCTCAGAATAAATAAAATATTGTAATCTCCATAACAGTAAATTTCATAACCAGGGTAGCAGTTACTAAATTTTTGCCTTTGAAAAATTTGATTAGAAACTGATACCCAATTGAATGTTATATACACAAAAATATATTTGCAGTAATAGAAAATTACTTTTATCTGTGAAGTAAATAGTCTCATATGGATAGGTTTTGTAACATTGAACTCTTCTAAGGGAAGAAAATGTAGCTCTTGGACTTGTCATTTTTAGGAACTAGAACTTGACAAAACAGTTACCAGTGTTTGTCAGGATGCTTCTTTATGCACTGGTAAATTCTATTTATTAGTTTTATTTTTAGTTAGATGTTTTGTAGCAAAAAGACCCACAATAGAATGGAAGCAAACATTAAAATACTATTTATATTTTAATGAGCCACTGTAAAATATATTCTAGCATTGTATCAACAGATTTTATGGCCAGAATATTAAATATAGAGCTTAAACCTAAACCTGTACTTTCATACTGGGACAAGAAAATCTGACTGAAAATAAATCTGACTTTGAGACAAGTTGAGCACTCAAGATAAGACTGTTGGTACAAATACTCAGGTTTTTAATGCTTTACTTTTATCATATTTTCTTCATATGGAGTGGGAACACTTGAATAGGGGAACAGAATTAATATTTATCTGTTTTATAATTGAAGCAGAATAGGACGTTAAAGAAGAAATTAAAAGTTGAGACAATGAAAGCAACAGAATTACAGTGAGCACTAAGTTCGAAATTCCTATTTTTTTGTCAGTACTGTCATAATAACTAGTGATCCAGCATCTATCTAGCACATTATTCAACAGCTAGTTTGTTTTACTGTTCTTTAATGAGTTTGCTTCTTGAAAACTTCTTGATGAGTTGCAGTGATGGTAAGCTGGTCAAAATGTGCCATGTAATAAGAAAGCAAGCACCAGGCTGCTTTTCATTCCTGTGTAATCTTACAGAACTTTCAGCTTCAATTTGGTACAACTGTCAATTTTCAATTAAGACATAAAATGAAGGTTTGAATTTGTGGTCTGATCATGCAAATCCTTACACATATAGGACTTCTTTTCTTTCTCTCTTTCTTTCTTTCTTTCTTTCTTGCTTTCTTGCTTTCTTGCTTTCTTGCTTTCTGGCTTTCTTTCTGTCTTTCTGTCTTTCTTTCTGTCTTTCTGTCTTTCTGTCTTTCTTTCTGTCTTTCTGTCTTTCTGTCTTTCTTTCTGTCTTTCTTTCTCTCTTTCTTTCTGTCTTTCTGTCTTTCTGTCTTTCTGTCTGTCTTTCTGTCTGTCTTTCTGTCTTTCTGTCTTTCTGTCTTTCTGTCTGTCTTTCTGTCTTTCTGTCTGTCTTTCTGTCTGTCTTTCTGTCTTTCTGTCTTTCTGTCTGTCTTTCTGTCTGTCTTTCTGTCTGTCTTTCTGTCTTTCTGTCTGTCTTTCTTTCTGTCTTTCTTTTAAACTCCGTAGAAATCCTGTGCATGGGTGACTTGTGGGTTTGGCCCCACCTTTCTGATGGTGACAGCTTATGTGTTAACATGTCACAAGCAAATTGCCATGCCTAAGCCAGATGTTAGTTGAAAGCATGCAGTACATGCGTGCCATTCATTGAGAAAGTAATTCAAGAATCCCTGGTCACAGCACGAGTGCCAAATCCATCTTGCAATTGAAATCAGTCTCCATTTGGGTAACTTGCTATAAGTGTGAGACAGCAAAGCTGTTTTGCTGCCAGGCTGGTGTTGTTGTGTGCTACAATGAAGAAGCAGGACTTAGCCTTCAGTCTTCTCAATTTTGCCATTTTGGGGTCTTTTTGTTCCTCTGGGGACTGTGTTCCCCATTTGCTTCTCACCATGTGTTGACTTGTTCCCACAACTAGCAGAAATCAAGCATTTGTAGCTTTACTGGAAGCATGTTGATTTACAGCAACTGAAATTTGGAAGTGGAACTGGTATGCAGTTCCATGTAATATGAGAATCAGATTTATTCACTGGGAAACATGAACTAAGAGTTGAGTCTAGGAGTAGAGAATGTATATTTTATTAACACTTGATGAATGCGTGGAGAAAAAAGGAGCTCTTAAAGTGGTGATAAAATTGGACAGAAAATTACAAGATTGGTCAAGAATCAGAAAAGTAACAGTACAGCAGTATTTTTAAAGTATTAGAAAGTGGAGGTCAGATAAATTCATCAAAGTAATCATAGGACATGATTGCTTGTGATGACAGAGGACTAGATTTGCTAAAGAGATCCCTTCCAGTCTTGTTTTTACTGAGAGATGTCAACAAAAAATGAAAGTAGAGTAAATAACTCCAATCTGGACTACCTTTAAAGTTTCTTCAATATACTAGTTGGGCTACCACTGCAAATTAGCACTGTATAGAAATCTGAGGATTTTATACCATGCCAGACATGCTCAGTGATCCAGCAGTTTAATCTTCTTCCAGCTTTCCTGCTGTAGTTAAAGTAATCAGGAAAATCGGATGACTGCTTCTTATAATTCAGCAACATTTCTGCTGTAAAAGCAAATATATCAGTCGTAAAATACTGGTAATGAGATCTACCTATATTCATTGAGCCTTGATAGATAAGTATTGCAATGATAAGTTGTGCTCCTTGTGATTCAGAGCAAGGTCATATGTTTTTGAAGAACAAAACAGTGGCCATATTTTATGCATTACGGCCAGCATTGCAGCATAGATTAGGAATATTATCATCACCAGCTTCACAGAAGTTTTTGATCATCCTACTATAACAATCTGATTTTGCAAGAACCAGAGTTATGTCTACCTGTGTATCTTGTTACTTGTTACTACTGCAGATGCACTGGTGCAGACTAATGCAATTTCATTTTGAGGGAAAATACTATCTCTAGACAAATAATTATTTCCTTTTGTTTATATAAAAAATAAAAAGCACACTTCAATATTCTTGTAATGGAGCCTACCTGTTCGTAACTCACTGTTCTAAGGCCATCTGCACAACTAAAGTGTAACTTGAAACCAGCAAAACACATCCATAATATTTCAGCTGTGAAACGAAACAGGCTGTGGTTTTCAGTAACCTGTTTTTCAGGACATTTCTGTTTGTCATAGAATTTGTCATATGATCTGATGGGCAGTCCGGACCATTTGCTCTGGACAATAACCCACTAAGTCAAGGTATCCTCATGTTCCAGCCATGTGGTTAAGATATTCAGACAGCACTTTGATTTGTCATTATCATTCTGATCTTATGGCATCTAATGGGTCATTCTAATAAATGGAAGTCAAAGTCCAGTTGGGAAGGAAGAAGTTAAGAATAAAGGTGAGGAGTATGTGGATTTATTTTCTACCCATCCTTCAGGCATTCTGAGGAGGAGGATGTTAAGTTTTCTATTTATTCTCTCTGGACCTTTCCTCATCAGCCAGGCCTGGTAGTCAATTTGTTTTTCAAAGGTTTCCAGAAGCTGATGCAAAGGCATCCCTCATAAGGGATGATTCCACCCTTCTGCCAGTGCCTTCATGCTCATTCCTGCTCCCCTCCTGGACCTGTGTTAGGACTTGTGGCAGGGTGATGAATTAGATTAGCAATACATCCAGTTAAGAATAAGCTGCATTTTGTCAGGACAATGCCTCCCTATCCTGACACCCTAATCCATTTCTTGCAGCTACAGGAATACCAGTTCTGGGATAAAGGAGGTGTTGGAGGCAAGAGACTGGAGGTAGGGTGGGAGGGGTGCACAACTGTCCCTCAGTTCTAAATAGACTGTGGAGAAAATTGTTTTCTCAGGGTGCAAGCACTTGAATAATGTAGCATTACATGATATCCTGATATCATAGTAGTGTTGTGATTATAACTATCCTAAAAAGAAGAAGTTGGCACACTTATTGGCACATACTCAGTCTGAAGAAGCTTAAAGCTTTTAAGTGTACTGGAATGCAAATGCAGAAGGCTGTGGGAGTCAAACAAAGGAACCCTGCAGTAGTCGCTTGGAGGAGGGTCAATGGGTGAACATTACTTTTAACTTGGCAGGAACAATGCAGGTTTGTCTTCTTTAACCTGTATATATTAACCACAAATAATATGCCACCATTTAAAAAGGGATTTAAGGAACATGTCCAAGGCACCTAAGTTATGCCCAGAAAAATGTTTTACGTGTTTGTTTAAAAAAATAGTATAAAGTTAGTTTTTTTAAATCATATTAGTTGTGACTAAAAATAAGATCATGCAACTCGTTTTGCCTCTTGTATCAAGGAGTGGGTCCTATCTCAAGTGTATTCTCTCTGTCATTAATCTCAAAAAATCAATTTTTATTCTTTCAAAGACAGGGTAGATTTGGGTAGAAAGAATAGTCCATATGAAATCAAAATTGAACATTGATCAAGAAGGAGCAAGAGTGAAACATAAACAATGGTGTATTTTCTTTGCTTCCTAGAACATGACTTGTTTTAATTTTTTTTTACCAGACTTACCAACATAAGCTGAAGCTGGCCCTCATAGGTCAAAGTATTTTTGGTCAAGAAGTTTATAACAAGCTGAGAAAAGAGGGCCATAAAGTCGTGGGAGTATTCACAGTGCCTGACAAGAATGGACAAGCTGATCCTTTGGGTAAGTGTAACCTTACTCCAGATGTTAAAATTACAGGCATAAACTTGCATTTTCGTGAGAAGTTGATATCTATATGGGAATGACTTGCATATGATGCCTTTATTACACTGGATCCAGCACAAGGACTACAACAAACACAAGTCCCAGAACAAGTCTGACCTTAGTCAGTATTTAATAGCTTTCTGTAACTGTGCAGGGTCATACATTATGATGTTTAAAAAATAAATTAATCTGTGTACCTTATTTGAGTGTATATCCTGGAGGCAGTCATCCTGAATGGTATCTTGAAGCAAATAGCTGCTGAGCCTGTATTTAAGCCTGGATGTCTGTCACCTGTTCCACTGTGTGCCTGGGATACTCCAGGCAGTTTATCTCTGGCTTTCTGCCCTTTCTGGAGAGCTTGCATGCAGCACTGTATCTGCAGAGCCTGTTTCTCTTGCACTTGGACTATGGAGAACCTCGTCCCTTTTTCCATTGCTAAAATGCTTATGAATTTTTGGGGCTTTCTAAAGAAAGAGTTGTTGCTTGAGAGGTATTCAGGTATGCAGAATTGTAGGCACACAGTGGAATGTGACAGGGAAGCTACTTGGGAATAATCTGAACTGTAACTTTGTAACTTTCTTTTCTTTCTTTCCTTTCTTTCTTTCTTTCTTTCTTTCTTTCTTTCTTTCTTTCTTTCTTTCTTTCTTTCTTTCTTTCTTTCTTTCTTTCTTTCTTTCTTTCTTTCTTTCTTTCTTTCTTTCTTTCTTTCTTTCTTTCTTTCTTTCTTTCTTTCTTTCTTTCTTTCTTTCTTTCTTTCTTTCTTTCTTTCTTTCTTTCTTTCTTTCTTTCTTTCTTTCTTTCTTTCTTTCTTTCTTTCTTTCTTTCTTTCTTTCTTTCTTTCCTTCTTTCTTTCCTTCTTTCTTTCCTTCTTTCTTTCTTTCCTTCTTTCTTTCCTTCTTTCCTTCTTTCTTTCCTTCTTTCTTTCCTTCTTTTCCTTCTTTCTTTCCTTCTTTCCTTCTTTCTTTCCTTCTTTCTTTCCTTCTTTCTTTCCTTCTTTCCTTCTTTCTTTCCTTCTTTCTTTCCTTCTTTTCCTTCTTTCTTTCCTTCTTTCCTTCTTTCCTTCTTTCCTTCTTTTCTTCAGTGTTGCAAAAGCAGTGAATTAATATAATTAGGAAACAGAAGTACCAGAATGCCTTTATGAATAACTAACTCTACATTCCATGAGCTGTCTTAAGAAATTTTTTATTATTATTTTTTGGTCATGCCCTGACGTGTTTTTACAGAACTCTTACAACAGAAAAATCAAACATAAATTTCTTCTTACTTAGGCTATGGCACTCCTAAATTAGCATTTCTCAAGTTTATTACATTCTGTAATTCTCCCTATTAAAAGCTTTAGTCACACTTTAAAGAATTGGAGGCAAGTGTTAGTTTAAAAAAAGAGAATTCAACCACCCAGCTCTGAAAGTATGCCATAATGCTTGGTTACATTATATAAACTGTTGTTGTACAGATATTACACTGCAGATGAAATTAAGCAAATCTTTCACTGATTTCAATAATATATTTATTTTAACAGAACCATAAAATTAATGTATTGCTCTGCTAATGAAAAAAAATTACTAGATCCTTTGTTGCTGTTTACTTCCAGATGACTCAACAGGCTTAAGTCTCCGGTGAAATTTGCTAATGTTTCTCTATCATCTGACAGCTGCAATTTTTATTTCTAAGAGCTATTGTGGTACACAGTGATGTCCATGGATTGACATTTTATTAAGTTTTACTCCAGACTTAGGTTAATAGGCTAAAGATACTTCTGGTCAAACTCAAGGTCCAATTCCAGAATGGAAAAAGATAAAGGAAAGTACAAAAATGTAGTTAGAAAAATAAACTAAATCAGATTAATTCTCCATACCTCTTTTTGTTTCCTGTTTTCTTCCTATTACACACGTAAGTCAACAGCTGTAGAGTCCAACTCTACAGAGTCCTCACTGTGATGAGTTATTAATCAGTTGTGCAGTAGAACTTATTTAATACCTAAAAACTCCATCAACTGGTGCTGTTATTTTTTCTGACCTTGGAGCCTAATTTTGGGTGTAACTATGTGTCTCACATATAAATGGAAGCATATCCAGAAGGCATCAGTAAACAGAATTCTGAAGAAATGACTGAAGGTCTCTAGCAGCTGTTGTTATTTGCACTACATGGCAAAATGCTTCTGGCTTAGTGAATCTTAGTTGTGTGTAGTGTGATTTGTATTCACATACAAATAGCTGAAGTGGAAAATTAAGTTCTGCTAAAACAAACCTGTTGTAGGCAAATGTAATGACTAGAGAAGAAATGAAGACTGTTAAATAGTCAATAGCATTCACCATTCTTTTTGCTTTCACTGGCACTTATAACCAAGTCATAACTGTGAATAGTTGAGAATAACATAAGCTGTAGGAATATGAATCAAAGGCATAATAAAATCTATCCAGGTACAAAGGTTTTTAAATAACATACAAAATGGTACAAAGGGCACTTTGTAATCCTGCAGGTGATGATCTGCTTGACTTGTTACACAGTATCTTTCTTTTTTCATTTTTAATTGCCAAATGTGAATTAAAAAAGAAAATTGTTCTTGCCCCTCAGCACTGGCAGCAGAGAAGGACGGCACTCCAGTTTTTAAGTTCCCCAGATGGAGAGCTAAAGGGAAGCCTATCCAGGAAGTAGTTGCAGCCTACAAATCTGTTGGAGCAGAGCTCAATGTCCTCCCCTTCTGTACACAGTTCATCCCCATGGATGTTATTGACTGCCCAAAACATGGCTCGATTATTTACCACCCATCCATCCTACCACGCCACCGAGGAGCTTCTGCAATCAACTGGTGAGTGTTGTTCACCAGAACTCCACGTGTGTCACGTTGGGGTGTTGGGCCCTACCCATCACTCTCCTGAATGCTGATGCTGTTCTGTTGGCTTGCAACTGCTCTGAAGGAGCTTCCCTGAAGCAGCTGAGTATTTGGTTCATGAACTGCATTTCATACCTAAGATTCATTATGATTTCCAGTGCAAGTGTAATTGTTGTTCTGGGGAGATGTGATCTGCACATTCATTTGATTTACTTACACAGGCAAATCAACAATCTGTCGTTTTCACAGGCAGAACACTGTTCTCTTAGCTCATCCTCCACAAACACTGTCACAAAAGGGCTTGATGAAGAGCCTAAATTTCCCCAGAAGGGAGAAGAATTAAGAGAATCCATGAGAACAAAGCCATAAAGCCTTATCACACTGTGTTCTTAAGCCTATCTTTTAGCCTGTGTTCCTTTAGCCATCCTAAGCACATGGCTAAATTCAAAATCTGACTGTGCAAGAACCACGCTGGAATAATGACCACAGCAGACTCAGATCTGGCATCCTTGTGACAACAGAAGTGCTGTTATCATAGTGTTTAACACTGATAAGGAATTGTCTAAATATGAAGAAACAATTTTACAAATTTATTTTACAAATATTACAGGTGGTATGGTGATTATCAAAATGTTGTAGAATCGAAGTAAAGGCTTATTTTGGTGTTTTTTTAAAAAAAACAATGGAAAAAAATGCTAAGCTGAAGTTTTTAAACAGAGGAGTTAAGGAGACTACTAGAGACATAAGGAAGTCCTTCGCAATGTGGGAGTTGTGTCCAAGTGAGTAAAATAAAAAAGAGTGTAAACTCTGGCAAAATGGGTGTAAGATGAGAGTAAGGCAGTCCAGAAAAGAAAAGAAAAAAACCAAAACAACCCAGCTTTTCAAGGTGTAAAACTGAATAGTAACTATTTTCTCAAATGCATTTTAGATGGGAGGTATGTAGGGTAATAGAGGTATTCAGTATAAAAGAGATGTTTACCAAAGAGAATATCATAGTAGGAAATATGTAGTAGGAATACATAGTAGGAAATTCCTTTTTTGTGTAGAGTAAGTCAAAACAATTCTCTTGAGCTGAACTGTGACTAGAACAGATTTTAGATAAACTGATGGATGAATAAGAATCTCTTGTCAGGACCAGGGAACTTTTAACCAAAAGTTCTACGGGTTTCTTTTCCTTTGGATTGTATTGGTGAAGGAATCTGGAAAACAGCAAGAGCAAGGCTCAGAGAAAAAGCCAAGAAACCACAGATATCAGTCTGAATTTCAATCTGTTAAAAAAGAAAAATACGTTTTCTACACAAATGGGTAAATATGATAATATAAAAATGTGATAAAGAAAATGGGTGCCCAAAATCAAAGTTAAAAAACATAACTAGATGCAAGCATCAATAAAATTCAAGTCAGTTTTTGCTGCTCATGAAAGAGACCATGGAAATATTTTAAATACTATCTGCATCTCAGAACATGAAGGGGACAGAAATTATTCAGAAAAGGCTAAGAAAGATGGTCAAAGGTACAGGAGAACTTCCACATGATGCGAGAGAAATCTCCAAGTCTTCAGACTGGAGAAGACATTATTGGGAAGGAAATATGCCATTCATGTATTAAGCCATGAAAAACATGGGAAGGTGAATAAGGATAAATTGCTCATTCTTATTCAAAAGTGAGAGAGCAGTCAGCAAAGAGATCAGGTAGTAGGATATGACTAGAAAAAGAGGTACTTTTACTCCATGCACTCCATTATCAAACTGGAACTGCACATCTAGAGAGCTCTAGAAAGATGTTTCCATGGAGGGAAAGTTCATCAAGGTCTGTTCCACAGGAAGATGTTTCTTTCATGAAGTTTCTGAGACCCTGAATATTTTTCATATTACTTCTGTAAGCACCACTCCTGCCTTTCTCAGGTAAAAGCTGTTGTCCAAAGATCTTCAAACTAAGTTAGGATGTGGCCCGACTCTGGACTTAGCTGAATCTTGTGTTTCACCCTCACACCTTTTACTCTCATCTCAGTGTCTTTCATCTTTCGTGGCTACAGCCCTGGTGAAGATCTGACCTTTTCTCCTTGCAGTGTGACCAAGGAAGTATCTGGGAACTGAGCATGGCTAAAGGGGCACCAGGCTCAAAGAAGCATCCTGGGCTTGTAAGGGTTCCTCACTCCACCCTTTACAGCCTTTTCCAGATTCTGCCACTTAGTTGTCAGCATCTTCGTGCAGAGGAAGCTGGTGGCCAGAGGAGGCACCTGGTAGTTCTCATCCTGCCACATATTCATCATCAGGGACATTTGCTCATGGCACCTTCTTCTTCTCTAACCATGCAGAGCACATACACTTCTCACCAGGTTGCTCTTTTGGCATCTTTACATAATATAAAACGGAAGAGATGCTGCTTCAATGTGTGGATGAGCTGATATGGGCTACCCAAACTTCTGCAAGATTTCACTTCTGTGAACCCGACAGCTTCCTAAGTTGTCTTTGGAGTTTGTTCCTCGTTCTGCACAAATGTGTTCTTTACTCCTTTTGATAATGTAATTTTCAGTGTTTACAATTAATAGTGATTTTTCAGGGTTATAGGGCATCTCTTAGGTGAGAGATTGTGCTGGTACAATGTGGACTGCCAAGGGAATACTTGCATGAGATGTGTCTTACAGAAAACAGCATTGATGTTTCATACAGACAAATGGTTAAAAGCCTGTAGGAAAGATACATATGTCTCCATTTCTGGCTGCTCCCTTGAACACACATCTGTTAGATTATCCATCATTCTGAGGCACCTGCAGTTCCAAAGGAGAACTGGAAATCTCAATGGCTGAAGTTCCCTTCAGATTCAGAAGCAGATCCTGAGCTGCCGTAAATCGGTGTGGGTCTGTTGTAAGTATTGTTCATTCACAACAGCTGAGAATCTGGCTGGATATAAATTCCCTTAATAACTTTTCCTTAAACAGTTGCATATCTATAATTTTCCTCTCTTAGTTCAGTGCTTTTTCAGCTGTGGGACAACTGTATTTCCCTTGCTGACCATCGGGTAAGTTGTGAAGCCTAGCTAATTCCAGTAAACTGAATTATTCAGATAATATGCTGTCTAGGTGCTTCCATCTTTCACATTATAGCATAACTATTGCAGACTTTTTGCTCTGTGTGTCTTAACCACTAATAATACTTAAATTATCACAATGATCTGTTTGACAGGCACCCTCAATTCAGCTGCAGCATTTCTTGAGTCACTGTGGAAATCATACATCAATGGTATCCTGTGGGTTTTTTACTATGAAATAAACAATGAAACTAATATTAAAGATAGTTAGGATTTTCTTTTCAATCTACTTAACACAAATCAATGGCTAACAGATGGGTTGACATCCCTGGCTGCTTTCATACTCTCTGTATTTACTGCAAGGCTTTTTTTTTTTTTTTTTTTTTTTTTTTTTATGTCTAGGACTTTAATTCAAGGAGATAAGAAAGCAGGATTTACTATTTTTTGGGCTGATGATGGTTTGGACACTGGACCAATTCTTCTGCAACGAGAATGTGATGTTGGCCAAAATGATACTGTGGATGACCTGTATAACCGGTTTCTCTTCCCAGAAGGAGTAAAGGCTATGGTATGTTTAGCTGGAGTAAATATCTGCATTTTAAGGAAAAAAGAAAAGCATCTGCTGGCATTTGGAAGGGAAAGAAATGTAGACAAGATGCAGACATTTGTAAAGACAGTGGTTGTGGTGCTCAGCCTAATCCTAGGCTTCAGTGGAGCTGTGCTGCTTCACAACAGCTGCGGAGGTGGCCCCAGAATATTTGTTGCTGTCTGCAGGCAGAGCATATCCTGTTTCCACAGAAGCCAAGGAGTCAGATTTGTCTGGAATGTAGCTCTTTCCATGGATTTCTTGAATGTTTTTACAAGGTGAAATTTTTTACAGTCTCAGAGAGAGCAGAAAGTTAAGGGTGAGGTTGAAAAAACAGGGGGGATGGTGTTTTAAGTTCACCACCCTGGTGGATTTGCTTTGGATTTTTTGTGCTTGTCCTGTTTTGTTTTAAAATGGAGAAAAAAAAAATGCATTAAAAATACTCATATGGATTGTTAGAGAATTTTTTTCTCCCTCCATTTGAAAGCAGGGAAATAAGCTAGTGCAGAAAGAAAAAGGAGTTAAATACAAATATACAGACCCACATTATGGTCCTGGAGAACCTAGGCAGCTGCTATATGTTTGCTGAATGGGTACTCTTATCAAATTTCGGAGGCTATTTTTTCTGTCAAATAAATGTAAGCATATATATATATATATATGTTAATCAGGGTAGCATTTGTCCCCTAGATTTTGTGAATCTTTGGTTCCCTTTGTGGCAAAAAATGTTTTCTTTCTGTCATTCGTAAGTATGAGTGAGGTATAGAAGTGAACCAAGCTAACATTAAATCTGTTGCTTTTTCACTTAGGTGGAAGCTGTACATCTAATTGCTGATGGTAAGGCCCCTCGTATACCTCAGCCTAAAGAAGGGGCAACATATGAAGGGATCCAGAAAAAGGAAAATGCAGAGGTAGTGTTAAATAAAATTGTGGCTTGTGCGTATCGCTAGAACAGTTGTTATTCACTCACATTACAATAGTAATGATATCAAGTTAACATGAATTTTAACTCAGCTATTTCCCCACTTCTTATTCCTGGGATAACTCCAATGATGCATGTAATGGAGCCCCAGTTAAGTTCTTATTCCTTTTCAGTGATTATATATATTTAGAAACTTGGTGTCCTACTTGGGATCATCTACACGCAGCTAGATGGCAGCTGCATCTTCAGGGGATTCTTAATATGTTACCATATTTTAAGATACAGCATTAAATGGAGATAGTTGTCTTTGTTTACCAACAATACAGATTAAATTCTCTACCAGAAATAGATTTGATGTTAGGAAAAGCAAGTGTTAGCACTTTTCCTGTTGGCACCAGGAAAAAATGACCGTGGCCACGTAGGTCATGTAAACGAATAACAGATATAAAAAGGTTTACCATTTAAGAATTTAAGAATACCATTTACCCATTTAAGAATTACATTCTATATGCACCTCCACTGCATTAGCTGGATCCTCTTTGTAATTAGGAATGCTACTATAAAATTATAATGAATGCTGCCAGTAATACCTTCTTTTCCTTTTCTAGACCTGGGCAGAAATTAAAAATAATAATAATAATAAAAAAAAATTACTCCAACAATTTAAGTCACTTGTCCATAGTGTATGTAGTCCTTTCCACCTGAATATTGTAGGTCATGCTTTTTATCATATTTCAGTATCTGACTTACCCTAGAAAGTAATATCTTTGCATGGGGATATTTTTATTCACCCATATAACAAAGCATAGCATAGCATAGCATAGCATAGCATAGCATAGCATAGCATAGCATAGCATAACATAACATAACATAACATAACATAACATAACATAACATAACACAACACAATATATAAGGAGCTTCCTTGGAGTTAACTAGCTTCATCTCTCTGCTTTGAAACTATTCTCATTGGTTTATAGCTTGCTTCTAAATATTCTTTGTGCTTAAACTAAAAAGGATGCTGAATACTTGGGTTCTGTAATTTAATAGTTACTCTGATACTTTTTAAAATTCATTTTGTACATATACATATTAAGTGTGCATGAGAGTCTTCAGAAAACAGTATTTCCTTTTTCCATAAAGTTTTTCAGGAACTGCAAATTGTAGTAGGGATTCCATTATGAAACCATTTGTAACAGATTAGAAAGCGTTTTAATAGAAGTTTGTAGATTAGTTGAAGAACTTAGGATCCAGGCATTAAGTAGATAATTTTCAACAGAAGGTGGTACCCCAGACATACCTATTTATAATGAGTTCATTAAATTTGTTAATCATAGTATTATTTATTTATTAATTTCTAGTAGCAGGGGTTATGTTTTCATTACATTAGTGTGAGAAGGAGAACCTATAAAAAATACAGGCTGTGGAGAACACAGAAGTGCTAGGAGCATCCCCTTTGTTAGATCTTTGATGATCACCATCTGGAGATCATTGATCTTCCTTTCCTAGACCAAAACCTTTCTGTGTTCTTAACCAAGTGAACAGTTGAAAGAGAAGCAGGGAGAATTTATAATTTTTACATAGGGAAACACTTGATTTATAACTAAACAGAGAAGAATTACCTGTCATGTTTTGATTTCCTAGATCTCCTGGGACCAACCTGCAGCAGCTTTGCACAATTGGATTCGAGGGCATGATAAAGTGCCTGGAGCATGGGCAACAATAGATGGACAGGTATGGTCTGAAAAGCAGAAGAATATTCTCTCTTTTTGAACTTTTTTATTATGAAACTGAAGAAGTCTGCATACAGATGAACACCAGTGAGAGTTACATAGGAGTAGCTCTTGACTGTGTGTTTTGTATATATATAGAACAGGCATCTAAAAAAATGTACAGAGCACAGTAAAGATTTTTTTTTTAATGATAGCTCCATTTAATTCTAAGAAAGATAAGAGCAATATCTGAAAAAAATTAATTTGGGCATGATACAAAGCAATAATTAAGAAGGGTAGAACCAGGACGTGCTGGTCATTTTGGGAAGCAGGCGTGTATTACAGTATAATGCAACCCATGCTTCACAGTGGGCAACATCACAATATTAATAACAAAATGAAACTGTGAGCTACTGAAATAACAAAGGAGGTTTTATTTTAAAGGTATTTTGGTATATATAGTTTGCAGGGGTCTATCCAAAACCAACTCCTTGCTTTCAGTGTCTTGAAAATACCATACATTTGATCCGCATTGTACTTCATAAAATATTTTTCAAAATCAAATTACCTTTTCTGGCTGCTTTGCCTGGATATTGTTATTTAACTATCAGTCAGTTGCTGGTCAGCTGCTCCAGAATCTGGATTCTGTCCTAATGTCCAAGAACTGATGTTGATTTGAGAGCCCAGAAGGTCCAGAAGAGCCCAAGAGTGAAGCAGTGTTCAGCATTGACAGCCTGGGAGCAGAACAGGGCTCCTGCAGTCACAGTCAGGCTTTTGCCAGGCTCTCTCTCACCCTCTGCATGCACTGACAAAAACTGATTCCCTTCCTGAACCCTTTCTGGCATGCAGGTTATTGCAGCTGAGCAGCTTTGCAAGTTTAGGCAGATATCAGAGTTTTACATGTCCTGGGTTGTAAAGGTCCAGTTATAATGTAAAAAGTTTCCCATGTGTAGGTACTTCTGGTTTCTTTACATTACATTAAAGCTTCAAAACAGTGTAATTTAATTTTTGGCAATTTAGAGCATGTTTAGAATCTGTGAACTTTTAATTCCATTTACTTTCAGGCGGTTACTTTTTATGGCTCATCATTACTTGATGCTTCTGTGCCTGCTGGACAAGAGCTGGCAATAAAAGGTGCTTCAAGACCTGGACTTGTAACCAAGAATGGTCTAGTCGTTTTTGGTAATGATGGGAAGATGGTAAGTTTGCTCAAACCAGCAAACATGTGCTTGTATGGAGCTGTTTTAGCAAGATGTGCAATTAGTGTGAAATTGTCAGGCTATACAAATCCAGCTGTTAATGACAGAGAGCTAATTCACTTGGACTTCATTAATCCTCTACCATCCCATAGAGAAGACATTCATGTTTTGCTTTTCACTCATTCCATATTCATTTCCAATATGAATTAAAATTATTATGAGAGAATCCAAAAGACAGGGAGGCGTAGCCTGTGTTAAAACATCTGTATTGTGGCAGCTTCCCTGCCAGCCATTTGTATGACTATTTCAATAACTGCATCAATGCCTAAGAACTCCTCACACTAAGATTTATTGCCTCCCAGATAATTTAAAATCATATCCTCTCATATTTTAGGTACTAGTGAGAAATCTGCAGTTTGAGGATGGAAAAATGATCCCTGCATCTAAATACTTCTCTGCTGAGGAAACAACTACCCTGGAGCTTACAGAAGAGGAGAAAAAGATGGCAGAAGATATTAGGGTAATTCTATAAACTGCTTTAGCAGGATATTAATTCAGACAAAAGCATGATGTGCTGCTCATTATAGACAAGGCATATATTTTATTTAGCCATGCAAATTGCTTTTTGATGAAATATATTCAAAGAGTATTGAGTTGAATCTTTATTTACTGACATTAATTCAGGTGGAATTGGGAATTCACTAGGGCACTTATACATAACTCTAGAAAGTTTTATTTCAGGTACAAGTGATACAAAGACAAGTATTGCACTGTCAGTTATGGTAAATATCTATGAATTATGAAGGTGGGAGTGAGGAAAAGCAAATGGACCTTTCCCTTACAACATGAGGTTTTCAACACTGACAGACTTGGATAAGTCTGAGTCCTTTTCTTCACCGGGGTGTTTCTCACTAGCTCAGGGTGCTCTGAGAGGGCAAGCTCCAGGGAGTCTTAGAACAAGAGTCTGAAAGAGAAAACCAGCATTTTTTTCCCTGTACCTGTATGTGCTGTTAAATACAAATTCAGCAAATATTGTTAAATACATCTGCTGTTTAATTTTTGTGCCAGAGCAGCTGAATCACAGATGTTTTTACTTCTGCTGACTCTGCTTCAAGGTCAATGACTTTTGGTACAGCTCAGGCACTCTGATAAAACAATATTTAAACTGCTGCTTTGGTTTGCTTTGCTATGGGATTACTTTGAACGAGTTTGCCAGCAACCTAAATGCTGCCTGGAGCTATTGACTAATTGAGACAATAGAAAGAAAATAGAAAAATAAATAAGCTCTTCTGTTAGTGACATTACCTGTTAACTATGAACCCAAATTATAATTAATTGAAATATCACATTAATGGTTATTTCAGTGTTTGTGTTAGTGGAAATCTCCATCTTGAGCATGCAGCTTAAACTAATTCTTAGCTCTGCTCAGGTGCTAGAAATGCCAACAATCCAGTAGCAAAGTGCTCCAGGCTGTCCTTGACTTTTCTGACTTCCCATGTTGCAACAGGAAGTTATTACTTGGAGTATAAAGACCTTTAAAGATGTGCCTAAAATTTATTGTCATTGTACCATTCAGGTTGCCTGCTTCTTAGATGAAATATAAAATGTACATGTAAAAAATAATATTTTTGGTAACCTAATGATATCAAATATTTAATTGGCTAACATCAGGTCTCAATAAATTTCTAGAATAATAAAATTTACCTTAAAATAAATTTCCATTTTAGAATCCTTTTGAATAATACACACTGCAGGCACAGGTATCACACAAAGTAGTGTTTGATAAATAGTTCTTGAAATTAGAAGATTATTAACTATAGCCTCCATTATATTGATGTATTTTTAGGCTATTTGGAAGGGAATTTTGAGCAATGTTGCTGTAATTGAAGATTCCACAGACTTCTTCAAATCAGGAGCATCCTCTATGCATGTTGTCAGGTAAAATATGTTTAAAATTAAAAATATTTTAAATCAATAGTTAATGGAAAAAAGTTGTAATTTTGCTTTTAGAGCAGGGTTGATCATGTGGTGTTAAAAAAAATAAGCTCAAACAATTTCTTCTGTATTTTCCAGTACTCTAACTATTCCCTTTCCTATCTTTGAAAATGTGGTGGGGTGCTGTGCTGCTCCCAAATTTCAGAGGTGAATCTTGCTCTGTCTATTCAAGCAAAATTCCCTCAGCTTCAAGAATGTCAGCCACATGGACAAGTGTGGTGAGGATTAAACCTGTCTGCCCTCAGTGACAGGTATCTCAGTATCAAGGGAGTGATTAAGAGCCTGAGAAAAGAACTCCCAGAACTAAAGAGGAGCCCATTCTTACAAGTGCACTGAGTTCATCCTCTGTTACCTTCTTTTTGCAACTTGGATATTCCAGGCCATAATATAAAAACAGCATGTCAGGGTTATTTTGTTGTTTATTTACTGTTTATTGTCTTTATTACCTGTCTTGTAGAGCTGTGACTGTCCTCCATGTATTGGTGGGAGCTGTCCAATATTTTAACAGTCAGTAGATTGTATTTGGTATTTATTTCCAAAAGTTTACCTAAGAGTACTCCAGAAATGACATTTTCTTTTCCATAACACCCCCAGTGAAGCCAACAGTTTCAGTAAAAGGCACAACTTCTGTGCCTTGTCACCAGAGAAAGACACAGGCGTCTTCAGATGCGTGCAAACTGGAGCCCAGTTTTGATCCTTCCTAATGATCCCATTTTCTGAAGAATGATTTCATTTGCAATTAAACTTCTTCTGTCTTCAAAATCTTTAGAATGCTAGAAGAGATCAAACAGAAACATAGTGGACTTCAGCTACAGAATGAGGATGTGTATATGGCCACTAAGTTTGCAGACTTTATTCAGATGGCTGTCAGAAAAATCAGAGGAGAAGACAAAGAAGAAGAATTAGTAATTGATTATGTAAGACCTGGTATTTTGCCTTTATTTCTTAGTCTTTCCTGGTTTGGGGAGTAGGGTAGACAATGTGTTTTATCTGACTCCTGGAGTGCAGAAAGCAAGCAAATATTTGATCATACAAACTATTTTTGGGGGTTTGTTTTGTTTTTTCATGTTTCTGTTTGTTTGTTTGTTTTTACAATTTCTATATATTTGCATTTTGGAAGGGAAATATATATGTAATGTCACTTATGGTGTTCTACAAACCAGGAGATCAAGAGCATGAGTAGAGAGGCTCCCAGACAGGCTCCTGCCTCCCCTGCACTGTCCTGCCAGGATGCTTCAGTCAGGATGTTCTACACTTTCTGCTTTCCTGGGGCAAACAATGCTGGATTGTGCTCCTATGAGTCTGTCCAAAACCTTTGTGTGAAAGTAGGATTGTGTGTTGTTAAACAAGTCAGGATTTCTTGAATTTGGAAATTTGATTGAAGTTCACTTGGATCAGTCTTAACCAGAGTTTAGTATTGGTTTGAACACAGAGAGCCAATAATAAAAAATACAGGAATCTGCTTAGCTATCTCAGAGTTTGGTCATTGGTGTTCAGGGAGAATATAATTTCCATTTCATTTTACTCTTTTTTCCACTTCTAACAGCCAAGTATACATTGTAAAATGTGAATATTTGCCATAAATAATGCAATCCTGTTAAAAGATCTTAGTAAAAGTTTTGTTATTTATTTCCCTCATAGGTTTCAAAAAATGTGAACAACATGACAGTGAATATGCCATACCAGTGCTTCATAAATGGCCTGTTTATAAATGCTGCTGATGGAAAAACTTATGACACTATAAATCCAGCAGATGGATCAGTGAGTAATTTCTAAATATGATCAATATCAGTTGATTTCAATTTCTTTGCCTTTTAAAAAATATAAACCACTGAACTGAACAGTGTTCATTGATACACATTAAAAAATCCCTAAAAAGATTTTGACCATTCAATTTACTTCTCAGTCTGTATATTTTATGACTTTTGCATTTTAGTGAAGATGCACAGTAAAAATGACCTACCACCACCTCAACTATTATGTCAATTTCCATACTCAGCCCTGTTTTGCCTTTATTTTATTCTTGTTTATCTTTGCAAATGAAAATTTCTATAGGTTAGTTGCTAAAAAAGTATTTCTGTGTCCTGTCAGGCATCAACTTCAGTTTTTATTTTACTTCTTTTAGAAATCTGATGTTTTAGGGCAAGTGCAACTTTAAAATGTCCCTTTAAATTGCCAGTAAGAAAAATGACTCTTCAGTGGGAAAATACATGCAGTGGTAGTTTGGTCCTGAAGCCTTGAATCTTGAGCAACTCAACCAAGTGATTTTAATGTCCATGGAATTGCCATTAAATCTGGGCTAAATACATTCTGCTGAAATCAATTCCACAGGTTTCACTATCATCAGAAGTCAAATTCTTGTACTTTTCCTGAAACTCATTATGGACATCAATAAAATTCATTAAAAATCTGTGTTAGAATTACAGTCTGTGTATTTATAGAACACAATAATCATAAAATACTGAGTGCCTTATTATAACAGAAGTTCCATTCTTAAGAAATGGAACATGCAAGAGTCATTTTAGCAGGTTTAAATGTTAGATCATAATACCACATATAAAGATACCACATTGATTTTACATTTTGAAAGACAGGGTGAAATCATATTAAGAGGATGCACCTTGACATGGAGAGATAGATCAAAGAATCAGAATCCCTGCAGTGTCCTCCTAATTCTGCAGCCTCAGTTGTTGCTGAACTTTTTGCACCTGACTCACCCGTGCCAGCTGGTGGGGTTGATGATATTAAGGATTTGCTTATACCCAGTCAAGAAGTTTAGGAGGAAGCATTAAGATTCTACATCCTAGCATGTTAGCTGGAGCTAACACATTGCTGCCTTTGGACAGGTAATAGCCAGTGTATCTTCTGCTTCTCTGGCTGATGTGGACAAGGCAGTGGCAGCAGCAAAGGAGGCCTTTGAAAATGGTGAATGGGGAAGAATGAATCCAAGAGAAAGAGGGCGACTCATGTACAGGTGTGTAAAAAGCAGCTGTTTTGTTTCTCTGAAGAACTGTTGCGTATTCATATGATGAATATATATAATACCTCTGTTCCATCCCCTAATCTACTTCTGTTTACAGGCCTCAGGTTTCACACCCAGTTTTGAATAGTCTTTACAGGGTCTGAAATGCGCATGTTTAACCTCTTAAAAATTACATGTGAGCACTGATTATACCTCTGAGTACCAAAACCCAGACAGAAGCTTAAGAAAAGCATTGATGAAGCTGTTTCATTGCCATGTGAGAGATCTGAATGTGCCTGAATGTAACAGTTCTCTAATGCAAACATACCATTCTCTCTGAGAAGGCAGCCACTAAAATTACAAGACCTCCTCAAAAGTATAGCAGCTGTCTGTGCAAATGCATTTTTAGGACACTGATATCTACTATTAACTCAATAATATTTACCACAGTCTTACTTAGACCTCACTGTGTGGCTTTGTAAGTCTAACAGATGGAGAACTTGAGGCACAGGGAGACCATGAACCAGATTTTCAAAGGTACCAAGGCATATAAAATGCAATTTGCTTTACAGGTTAGGCACTCTGCCTTTGGACATCTGTGTGCCTTTGAGTTATCTAAAACTTAAGTATTTTAGTCCAAGTTCAGACAACACAAAACAGCATTAAGAATCTAGATTTCCCAAATCTTAAGATAGGACTCTGAGTACTCCTTCTTGGTACTTTTGATAACTTCACATTTCTTGTGTTGTTGTATGTTTGCTTTCAATTGTGTAATTGGCTCTTGATAGTACAACAGAGAAAGAGTACAGATTTTCTTTTTATTATTTTATTTACAAAGCCATAATTGAACAATCAGGTAAGTTTTCACAGTTCATGTCTTCATCCAGTTTTACTACAGCCAATGAGGGCCATGAAGATGATTAGAGGGATGGAGCACCCCTCCTACAAAGGCTGGGAAAGTTGAGGTTGTTCAGTCTGAGAAAGAGAAGGCTCCAGGGAGACCTTATAGTGGCCTTCCAGTACCTGAAGGGGCTACAGGAAAGATGGGGAGGGACCTTTTACAAGGGTGTGCAGTGACAGGACAAGGGGCAATGGCTTCAACATGAAAGAGAAGATTTAGATTAGACATTAGGAGGAAATTCTTCACTGTGTGGGTGGTGAGACACAGGAACAGGTTGCCCAGGGTAGTTGTGGATGCTCCCTCCCTGGAAGTGTTCAAGGCCAGGTTGGATGGAGCAGCCTGGTCTAGTGGGAAGAATCCTTGCTCATGGCAGGATGGTGGAAATTAGGTGGTCTTTAAGGTCCCCTCCAAATAAAACCATTCTATGATTCTATGATTTGCAGACTTTAAGAGGCTATTGTTCAAAATCTTACTGATATTAGCTATCAGTAGCTACAGTTCACCACCTCTAAAATCAGTGAGAATGCAACTTTAATTACCACTCTTTGTCATACCAAATATTATTTGAAGCTATCAAAGGCTTGATGTCACTGTCTTTGATATGGATTTTTAATATTTTACTAAAGACTTGCAGATCTGATGGAAGAACACCAAGAAGAATTAGCAACAATAGAATCCATCGACTCAGGAGCTGTCTACACTTTGGCTTTGAAGACCCATATTGGAATGTCTGTGCAAACATTCAGATACTTTGCTGGATGGTGTGACAAAATTCAGGCAAGTGATTATGTAAAGGAAATAATCAATGGCAATGCTTCACTACACTGCCAAAAAGTGTTAGCAAGAGTAACCAAGGAATCAAAAAATAAAGTAAAACTAGAATTTTCCTAAAATGGGTCTCCCTGGCGATACAGAAGGACAGTCTGCTTCCAAGTGGAGACTATGGGTCTAGAATGTGACTGTAAATATCTAAGAAATCAGTTGTCACAGTGGATGTAAATGCTAAGTCAGCTCTTGACTATTCATGGAGAAGAATGTGGTTGTGGTCCTCGTGCTGGTAAGTGCAGAAACATGTGCTGTGTTACCTTCTGACCAAAGCTGGTGAGTTTACTTGATGTCACAGCACATGGCACAGGGTCAACAGCGTTTCCCCAAGTACCTTTAAGATCCACAGTCAAGAACAAAATTCAGCGTTTTTTTCGTCCATCAGACCCATGCTTTATTTTCTTCTATACTTTTGTTTTCTGTGCTTTTATTTCACCCAACTGAAACCCAGGAGCTGACTACAGTATTCATTGTAGAAACTCATGCTGCAGAAGCATCCCCACCCCTTTCTTTGATGCAGAAATGCTTCTGGTTCTGAAGCCTCCCCTGTGGCTTTCCAAAACAAACTTACATAGCCAAGATATATGTAATAAAAACAATGACACAGTACCAAGATTTGTCCCTCCTCTGTCTTTTAGGGTGCAACAATTCCAATTAACCAGGCCCGGCCAAACCATAATCTGACATTCACCAAGAAAGAGCCGATAGGGTAAGTATCACTTTTTTTCTTCTTAGTGGCATCCTTGACAGACAGAAAAACCATTCAAAAGCTGCCTTGAAAAATGTAATCTTTCCCTGTTTTTTTTTCTGTACTTTTAAGTGTCTGTGCAATTGTTATCCCCTGGAATTACCCACTGATGATGCTTGCATGGAAGAGTGCAGCATGCCTGGCTGCAGGCAACACACTTGTTCTCAAGCCAGCTCAGGTAAAAGCAAAAAGAAATGTACAGATGATTTAGGTCCTCCACTATTTGTTCAGGCAAAGTCGTTCAGGCAATGTAGCAGATTTCAACCATAGGCTGACCTATTGTATATTTTAAAGTTTATGTATAATAATACAAATTATCATGATTATAGAAGGTTGGATTGAAGAACTGGTTGTCTTCACTTCTGCTCTGATGCTACTCTCATTTTCAAGAAGTATTTTCTGCAAGAAGTCATCACTTTTAGTTGTCGTTATTGTAAGAATATTGAAATTGTATCAAAATTAAGATGTATTGAATATAAAAGTGCTCATCACACATTTCATGAAAATAGGAGAACTAATCTAAAAATCTAAATGTTTTCACTCTAGGTCACACCACTGACTTCCTTGAAGTTTGCAGAACTCTCAGCTAGAGCTGGATTTCCTAAGGGTGTTATAAATATTCTGCCTGGTTCAGGTAAAATCTCAACTAGTAATTTTTCTGAGAAAATATGTCATGCTACAACTGATGAACTAGCATTTTACCTTTTTGAAGATCTATTACATAAGTGCATGCATCTTCAGAGGCAGTAAACTTGCATGTACATCATGCAGTGATTTCACATATTTCCAGAACAGAACTAAAAAATTTGTATGTCACCAGGCTTTAGCTATTGATAAGAGCTGTCAGCCTTTACCCTTCACAAGTTCACAAAAATAGTAGGAAAAAAATGTTACAGAGAAAGATGTTCCACTTGATTTTAAAAGTTCATTTTATCTCCTAATCTTATTATAACTTGGAAACATATAAATGTGACTTTGAGACCTACAGCAAGCTCATAAGATGTGCATTGCTTACTTTAGGTAAATCAGGGTTCACCCTGTGTTATCTGATGTCACCATTTTAATCTTTCCTCTATGGAAAATAAGTGACAACATAACTGTATGAGGCAAGTTCTATTAGCATTAGATTATTCCACCTGTGGTGAAATATAGGGGAGGAAATCCTCTAGATGTTCAGACAGATGGAGGAGTTTGGAAACACTAATAGAATCCAAGTTATCTAATAGGTGATTTTTCACAGTCATCTGAATAAAGCTGCAAATATAAACAAGGATGTGATTTTGTACTTGATTGACATATGGTTAGTTCTTTCTGTGTTACAGTGCTGCTTGCTGCAGTAGTGAAAAATTGCCTATATGCTGTCCTTTTAAGCTGTTTTCCTCACTCCTACAGGTGGCTTAGTGGGACAGCACCTGTCTGAACATCCAGATGTTCGCAAAGTTGGATTCACTGGTTCAACACCCACTGGTAAACAGATCATGAAAAGGTACTCTCAGCAAAAGATTCAGAAGTGAACACTGTTTAATATAATTCTGAAGTATCTTATTAGGTATTTTGTGTATGTAGCAGTAATAGAAAAGCATAACTACATATCAATGTTTATGTGGAATTCCCCTAGGTCACTATTGGGAAATAAAGGTTTATACATTTTAACTTGGTGTGATTTGAAGGAAATAATGAAGTGAGCTATTTTATTGTTGGTTTTATATGATTATTTCTATTTTTTACAGTGCAGCCACTAATCTGAAGAAAGTTTCTCTTGAACTTGGTGGTAAATCACCACTGATCATATTCAGTGACTGTGAACTTGACAGAGCCGTAAAAATGGTAATGTTACTCAGAAGTAAAACATATTTGAAGCCTTTGTGATACATCCTCACATTATTGCAATATTCTTCCTGACCTGCCAAAAAAATGCAGCAGGGAGGCCTTGCAGGGAAAATCATGCAATCTCTTAGAAAAAAGACTTTTTCTACATGATTTTTCTTTATGCCAGCACAACTAAACTGCAACAAAAAGGCAGGGATCAGTACCACAAGAAAGATAGATTAGAAAATACAATGAAACAATGAAGTATAGATGGAAAGGATTTTCAGCAGCCAAGTTAACACGTTAAAATTGAATTGTCAACATCGGACACTTAGAAAAATAGCACTTAAAAATTAAAGCCTGAAAGTGAGTTAAAATACAGAGTGAGCTTTCTAGTACCATAAATAGTTCTTTATTTTCCATCAGTCCCCATAATCCACATTCCCAACAAGCCATTATGTGCCTGAAGTTCATAAACAGGATGTGCAAATGGAAATTCAGTGGATTTATGGGGCTTATTTTCTGCTCAGGTAATTCGATTCATCAAAATGACAGCCAATGTAGTTTGCTCACTAAGAAGCAAAGAAAGGTCTTTCACTCTGTACCTACCTAAAGTGCTAATTCTGTGAATTCTCTAAACCAGCATAAGCAGGTACAGGGAGCAGGAGAAAACTGGTATACAGTTTCCCCATTTTTGGGGTTCCTTTTGACAGGACAAGGGTTGGAGTGACTGCACAGTGAGTGGAAAACAGTAGAAGCTGAAACTTTGCAGTCAGCACAGTTTGGCCCCGCCACTGTTCTCATCTGTAGAAGTGAGAGGGTAACAGAACTCTGAGCTCTACCTGGCATTGGTGGCTTTAAATAATTGTGAAACAATGCTTTTTTGTCACACTCTTCACACTAGCACATGCTACCAGTCATACAATAAGACCCTAAGCCATTGCAGCTGCCAGAAAAACACCTTTTAGGAATTTTATTTCTCCTGCTACATGCAGTAAAAAGCAGTATTGCTCAGTGGATAGTCTCAGTTTTATGTTCACTGATGGTGCTGACAGCCCTCTTCTCTGAGATGCTGCAGAAAGTGTTTTCTGGAACACAGATAGAAATGGAAAGAACGGTGCTAATGGGTTCATCTCCTGAGCCATTTGTCTCCCTGGAAGTGTTTGCCAGTTATGAGACTGCTTGTGGCATTGATGATGTTCCTTCATGTAAGGGAATAGAATGAAAGGAAGAATGAACAAAAGAATGAATATAAATATTAATATGGTTTTTTTTTTCCCCAGGGTATGGGAGCAGTATACTTCAACAAAGGAGAAAACTGCATTGCAGCTGGGAGGCTGTTTGTGGAAGAATCAATCCATGATGAATTTGTTAGCAAAGTGGTAAGATTTTCAAGGACCAAAGTTTAAGCTGATCCTTTACAAAGGCACAAAGAACCACTAGTCTATATATAGACATTTATGTTTCTTCAGTTTTTCAGTTGTTTAAATTCTAATTATTGCTCCCTTATTGATTGAAGACTGCAGTGAAGTTTTTAAAAAAGGCATATTGGAAGTGTAGCTGGAATAATACAAAGGTTATTATCAGCAGTCCAGCAGTCACCACACTGTAACACTGGAAAGTTCATTTATTTAGCTCAAGAATCACTGTGATAACTCATTTACCATTGAGTAATGGTAATGATTACATTTTACATGCTTATCTTCATAGCAGAGAACGAATACATGAAAACAGCATAGAAAATCTTTCAGAAAAAATGAAGATTTATCAAACATAAGATATCAGAAGAAGATTCATGTTAGAAAGTGAAGAGCTTTCTGTCTTCTAAGAATGCAGCTTTTTCTTAGAGCTAAACTTAATGATCACTGGCCACTTCAACAACTATTTACTATTTGTAACTTCATTTTAATTGGGTAACCCCTAGGTGGAAGAAATAAAAAAGATGAAAATTGGCGACCCACTTGATAGATCTACAGACCATGGCCCACAAAATCACAAGGCACATTTGGAAAAGCTGCTGCAATATTGTGAAACTGGGGTAAAAGAAGGAGCCACTCTAGTGTATGGAGGAAAACAAGTACGCAGACCAGGTAAAATACTGTTCAAAGATGTCTGGAGCTTTTAAACTTTGAATAAAAGTCATTATGGTTGCCTCTGCTGCAGTATGTGAAGTAATAATATCATGGGAACAGTACCAGTTAAACCCAAGGTAATACTTGAGAACAGGGCTTTCAAGTTTCCCACTAAGAGAAGCTGTGCAACTGAAGCATAATATATGGAATTGAATTAGAATCAAGTCTGTATGGGAATCCATATAGATGCTCCATACATAGAGCATCCATAGATGAATCCATACAGTGCTCATTCATTCCTGTTGTTTGTGAGCCATTGAGGCCTTGTTTGCAACATCCTTGAAATATCAAGAGCCATAAGTATATCTATTACAACAAAGCACTAAAGATGACTGAGGAAAATGCTGGAAGAGTCTACATAAGGTATTATTATTAGAAGCCTTTTTTTTTTGCTATCGAAAGAATATGTATAATGGGAAGGTATGAAGTCAACGTTTTCTCATAGACATCTGTCCTTTATCAATAATAAAGCAGAAGAAAAATTCTGATACACTTTTGTATCAGAACTTCAAAATACAATTGATTGCATCTGAAAATAAAATGAGATTGTAACTGTATGAAATCCATGTAATGAGACTAAATGGGAAAACATATGGGAAGGGGAAGCAGATATAGAAAACCTCTGAAGCTGATTTTACCCACTCACACTGAAATACACTCACTCACCAAGATGTAGGTGACCAGGATTGCTTGTGGATAACACCAGGACAGTTTTTGACTGGCAAGGATGAAATAGTTTTTGGAGAGCTTTCTGGACCCTTTAGAAGAATTTCCTTTGCTTCAGCCTCCAGAAATCTTCGGCAAAGGTGATGCAACAGCTTTTTCTGTGTTTGGACTTCAGATCTTTATGGCTACAGACTACCTTTTTGTTGGGTAACAGGAAACAGGAGTGACCTCTGTGACATGCTGTAACTTTGCCCCCCTGCTGTTAAGACTGCAGGGTTTTCCCCTGAAGATTCCCCTGGACTGTGGCACTAAGACCTTCTGGCATGAGATGTTGTTATGCTGATCAATACAGGCCACTCTTTTAACCCTTTTTCTCTTGTTTCTCTGGTGCTTACACACATGCATTTCCCTTCATACTTTGCTCATATCAATATTTCCTGGTTTGAGTCTCAATTTATCTCTGACCTAAAAGTATGGAAAAGAGATTGCCTGGACAATACAAACCACAAAGCATTTTCACCATCCTTACATGATGCTCTGTTCTCTGTTTAGGTTTCTTCATGGAACCCACTGTATTCACAGATGTTGAAGACCATATGTATATTGCCCAGGAAGAGTCCTTTGGACCTGTGATGGTGATTTCTAAATTTAAGAATGGGTATGTTCTACACCAGTTACTGTTAGAAACTTTATTGTCTTATTTTCACTCTAATCTTAGGAAGGATAACATACATAGGATGATTTTATAAATCTTCTAGTCTGTACTTTTTTTTAGTAAAGGGTATCCTGCTCCATACCAATACAGAACTAATGCTATTAGCAGTGTGACAGGGTAGAATGCAACTCTAATTGCCTGTTCTTGAAAAAGTCTTAGTAGACAGCGAAACATTTGTGTTGAAGTTGATGTGTTAATTGCAAAAGCTTGATCAAATGAAAAAATGTGTATTTTTTCCATTGGAAACACTTCTTTTTCTATTTGTCATGAAAAAACAGTGTTGTTGTGCATTGTGTAACACTGGCACATTGCTGATGCAAATAAAAATCCCTCTGTGTATTTTGTAGACTGCCACTTTTAATAGCTTTCATTCCAAATCCTAGGATTTTACACACAGAGGAGATTAAAACCCTGTGCAGAAACTTCATGTAACTCCTTCCACCACATTTCATTTTCTGCAGTTTGATAATGCAGTTGGGAACCAGCCACATAGATAACACTTTATGTATCTATAAATTATGTATGGCGATAAGGGGTTGGATTGAATTTTTTAAAGCTTGAAATTATTCTTATGGATTTTGGAAGATGAGATGCAAATAGTAAATATAGCATTCTGGATATGGCATGAAAAGTTGTATCTCGATAGAAGTCTGAGTTTCAGCACCTATTCTCCGTTAGCATGTAAAGCAGGGCCAAAAGTTCAGCAAACTGGTGAATCATCTGCAGCCAAGCTCTGCTTTACATGTATTTTATATTGCTCTAATCCCCAAACTGTATTGTAGCTGAGCACAGTTGGTATGCGTGGTGCATCTTGTCCATTGACATTTCTTAGTGTAGATCTTATCCACTGAAATGTAAGGCTATCATCTTTGGAAGTTTGAAGGGTATGAATTTCCACAGAACTGTCAGAGTGACACACAAATCAATCCTTAATAAACTGTCTTTTAAAAGCCTAACTGGAGAGGACACACTGAAAATGTGTTTTGATGACATTTAAGGTGAAAGGTTGCTAATACTACTTTATTTTACCTATCTGCAATTAA
This sequence comes from Heliangelus exortis, assembly GCF_036169615.1. Lineage (NCBI taxonomy): Eukaryota > Metazoa > Chordata > Aves > Apodiformes > Trochilidae > Heliangelus > Heliangelus exortis. The sequence continues at coordinate 141,865,362 of NC_092422.1, read as the reverse complement.
GTGATTCCTTTCCCCCACAGGGACATCGATGGAGTGCTGCGACGGGCAAATAGCACAGAATATGGCTTAGCTTCAGGAGTTTTCACAAAAGACATAAGCAAAGCTCTCTACATCAGTGAAAAGCTAGAAGCTGGAACAGTTTTCATTAACACATACAACAAAACTGATGTGGCAGCACCATTTGGTGGATTTAAACAGTCTGGTTTTGGGAAAGATTTAGGTAAGTTGCTGCCCCCTCCCTCATTTCTCATCTGACAGTCCAAATCAATCAAAAAAAGCCACCTTACTTGTGCTAGTTTACTGCATCTGTAACCTCAATGCTTTGTTAAGCTTAACTAACATTGATTAATTTCTTTTGTGGGCTGGGGGGGGGGGGGGGGGAGGCTGGAATCTATGGGGAAGGTAATGTGAGTTTGTTGGGTTTTTTTCTAGCACAGGCAGGTGAACTGTGAATAGCTGTAAAACATGAGCTGTGGATGCATTTCCTGCATCTCTTGTATTCCTCCTATTACAGTAATCTGGTTCCTATTCCGTTCTCCCATACTCTCACCTCAACACCCCCAGTTCAGTCTTTCCTGTACATTTACTAAATAATGCCATGGCATGCAAAATATTCCTCCCCAACTCCTCTCAGAGCAGGAGCGTTACAGCTTGTCCAGAGCAGTGTACAGGCAATGAAATTTCAGCATCAAGCAGTAAAGGTATTGGCCAGAATCTTCTTTCCATTCCCGGAGGAAGAACACTAATTTAGGTTTCTACTCTAAACTTGTAAGAACCTGGAAAACTCGTTCATGCCTTAAAATGCCATCAAATTTTGCCAGCAGTCACACGGAAAGATACATAAGTCTAGTATTTTCAAGCCCAGTTTTTAAAAAAGTAAGGTTTATTCTATAAGAAAAACTTTACAAGTCTGGGCAGACCAAGCCTTGTGGTAAAGAAGACGAGAGAAAGAAAAAAAATTTTCAGCAATGCAGCAGATTATTGCCTTTGGAATGTCTAGCACGCATCAGGCATTTTCTGAGATCAAAATGAGTAATAGTATCAGGAAAAGAGACCAACAACTCCTACTCAGCTTCTTTGCCTAGAAACTTAGCACAGGCTGAAGTTTCTACCTTCAACCATGAGCCCCTCATGGCCATCTTGAGACTGCCACTGCTTCAGACCGACTCAGGTGGCTGCTTGTCAAACTCCAGCTCATTTTTCTTTCCACATCTGTTGGGTTTGGCCTCTTCTTGTCAAACCAGTTCTGTAAATCTCAGTGGGAGGGTAAATTAATTAGTTCCACTTCGTTTCTTAAGGACTCAAATACTGGCTACAACTTTTTTTTTTTTTTCTTAATAAGTCTCTGAAAACAGCCTCTCATTTAGCTGCTATTCTAACTGGTGAATATTGTGCTTGTACAGGTGAAGAAGCTCTTCATGAATATCTTAGAACCAAGGCTATCACTGTGGAATATTAACAGCCTCACTTGGAAAGGAAACTTTCAGAGGAGTTTGAATCTTAATGATGTCTAATGACTCCACGAAGCACTTAATACTATGCCCAGGATATGCTGACTGCAGTGCTCCAAGTTAAAAACAAACACACACCTATTCCATGGAAAAAATTCTATAAATCAGGTCCAAATTTTAGTCTCACTGAAAAATAAAACCACTTGGAAATTAACATGAATTTATTTAAATTATGCAGCAGCAGTTGTTAGCACAATACCCCTAAAAAACCCAAGAAAACATTTTGGCTTATTTTTTAAATGTAACTGAAAAATGAGTTCTCACATGCCTACTTCTTATTTGTGCGAACACAGTATTTACATGATTGTTTAAAATCCTTAATCATTAGGCTTCTCCTGAAGTTCAACTAAGTTATACTTATTATGCTACTTTTGCTATAAACCTGTTCCAGTTTTACAGTAGCAACAAAACATTCTGCTCTGGTGATTTTTCAGCAGTACAGAAAACCTTTGTGCCATAAGAAGTAACTCAATGCAAGAAAGTGCACTTACAATGATCTTTGTATAGTACATACAGAGTTCAACATCGGTGTTAAACTATGCATATCAAGCTAAAGTTACTCAAAATATTTTCTATCTTTTTGTTGATATGGAGTGTGTGATCTGCCTGCAATTTGAAAGGTTAATGGATTAAAATCACTGGGTTTTTTGTCTGTGCGCAAGGACTGTTACCACTGTTTTGTACAGCATTAATACTTTGTATTTCATTATTTTTTTTTTTTCAATCTACGGGAAATCTCTTGTAAAATGACTGAGTTACAATGTTGGCTTTCAAACCTTCTTCAGTTTGAAAGAAGTTTTCCATAGACTGAGACCTTATCTAACAAAGTAAGCCTGCTAAGACCCCAGCTCTTCCTAGACTACAGCTGTACCCAAAGCTTAATCTGATCTGCAGTCCCATTCTCTGATTCCCATCCTTTCCATTCCCTAAAATGTTGTGTGGTTTAACCACGCAATCCCAGTAGAACATGCTCTCTCTATTTTTAAGAAGCTGCTTTGTGAAAAAAGTCCAGAATAATTGTTATTCCTTTTCACAAATATTAGAGAAAAAGATCTTAAACTATAGATTTAAGTATGGAATTCAAAATAAATTCTGTAGATAATGGCAGGTTGCAAGTCATGGTATTAAGTTTAGTATTTGAGCAAATACAGAAAATTTTCCTTTCATGGTATAGAAAATACAAAGTTTCTTTAAGAAACATCCAATGACATCCAGGAGCATGACAGATACTTCTGAAATGCAAAGCAATCTGTAAAGTAAATACAGCTGCCCAAATCCCTGCATTTGATCTATCTGAGGTAAGCATGAATAAGGCACACTTTCACTGCTTTTGGTTTCACAACTGTTCCAAGTTAACCCAAGTACACACCAGCTGAAAATTCACCTCTTGATTATTCTGGCAGTGACAGCTGTGAACAACACGGAAAGGACAGAAATGTGGCAAGGGAAGTGAGAGATGGAAAGTGTAGCTTAAAGTAACACCTCAGAGGCAGATTTGGCCATTTAAGTACCAAGAGTATCTGCACTGTGGCCACAAAGGTTCCAGGTGAGCTGGTAACCTACCTGTAGTGACACAGAGCTCAGTGCAGTCACAGAGGATAAGTAATCCTTTGCTGACCTCTCTTTTGTCACAGCTGTCCTTACCCATGCCAGCTCATCTTGAAATGAGCACTAAAGCAGTGGCTAAGGTCAACAGTTATTACCATGAATGCAATGTAGACATACCTCTAATGTACTTTAAGATAATGTTTAATATTGAAGACCTTGTACATAACACTTCACAGGACATGGAATAAAAAAAAAAACCAAAGCTCTTTTCTTAGTTAACTCTTTCCTGCCCTTGAAGGAAGAACTTCTAGCACACTACAAAAATCTTTCTTCAATAAAAGCAAAAAACCAAGACCTTTAACTAGTTCAAGTAGCCCAAATTCTAGCTGCTTTCTTAACCTATGATGAAGTTCATTTCCACATTGCTTGATGAATAAAACCATACTTAATTCCTCAGAAATCCAGCTTGCCTTTGTCATGACTGGATCTCCACTATGTAAACCGTAGCATTTCATAAGATCCTGATGGATGCCACCCTGGGAAAACAAGGTCATTTAAGGGCCAAGTCTTCAAAGTAAGGAGCCATGATTTGGGCTTGCAGGTTTTTTTGTGTTTTTGTTGTGCATTTTTTAAAGGGAAATAAAATGGATTTACTCATTCACTTTGCTGTCCAAAATTTCTATTTTGCCCTTTTCTCCCTTTTGTTTCGGAAACTTAATGTTGTCTATTGTGACTTCATCAGTTGTGCAGTCATCTTCAGATTCTGAGTCATCTTCTGAAGTTAGTATCTCTTCATCTGTGTCAGAATCACTCAGTTCAACTACAGCCACATTCTGGAAAAAAAAAACAACAAAAAACAACCAACCTCAGTCAACCCATTTCTGTTCCATTTCTAGCATTTGAGTAAAACACAAAGCAAACACGTGGAACTGACTACTAGCATAAGAAAACAAAAAACAGCAATTAGAAAGACTTTTGTGTTCTCCTAGGTTTATGACAAGTATCATTAACAGATTCCTAATATTTACATTGTAATTCACATTGTCCAACAGCAAACATAAAGCCATTTTTTGTATCACTATCAGAGACAGAAATGAGTTAATAGCTGAACTCGGATAGTCTAAATCAGGTACTTAAACTGACAAGCAGGTGGCATCAAAAATAATTTTCAGTAAAGAATTCAGGGAAAAACAATGAGCATATAAATACTCATGATATGTGTGTGTATATATATTAATATAGTTCTAATATAGGACTATATTAGAACCTAGTAGTGTTCATGACACTGCAACTACTACAGAATATCAAGTAGTTTAAATCACCAGGATATTTTCTGAAACAAAAGTGATCATGTATTCCCAAACACAGAGCCATGGTTTTTGAGGCCTGTTTTTCTCTGAAAATATCTGTCTTAAACTGAAAATCAGCACTTCAAGCACTTTCTGTATGCTGCAAAGCAAAACACAGGAATTTGGGACACAAATAAATTACTTTAGTGATTTGTACATAGTGCAAAGATGTTCATCATTACATCTTTTGGCTTCTTTACCAGAAAGCCAAGACACTTGGCAGACACATGAAAAATCTTTTAAAAATCTACAAGAACTCTGAAAGCAACCAATGGCAAATAAATTATTCTGACACACCAAACCCCAGGCTGCCTTATCTCTGCCTTTGATCTTAGGGGTCTGCAGGCCAGAAGACAGCTGGCTGGGACATGAATGTGTAATATCACCTTCATACTTAATTTTCTTACATGAGCACGTGGCTGCAGCACTTTATTTAGAAACATAAAGAAAATACTGATCTGAATATAAATAAATAGACAAATACCAGTCACAAAGGATCATAAGAACATTAACAATTTTTCTAAACTGAAGACCTTTAGCCAGTCCTAAAAATGCCTACGAAGCACAGCTGAAAGCCAGTTATTACTCTTACACTAAAGCCTTCTGCACTGCCTTACTGCACCTTGCACTGTTCAGGTGCTGAGCCAAATTACCCATGAGACATTTAGAATACAATTTGTTACTTACTGATTCGATTCAGAGTTGCTGATTCAAAACTGTATCTTATTCTGTCCTTAAACTACTTCATTCTAAGTCCTTAAATTATGCAAGTATTAAAACCAAGTAGTAAATTTTAACCAAAGAAGGATTTTTATTTCTTATATATCTTGGATTTGCAGATCACAGACTAAAATGGTAAAGACTTAGCCTTGTCTATCAAATTAGCTCACTCTAAAATGATAGAATAATTTTCATACCTTCTAAACTTACTTTATAAACCAAAAAAATACAGTACTTACCATTTCTATAACTTTTTCTGTTGCACTGTCTAGATTTTCAATATCAAATTGGTCAGCTGGTGCTGTTACCATTTTTCTTCTTAGCTCATCATTTGCATGTGCCATCTGTGGTAAAAAGGCCTGTACTCGGTCTAAGACTGAAAAAGAAATAATTATCATATATAGATATATACATACACAAACATGTACTTGTTAGATTATATATATATATATATTTCTGAGGTGTATATATATATATACACACCTCAGAAATCTGTGCATTTAAACATATTCAATTTCTGTTTAAATTTCTAGTTGTCTGCCACATTTAAGATGTTTTAAAAGGAGGATTTATTGAATTTCCCAAGATATAAACAGCAAAGAGGTATAAAATCTATTGGACAGCATGTGGTGCAGGAAGAAATCATGTCACCTATTCCATTTGGATTCTTAAACCCAAATGTGACAAGTTTATAGAAAACTTGCTTGTAAATTCCATAGTTTTCAATACGTATGGAATGCCATCTTAAGAAACTTCTACACCAGTATTCTCTCCAATGGAAATACAACCATGTCCCCCTTTCTTCCCAATTAAAGTAGGGAATGAAGATCTCAAGTAAGATGGAAACATTAACTGCAGTACAGATTTCATGCTGTACCAAAGAAAGTTCAATATATTCAAAAAGGGATTCAAAAGAAATTACAATACTGAGAGACTGATGCTCCACAGAAATACTGCTCTAACCTCAGTGGGACTTTCCAACAATTTTAAGATTATTTGTGTCATTAAGGAGGATCACAAGCATTTCTCTTCCATGGAGTCAGGGAATACCTTCACCTGCCTCCAGAGACTCTCCAGATAATCTCTGGTCCACACACATAGATGAGCCAACTACTAGTTCTCATTCTCTGTGAAGTAAGAGGTACTATCCTGAGCAATCTCCACAGAAGTCTGACAGGTATAAACTACCTTTAAAACACTGTCATCTTCATAAAGACTTTTATCCAAGGAAAAACTCTATATTACAAATTGTTTTTTTCTAAAACTTTTTAAATCGCAGCTCACTCACAAAATAAAAATACAATAATTTGACAGGAATCCCTTCTAAGTTACATGCTTTTTTACACCACATATTTTATACTGAGATATTACTTCTGAAAAGAGGTAAGAAGCCCAGATCAGGAAAAAAAATTAAAAAATAAAATCTGAGACTAGAGAACTGTGGTATATTTTCTTGAAGAGAAAAACTCACAAAGATACTTTCAAAGAGTAACAATTTTTACACTGTGCAATCCTACACATGGAGCTACATGGAAGAAAATGTTACTAATCTCTCTGTAGCTTTGACTAAGACACATAGACCACAGCTTGATTAAAGAAAAAAACAAGTTTTCTTCATACATTCAAATTAAGTTCTTATGCATGAATAGTTATATGGTCTGGCTTAATAATTTTGCCAGCATGTTCACTAAAAATAAAGTTTGAAAGAGACCTACGTGACTTGCATCCATTTGAAAGCAGCTGACCAGATGAAGACTGAAGGTACAACCTGACTACTTCACTTCATGCAGACAGCAGGATCATTTCTGTGAGAAGTAAAGCCCCTAAACCTCAACAGCTGCACCACCCAGCATTGCAAAATCTGTCTTTGCAGAAGCAGCAGTTCCCTGATTAACCTGTGGGATGTGCAACTGCAACGGTGGCCCTGGCACAAGGGGAAACAGATCACAAGTTTCTCCTTTTACTAAATGCAAGGAGAGCACTAAAGAAAAAGCAAATTATGCCAGAGAGGTTACCTGCTGCTTGACACAGCTGCAGTAACAAAGTGCCACTTACCACTACTTCTTGGCATCCTGACTGTCTGTAAACTCGTGGCCTTCTTGCTGTTACGTTTTGAACGGATCAACAAGGTTTCTTCCAGCCCTGGAAACAAACAAGTATATGAAAGTTTACATATTTCAACAGCAAATGTCAAATTTTGAGATGATTTAATCTTTTTTCCTCTGACCTTCCCACATTTCTGTGGCTAAACATGGGGAAAAAAAAACTTCTCTGCCTCCAAAACTCCAGTCTCTTTTCCTGCTAATACTATATACAGATGTCTGTTTGGGGTGGTCACCTCACTGTTCACATTTGTAGCAGGCAGTGAATTTCTAGAACTTGCCACCACAAGCAGCTGTGAAAGCAGAGAGAGCAATCAGGCACATTCAGGGCAAGGGAATTATCATCTGATACTCAAATGGCTGAGCAGAAACGTTCTCTCTGTCTTCACTACCTCTACAATTTGCAGTTACCAGGCAAGTACAAGAACAGGGAGTGCAAAGCTCTTCAACTGAGTTCTCTTTGATTATCATCTGCTACTGCACATCTTGGAAGAAAGAACACATGGAATATTGGTTGGAATCTGCAGGTTAATTCTTCCACTACCTCTGTCAAAGACTTATTTAATGACAATTATCAGTGCACAAAAAATTACCCAACAGCAAAAGATACTGGCACAACAGCTCGTGTTACACCGATTTAAATCCTTTCCTTCATGTCTCTGGGTGTGACTGGGGTGGCTATCAATTGAACGAAGGCCAGAATCTGTGGTGCCAATATTAACTATTTGCATGAGCAGCACCGTAAAACCCAAACGATGCTGGGAAAAGCTGCATTCATTAGGCAAGTTAGTTCTTACGACCGCCACACCGCAGCCACCAACCCTTTATCGTTAATTACAGCGATGTTTTTTTTCCGCTTAACATTTTTTTACCCTTGCAGAAACGTCGTCACGATTGTCCGTAATAATTTAACAGTTGTTTTACCTTTTTTTTCCCCACCCGTGTTTACTTCGCACTATGCTAGCAATACCCGCGAAAACCGCAGCTCTTCACAACCGGCGGGATGCAATAAAACACGGAGTAACAGCACTCGGGTGACCTTAAAAGCCTCCCCCGGGCTGCCCACCCTCTCACCGCAACCCCAACCCAGCCGACACCTCACTCCCGGCCTCGTCCCTCCCGGTCCGGAGGTCCGGCGGCCAGGCGACCCAGCTCAGCCTGAACAGCGGAGCCGCACCACCCGGTGACGGCTCTCCGACCGGCCCCGCTCCCCTGACGGAGGCCTCTCACCCCCTCGGCACCCCACGGCCAGCAGCTCCCGAGAGGCGGCCGGGCCCCCATGTCCACCGGGCTCCGCCATGCGTCTACTGGACCGGAAGTGGCTGCTGGCCAAGCAGAACGCCCCGGGCGCAGCGCCCCCTGGCGGGCGGGAGGAGCCGAGCCGCCCCGCGGAAGCGGCGGAGAGAGAGGGGAGGGGGGTGAGGGGCCCCCCCGGGGGTACCGCCGGGCCTCGGGGGCTGTGCGAGATGGGCCGCTCGTCCGGTAACCTGCAGCCCTGAAAGTCCAGGGTTAACAACGCAGAAAGGACGAGAATTCCCCTTACGAAATATATAAATATATAAACATATATATATATATAATATATATAATAAATAAATAAATAAATAAAACATTTTTAAATTTTATGAAAGGATTCGGTGTGAAAAAGTTCATCCCGTCGCTCGGAGGAGGCAACGCCAAACAGGCTGCGGGCAGGTGATGCTACTTACAGAGGATGCTACTTACAGGGGATGCTACTTACAGGTGTTTCTACTTACAGGTGTTGCTACTTACAGGTGTTGCTACTTATAGGGGATGCTACTTACAGGGGATGCTACTTACAGGGGATGCTACTTACAGGTGTTGCTACTTACAGGTGTTGCTACTTACAGGGGATGCTACTTACAGGGGATGCTACTTACAGGTGTTGCTACTTACAGGTGTTGCTACTTACAGGTGTTTCTACTTACAGGTGTTGCTACTTACAGGTGTTTCTACTTACAGGTGCTGCTACTTACAGGGGATGCTACTTACAGGTGCTGCTACTTACAGGTGTTGCTACTTACAGGTGTTGCTACTTACAGGTGTTGCTACTTACAGGGGATGCTACTTACAGGTGTTGCTACTTACAGGTGTTGCTACTTACAGGTGTTTCTACTTACAGGTGCTGCTACTTACAGGGGATGCTACTTACAGGTGCTGCTACTTACAGGTGCTGCTACTTACAGGTGCTGCTACTTACAGGTGCTGCTACTTACAGGGGATGCTACTTGAATGCCTGCCAGCAGCTGCTCTTCTTTGAAATCTTTCCCATTTTCATTATCAGAGTCTGTCAATTGCACCTAATATTAAATTTAAGGCACTGAGGGAATTTTAATTACCCCTTGGAGAAAATGATGCACCCCTCAAAGTCGGTTGCCATCAGGTAACCTGTTACTGAAGATTTGTGGTGCAGTTTCCATCCCTGTAAGTTTGCAATTTGGACAATGTGGAAAACGTAAAAAGAGAACTGAAGTGTTCTCAAGAGTCTAAGCCAAAAAAGAAAAAAAAAAAAAAGTAATCACATAAGTGGTGCTCTAGTAGAAAATGGCAAGCTTCCTTTCCTTTTCCTTTCCTTTTCCTTTCCTTTTCCTTTCCTTTTCCTTTCCTTTTCCTTTCCTTTTCCTTTCCTTTTCCTTTCCTTTTCCTTTTTCTTTTTTCTTCTTTTTTTTCTTTTTCTTTTTCCTTTTCCTTTCCTTTTCCTTTCCTTTTCCTTTCCTTTTCCTTTCCTTTTCCTTTCCTTTTCCTTTCCTTTTCCTTTCCTTTTTCCTTTCCTTTTTCCTTTCCTTTTTCCTTTCCTTTTTCCTTTCCTTTTTCCTTTCCTTTTTCCTTTCCTTTTTCCTTTTTTCTTGTTTCTTTTTCTTGTTCCTTTTTTCTTGTTTCTTTTTCTTGTTCCTTTTTCTTTTTCCCTTCCCTTTTTCCTTTCCTTTCCCTTTTTCTGTTCCGTTTCTTTTCCTTTTCCCTTCCCTTTCCTTTCCTTCCCTTCCCTTTCTTTTTTTCTTTTCCTTTCCTTTCTTTTTCCTTCCCTTCCCTTCCTTCAAAACAAGAAAAATAACATAAAAACACAGCACCCAAATCCCACTATCTCAGAATGCAGATATACAAAGGACTAAGAGACAAACCTTCTGCATGACTGCAAGCAAGAGAGATGTTGTTTCCCTGACACAGGACAGTGTCCCCAGCCACTTCCACTGCACACCTAAATCCCTGGATGTATTCTGCTGAATTTCCTACATGGTTTGCACCTTTCTACTCAACCGTGCTTCAGAACTGAAGTTTTCCAGAAAAATCCTCTCGCTAGCTTTTCATGGCTGAAAAATGCTAAGGACTGAGGGTTTTTTGCCTTGGGCCACAAAAGTGAGACTTTGTGAATTTGCACACAGCCCATAATAATAGTCTGTGACTCTCAGGTAGCCAAGTTCATCCATGGGTATCAGCCCAGCTCAGTGGAGGGAGTGACATGATACTATATTGTCAACGAATAGGGAGTGATTGTATGATTGCCCAAGATCATCAGACAAGCAATTAGAGAAGCCACAAACAGCACCTCAGGGCACTATTCCCCAACCTGAGGTTTATACACCAACCTGTTGGCAACAGGAGCAGATCTTTATCCAGTTTGCAAGGTGGCCCAACTATGCAGCCGTGACAGGTGTGCACAGCCCAGGCATGGATACCTACGGTTGTTACTGGGGTAGGGAGACAACAGCATCTGTAACCCAAATACCACTAAATTCAGGCTCGAGACATCATTTACCACTGAATTAATAGCTCAGAGGTTTGGGCTGCTTCATTAATTTAATGGAGCATTGTCACAGAGTTCAGGTGTAACTGCATATTAACTGCAATGCTATCACAGTGCAGAATTTTTTGGCTCCAGTTCTGCAAATACATTGTCCAGTGCTTGAATCTCTGCTCTTCCACACATACCCACAGCAGCTCCCTCCGGTTTATGGCAGATACTTGGTCTCTTGCTCATACTGTTTTATTGTTCTGCTTGGAGGAAAAGAGATGTTGTACACTTGGCTGCTGTCACCGTGATGACATCCTGGATGTCTTTCCTTCATCTTTCTCCCCTTTCACCTTCCACTTAAGGCATTCTCACTACTTCGAAGTGTTGAGCAACAATCGGAAGAATACTTGCAATGATAATAACTGCACAAATTCAGCTGCCTTGACTATTTTAGCGTATTAATATAAAGTCTAAAGGGAAACAAGATCTTTGAGGGACTGATTAACAGGGACCAGAAGACTCTGACACTGTATTCGGTTTAACAGAGGCCAAGTTCTTGCAGACTGATATTTAAGTACTTGGTGTACAGAACAGCTGGGCAAGAACACGAATATTCCAACCAACCCAAACACTTAAGAAAAAAAAAAAAATATTTCTGAGGCAGCTACTTCCAGCCCAGCTGCACGTAAGGACAAAAACGTCCCCGGGGCAGCCGAGAGGCCGGTGCCAGCACAAAACGACGACTCGTGTCCTCCGTCGCCAAGAAAGTCTTTGTAAGAGGGAGCACCGGCACGGTCCGCCTGGGGAGCGCCCACCGCCTCGCCCCTCCCCGAGGTTTTTTTGTTCGCCCAGGCTGCGAGGCACCAGCCGGGCCGCGGCGGAGGCGAGGCGGGGGCCCAGAGCTCCGCCCGGCGCCTCCACCGAGCGGGGCCGGGAAGGCGCAAGGGGCAGCGCAGGCTGGCGGCTTCCCCGCCGCTGTCCCCTCAGCGTCCCGCGTAGGCGGAGGGGGGACCCGCGGCAGGAGCTGGCCCAGGGGTGTCCGGTTGGGCTGCGGGCCCGGGCCCCACCCGCTCCGCACCTCCGCGCCCGGTCCCCACCGCTCCCCTCAGTGCGGGGGGAAGGCTGGGGGCGGCTCGGCCCCTCCCCTCCCCTGCCCGCCGCCGGGTCTGAGCCGCCGGTGGCGACGACGGCAGCCGCGGCTGCTGCGCATCTCGGGCCACATCATCGCGGGGGCTGCCCGCCCTCCCGCCGCTTCCGCGCCTGCTCAGTGGCGGCGGCGCTCACCTATCCCCGGAGCTGTCACTGCCGCCGGGCTGCTCCCTCTCCGCTCGCCGCAGCGATGGAGTCGGATTCGGGGCCGCTGCCAGCGTCGCCCTCGCCCAGGTACGGGGAAGATGCGGGCCCGAGGGGTTGGCGGAGGCGGAGAGAGGGGGGAGGCAGCGAGGGGTGAGGGGCAGGGGCGAGCTGGCGACCTGCCGCCCCGGGGAGAGGGAGGCGGCGGGCGGGAAAGTTTCCTCAGGAGTGGGGGAGCTGCTCCCCCGGCAGCGATGCGCCTGCCCCACCCCAAATGCCGGGGGTCCCCGAGAGCTGTCGGGCAGGCGGGGCCGCCCGTCCCCCGGCTGCGGTAAGGCTCGCCCCTTCCCTTGCCTTCCCGTCCCCCGCTCTCCGGGCCCTGAGGCGGCCGCCAGCCCTCGCAGCCTCCCTCCGCGCCCTCCTTCCAGCCGCCCCCCGGCGCTGGGGCGGGCTCCGCCGGCCTGCCCGGGTGCCCAGCGCTCGGGCCACGGATGCTAAAGGGCGTGAGGCTCCCTTCCCCCGGTAGCCAGCGCTCCTCAACACCCCACAGCTGTTTTCATCATGTGCACGTAATTCTGCACTGCTCCAGGTAGCCCGGACAATGAGCCTTTTCTTTGGTTTCCCTGTGCCTGCTCAAGATCTGCCCAGGGTTTCCAGCAGCCCTTAATCCCTCGCACCCTTGTACATCCCTCTCTGCTTGCGTTCCCATTCCCACCTTCACACCTATAAAAATATTCCAAAATCTGCCACAGCAGATGGAGTAGCTAGACAAGTATGGAACCTCAACCAACAGCATACATACAGACTTGACTTGTATGATCATCTTTTGTTTTGTTTTTATACGATTCATGTGAATTATAACGTGCATTTCCATTCTTTTCATACGTTTCTGACAAAAGGTAGGAGCTTTTTGTGATACGCTCCACTTTCAAGCCTGTCATGAATATCCAGTTCAGTTCCAGTTGTAGTTGTGGCTCTTTAACTTCAATTAATATTTTAATTCCCTCCCATTGCCCCACTCTCTGGGAGAATTGAGTGTCTTCACTCACATTTGATCCTAAGTTATAGACCATGCTACATTAGCCAGGATCTGATAAATGACATTATAATGATTGCTTAGTCTTTGTGTCAGGAACAAAACATAAATACCCGAAAGAAGTCTGCACATGTATCTTTTCTTGGTAAAGTCCTAGCAGGCTTTTGTAGACATACTCAGTTATCCCCACTTTACCATTTCAGTAATACTGATAAAAATATGAGAGCAGGTGGAAAGACCTGTTTTGGCAGCATTCCTGACATCCAGTGCCTTAAAGAGATTGAGAAATTAGAGTCATAAATACTACAGTATGACTGGTAGACATTTCAGAAGGAAAAATAGCAGTGTATCATTTTCTTTTCAAATGCCTTAGGATATTATCCACTAAAAACAATGTGAAGTCTGTATTCTAGTCCTTGAGTCAATAAGCAATTCATCCCTCCTTGGTGATGACAGCAGAAATCTGCAATCAGGATCCCAAATAGAACTCATCCTGCTAAGTGCTTATTGGTTACTTAATCTGTAGGACTGAGTACTCTCTTTATTTTTTAAACTTTCCTACACAGTTTTGATGGGCTGGCTGTGATTTGCCTGGCATTTTTCATCTTGGTATTCCATTTGGGTTATTTTTTAACGTGACCACATTTCACTGCCTTTTAACCTTGTTTCTGGCTCTGTTCTGGTCTCTTCTGAGTTGCCTTGAAGTACAGAGGCAAACCAAATGTTTTTCTGACAGCTGCTTTTCTCTTCCTTGTGGCCAAAATTGAAAGCCTCCGTGTTCAGGAGGTGGAATGCAGCAGTCTCAAACTTGTCTGAAAATGGAGCCTGAGGCTGGCAGCTCTTTCAGTGTCTTAAATTCAAAAAGGGACCTGGAGGTTCTTTAATCTGTTTTGGTTTGGTTTGGTTTTTTTCCCCCCACATTATTTTTTCTTTTCTTCCTTTTGCTATTGATAAACACCGTGACAATCAGTATACTGCATAATATGTAATAAGTGGCATGTAATACCCATATATCTGCTTTGCATGCAACATTTGTTAATTTTCAGCATGTTTTTCAGTCTGGTGTGAATAACCTTAGCCCAGTCCACCACCTGGGGTTCTGGATTCTACAAGATGATGAATGATAGTAAAGGCTATTTACTTTCTCTGAGTGCTGAGGTGACATGATGGAACTTTCACTTTCTGCTGATACCTTCACTAGGATGCAACGATGTAAATGATTTGCCACAGCTGTGAGAAGGATATTAGTGCAATACTGGGAACTTCTATAAATGCAGGACACAAGAGTGAAGGAGAGGCAGTGCAGATCCCTGTATCACCTTTCTGAACCTAAAAAAGTCCCTCCAAAGCCTTGCATTTCAAACTTCTCAGACCCCATCTCTGGAAATGGTCTAGTCAGCCATTTCTGCTCATTTTAGGGTCAAGTTGCCCAGGCTGCTTAGAGCCATGTACAGTTTGGTTTCAAATATCACCAAAGGTGGAGTGTCCATAACCTGTTTGGACCCGTGTTCAACTGCCCACACAGTGAAACAAAGCTTTTTCTTATGCTTAAATGGTATTTCCTGTGTTTCAATTTGAGCTCACTGCCTCTCATCCTTTCTCTGAGAAGAATCCGGCTTCATCTTTGAAGCCAAAAAAGAATCCAGCTTCATCTTTGCTTATGCTGGCAAAATATTAAAGCTTGTTATTTCATTAATGTTTCACATTACTTTCCTGTATATCCATTTTCAAGGCTTGGTCTTGTACTGAGAGGCGTTTCACAGGCAAGCAGATTTAAGCTATTGTGTTTCACTCTAGGTTGCTTAGGAGTGCAGTGTAGAGGATTGCCTTGCTTTAAAAGATTCCCTGTTAAAAATGTTTGCAACTTTTAAGAAAATGGGTTTTGACTGAGGTGTGATTACATTTCGCTTCTGTGAAAGCCCTCAGTGTTATTCAGATAAGTGTTACCTTTTGGTTGTGTTAGCGAAACTCTGAAATAAATTAATTTTCCTAGAGTTAGACAAATATTTGGTTTAGTCTGTCATAATGTTGACTCTATAATAAAGTTTCATAGTCAATGGTTCACCACTCTTTCCCCCTTCCTTTTTTTGAAGGTACTTGAAAAAGTACAGTGATTTAATGACTGTTTTTTTTATTTTTACATGCTTTAAATATATTACCAGCAGTCTATTAACTAAATGATCAAATTTAGCTGTAGAATTTAGTCTCTTAACCCTGCTAGTGACAGATGTTCTTTAGTAAAGTGTGGAAGAAGTATCTCCTTCTCATGTTCTTGAGAACTTACTCATGATGAGTGCATCTGAAGCAATATTGGAAATTTGAGAAATAATGAAAAGCATTTTTGCTGCCTCTTCCTGAACAGGTATATTTTTCATGTTAACTGAATCTTCCTCAGATGAATCAAGATCAATCAAGCCAGTCAAAGGTGAAGGATAGAAAAATGTGATGGTCCCAGATGTTCAGTTTCATAACTGGAGTACCTGATACTTTCCTAAAGCAGCTATCCATTTCCAAAAGTCTCTTCCAGCTCATGGTCCTGTCTGTTTTCCATATCATCTGCTTCTGGCTGTTTGCTTTCCACATCACATATACTGTCTCTCTGTGTGTTTTTGAAACTGCTATGTGCATCAATTTTTTTAATTCATATGTTTTGTTACCTGTTGGATTGCTCAGTGTCTCACTCTTCAGGAACATGTCTTCTGCAAACTGCAGGGTAGGGCTGTATTTTCTGTTTGTTCATGTTTCCAGAAATGTTTGTTTATGCTTGTGTATATTTGCAGGAGTGAGAGAGCAATACACAGTAATTGTTATGATGTAATATGATGATTGTTATTTCCTTCATACACAAGATGTATGAAGGAAAAGAAGAAACTATTAAAAGTAGGCACTTAGGAAAAAATAAAGATATTATTATATTCATTATTATATTCACTGTCTGACCTTGCTCATTCTTTTGCTTGTAAGGACAAAAGGTGCCATTTTACTTCATATATAACATGGCAGGTGTAGGATAAATTTGAGGCTGCTTTCTGGCTTATCAAATGGATCTATGTCTCTCTGTGTCTTTGCATTTCTTAGTGCTCTTTCTCTGTAGCCTTCTGACTATATGGCATGAAACCAGATTCACTTATCTCCTTTTCTTACATAAATTTGGGATGGTATTTTTGAGATTTTTATCTCCTTTTTGTCATATCAGTTACCTGAATAGAGCTTGCTGCTTTAGCTGAGTATGTCTTTTCTAGAGAGCACAATAAAATGAGCATTGTTCTTGTCAAGGATAAAGCTTCTTAGGGCATTCTTGTCCCTGAGATCATACTGTTCCTTAGATGGTTTGCTGCATTCTATAGACACAAAAAAATAAAAAACCCAACACTAAACCAAACCAATCAACCAAAAAAACTCAAAAGTGAAAACAAAAAAACCCAACCCTAAAAGTACAGCAATATTAGCATCCCATAGCTCAGGATAAAATTATTACATCTGATGGTATGTGGAAAATTATCTCTGTTGGACAAGCTTTTAGAAATGAACAGTTACAGTCAGAAGGCTTCAGAATTATCTCCTCTCTCTGTGCTCTGAGGAAGTAATTTCTCTTCCCTGAAAAGTGTATTTGGCAGTTTGTCTTCCTGAATTCTCATTTTTCAGCATTTATCATTAGCTCACTTTTATCATTCCAAGTCTTTCTGGTAGGAAAAACAGAAACGACTGTCATCCAAACTGCTTTGTACTATAGCAACCATTAGCTGTCCATGCCAACCTCTTCCTCCCTTTTAACTTGCTAGCTGACTAAAGACTTTTTCTGTTCCTCTTTTTTTTTTTAATTTTAAGTGCCATTTCTATTTTTCAAACCTTTTTCTTTTTAACTGAAACTACAATCTTACAAAAAGACTTGTTTCTTAAAAAAAAAAGTAAAATATGTATAGTGAAAACTTGAAAGAAGAAACTCCATATGTTAGAAAAATGAATAGTTAACCCAAATATTTTTGTCTAGAGTTCCAGACCAGTGAATAATTTCCGTGAGTCACTTGTCTAGTGCTCTCCTGATGTGACGGGAGGACTTAACTGGAGAAGCCACAATGAGAGCCAAACTTTGCGTTGTTAAAGCTAATGGGAATTTTCCTCAATATATTTCCCTGTGAAATAGAATCTTTCTTTCATTACTTCTCTACCTGTCCTCCAAAAAAAAAATACCACTGCCCCCAAAAAAACCCAGTGAGGTCCTGTGGGTTTCAGTATGTGTGTTTTATCACAGACACTTTTTTATCTAAATTCTATGTCTCATTCTTGAGTTCTATCACAGTTCTCTAATCTAGATGTTTTCTGAAAGATGTTTCCTTGTTATACCCTTCCTGAAACTGTAATTTTTCTCAATTTCACAGAACCACAGAATCAGCCAGGTTGGAAGGGACCTCTGAGATCATCAAGTCCAACCCTTGATCCACCACCACTGTGGTTCGCAGACCATGGCACTGAGTGCCACATCAGTCTCTTCTTAAAAACCTCCAGGGATGGAGAATCCACCCCCTCCCTGGGCAGCCCATTCCAATGCCTGATCACCCTCTCTGTAAAGAATTTATTCCTAATATCCAACCTAAACCTCCCCTGGCAGAGCTTAAGTCCATGCCCTATTGCCTTATTGGGAGCTGCCTGGGAGAAGAGACCAACCCCCCCCTGGCTACCCCCTCCTTTCAGGGAGTTGTAGAGAGTGATGAGGTCTCCCCTGAGCCTCCTCTTCTCCAGACTGAACACCCCCAGCTCTCTCAGCCCTTCCTTACAGGACTTGTGCTGGATCCCTTCACAGCCTCCTTGCTCCTCTCTGGACCTGCTCCAGCACCTCAATCTCCTTCCTGAACTGAGTGGCCCAGAACTGGACACAGGACTCGAGGTGTGGCCTCACCAGCGCTGAGTACAGGGGCAGAATCACTTCCTTGGACCTGCTGGCCACGCTGTTCCTGATACAGGCCAGGATGCCATTGGCCTTCTTGGCCACCTGGGCACACTGCTGGCTCATGTTCAGCTTCCTGTCAATCCAGACTCCCAGGTCCCTTTCTGCCTGGCTGCTCTCAGCCACTCTGTGCCCAGCCTGGAGCTCCCCATGGGGTTGTTGTGGCCAAAGTGGAGGACCCGGCACTTGGCCGTGTTGAACCTCATCCCGTTGGAATCAGCCCAACTCTCCAGTCTGTCCAGGTCCCTCTGCAGAGCCCTCCTGCCTTCCAGCTGATCCACACTCCCCCCCAGTTTGGTGTCATCTGTGAATTTGCTAATGGAAATTTCCTTCAACTTCTCTTGTATTCCTCTTAATCCTTCTATAAAGCTGTTTGCTCTTATCATACAACTCGGTAAGAGTTTGCTGGTTTAATGATACATCTGCTTCTGCTCCGTGTTTCTTTTTACTTAGATAATGTCATCTTTGGGCCCGGAAGAAAAAATATTGTGTCTTCCTTCTCTGTCTTTCTGTAGCACTTAACCATTTTGTCCTGAGTCTACAGGTCTCTTGGGACAGCAGCAAAAGTTGTTTGCTTACTTATAATTAAAAGTGTGGAAGCCAGAAGCTAGGGGGTTTTATGTGCTTGGGCTAAAAAGTTCAACATGGCACAGGCTGCTACAGAACAGCAAAAGTTCTTGCAGTAATCTTGGTTACTTAAATTCCTTTGTTGGTCTTGTGGGAAAAATACTGCTTGTTCTTCCAAAACTTCTTTCTAAATCAAGCAATAAACTCCACTGTCATTTTAAAAATATTCATTTCTTGGTCAGAGCTTGCTGGGATAAAGCAATTGGTAAAGGGAAAATCTTCATGTTGTGTTGGATTCATCTCTTTACTCAAAAACCTCAAAACAGTAATTCTGTGAGCAGCAGGACTTTGGAAGTAGACATGCTGGGACTGCATATGAGTGAATTGCCCTAACTAGTGTTTGAAGATGTCTTTCAGCAAGGGCACAAGTTTGGATCTCTTCTAAGCCTGTTAAGTTTGACATCTTTACACTTGCTGCAGTCTATCTGAAATTGTTCCATAAATACTGGGTTACTTAAAAACATTGAAGCAGAGGGAGTATAGAGATCATTACATGAACAATATGATCCTAGGAGCCCGATTTTCTTAGGACACGTAGATTAACAGCCCTTCACTCCCAAACTATTTTTATTTCCTGAAGTCTGTAAAAATAGGTTTTCACATCTTCCTATGGGTACAGTGTCCTGAGCTTGTGGAACTGTGTTATCCCACATCATGCTGGTGTAGTTTGGCTGAGCTTTGTTTCATTGTTTGTGCCAATCATTTACTTCTATCCATGGAGTCCAGTAATAAATACCAAAAACAAGAAACTTGAAGTCAAATTAAGACTGTTATTTTAATAAATCACCATAACTGTTATCATAACATGAAAATTTAGGAAGAAGCAAGTAAAACGGCTTCTCATGGAGGAAATGTCAAATTATTTGAGGCTCTATGTGAGAAATAGATCATTGTTTAATTTTCTACCGTAATGGAAATTTAAAAGTAGAAAGAAACCCACGTTGTCACATTAAATATAGAAAATTAAAAACTGTATTTGTGTGATTTGCAGGAAGCAAAACAAACTGACCACCGCTAGTGTTAATATTGATCAAATAGTTATATTTTAGTGATTACTACACATCAGAACAACCTATCTTTCAGGAAATATCTGCAACCTACATGTCATATAAAATTAAAATAAGATTCTTAGTGCCTTTAATTAACCTAACTCCTAGCCTTTTGTTCCAATTTTAATTGCATTTTAATATGCCATATTTATGAATACATCACTTAAAGTTTATTTTTATCTGAGATTAATTTAAATTACTGTAGACTAGTTTGTCAGAATTTCATTACTGTCTTCTTTCCTTGATAATGTAGTATTTTGTGAAAAAATAGTCATACTATGTATGTAGTAGCTCTTTATATTTAATATAATTAGTATACTCCCTTCAGAGAAGTCAGTTGTCATGATTTTACACTGGCATGAACACATCAATACTCTTGATACCATTTTGAAACTTGGGTTGTTTGGTTTTTTTTCCTTTTTCTGTCCATGCTCCTTGCCATTAGCATAGAGTGGGGAGAACAACAGTGGCCCCACACTGCATTGTGATGTTTCTATTTGCACCTTGCAGAAATTTTTGGGATCTACTGGATCCCATTTTCAAGACCAGTGGAACTCTAGGGCACAGCATCTGCCTGAAGATTTTAACTTCCTGGGCTTTGGAAAGGCAAAAGTCAGGACCTTACCAATTCACTTACAGCCCATGTTGCTGTCTCTTTCTTCCACTGGGAAGTACACTGGTTTATGAATCTTCCTTACCTACCAACTTTTCCTTTTTACCTTCTAATTTATTTCAAATTATGCAGTTGAATGTTGGAAGAGATTGGCATTTCTACAGACACTTGCTTTGGAAAGATGCTTGGTGATCTCAAAATTCAAACCAGTATTTTGCATCTTCTGCAAATTTTAAAAGATTTTAAAGCTTAAATAAATACTTTTTACTTTTTTGCAGATCCAGTCTTGCTTATGGACTTGTTGAAGATCTGAGATCAATGGACAAACATTTTTGCGTGCAAAAAAGGATCATTTTGGTTTATCTATTTTAAAATCATTGAGTGTGGCACTTGATGACTCAACCACAAGATTTCTTTGCAGACATCTGAAGAACAAAGTGCTTTTCAACCTGTACGTCTGTAGCACTATGACTAACTGTAAAGGCAGATCTACCATCTCCAAACCAAATAGCAAAGCTCATGACAAAGAAGGTTTTGTAAACTGGACCATAAATCTTAGTACAATTCAGTCTGATAAATTTTTGAGACTGCTTTTGAGTATGGTTCCTGTTGTTTACCAAGTAAACCAAGATGAAAGGCACAAAAAAGTGAGCAGTGTCTGGCAAGATGGATTACAACCATCAGGACACAACTTTAGTGCTAGGTCTGAACAACACACAGAGTACCATCACTTCTCAGAACCAAGTTTTCATGGCAGTAATGGACACAGCCCATCAGGCTGTAGCCCTAAATATGATGATTTTACCAGTTATGATTACTGTGATGGAATGGACACATCAGAAACAGATGCCATGTTGCAGGAAGACAATCTATCTAGTGACAGTAATGAAGATATTATTGTGGAAGGAAGTAGAAAACAACCCAAAGAATCCAGTAGTATTATGGCTTTACAGATACTTGTACCATTTTTGCTGGCAGGCTTTGGGACTGTTTCTGCTGGCATGGTTTTGGATATTGTACAGGTTGGTATTTAATTTGAAAGATGTTTTGTTTTTAACAGGTAGTCTAATAATTCTGATAGTCTAGATTTTTATAATATTGAGGAGTAATTAGGTTGGTGTGTGGTTCTGTTTCTATGAGCTCTGTTTCCCAAAACCTCATCTTAAGCAGTTGCAATGTTTAATTTGGAGTCATTCAGGTCTGGGTAAGTATTGTCACTTTGCCACAGTGAGCTGGGGAACTAAACTGTTACCTTCTGCTTTAACTAAGGATAGGAATAAAAATTTCAAAATTCTGTTGACACTAATAAATGCATACATAGGCAAGTGAGATTTGTGATTAGCTGTGATGCTACCATATCTAGGAGTTTAAAAAGATGAGAAGTATGCATGGCTTTATTTTATCTCCTGTGCTTCAAGTCTATGCAGTTTCTGAAATACTGTGTAGATTTGGTCTGTGGTATTTCATGTGGCATGTGAAAATCTGCATTGCATTCTTATGTTTTATGAAATCCATATGAAGTAATTTAGAACTTTTTTGAATGTTCAGGTTTATGTAAGAGACTTTTTAAAAATAACATTAGGCATACTGAACACTCCAAATTGTAAATATCAGTGAAGCCCAGTGAACAGGTCTGCATAGTCATGGCCACTTTGGACATAATTTTAGTAGGTCTAGAGAAGCCAGATCATCTTGGTTTGTGATAGGAGATTGAACCAATGATAATTGTTTAGGACTAATAAAATAGAACTTGCTCTGAATTTTAAGACTTTAATTTCTTAATATTTTTAAAGTCTTTTTTTTGAGTATTACATCACTAAGATCCTCTTGAGATGGAATACTTTTAGGACTGCTTTCTAGCTTAACACTAGCTTTAGATATCAGCAGCATTTCAGTGGAGTTAAAATTAACAGTTGCCTATTGCATAGTTCATTGTGTAGTGATACTTGAAGAAAATTATGGACAAAGTAACATTTAAGAAAGTTTTATTAGACTAGATTATTTTCTTTTGCATGTTGAAGGCTGTATTTACTTGTATTTCTAACCTAATTTCTGTTACTAAAAAAACCCAGGCATTTCTTTTAAGGGTACATTTCATGTATTCTTTCTTCCTGTATGATTAGATGTGGAAAAAATATGGGATAATTACAATATTAAAACTGAAGGACAGTAGAGAAGTTAATAATGTTTTGTTTAATCTAATTTAATTCAGCTTTAATTTCCTTTAATTAATTAAAGGAATTAATAAATTAAAAAATCCTTTAATTAATTTTAATTAATTAAAAATTAATTAATTAATTTTCCTAATTTAATTTCCTTTAGCTACAATAAAAAGTTTAGAAAGTTACTTTTGAGAAAAGTAAGAAGGAAGCATGGACTTCCATTAGTTGCAATGAAATGATGCAATTTATACATCAAGAAAAAGGAAAATAAAATTTGTCATGCAAACCTTACTGCTTACTTTCTATGTTTAAAACAATCTTGTTATTTGCTTTTGTTCATTTTAGCACATTATGTTTTGTTTCTGTCTATTAATATATGGTTTATGGCATGAAAGAGAATGAAGATCAGCCAAAGCAGGGGTTGTGCCTAATGCCACTCCTGATTTTCAGTCACATGTTTCAGCTTGTGTTCCTTTCATTAGAGAATGTAAATGCTTGTGTAGGTGGGTTTTGAGATGGATTGAGGTATCTCTTGATTTTTCCTTCTAAATTCCTTCACTGATTTCCCAGTCCAGCTCACAGTGAACGAGAGAGATGTGACACAAAGGCAAAAATAAATAGCTAATATCAGTATTGCCTTTTTCACCTTAAACTAGGCATTAAACTATGATGTCAGTAAAGCAGGATCTTGAAATGTGATAGAACATGTTTTGAAAATGAATATTTGAAGACAAGAAAACATGCTAAGCTTGGGTTTTACAAACCATTTCATGCCAATTATTTCCTGGTAGTAAATACATACGTAACTTGACATATAGGAAATTCTCAGATCTTGGGATTTGAGAATTGAATTATTTTCTTTCTATTAAAATAGTAATTTAAATTATTGCAAATCCATGAATGCAAACACAATTTATAGTTTAATTTAGTTAAGTTGATAAATTATTACAAATTAAATACATGGATTGAGAGACATGTCAAGTAGTGCAGCATTTCTGTGCTGAGAATTCAGTGCACAAATAATTATGGGAGAGTTTGTCTTTGTTTGCCGTATAAAATCTGTGTTTTGGAAAACTGTAGTCTTCTAAATTTCACACTTAGAAATAAAAGAATAAAAAGAAGCTTTTTTTACACTTACATGCTCTGTTCATTTGACAACTAATTCCTTACTCTTTTTACATGAGATTTCTACACAGCTGGAAGGGAAATAATGAAAATGTTGTAAATTAAGAGCAGAATTCAAGAGCAGTCATAGCATCTGGTACTATTTTCAAGTAATGAGAAAAAGAAACCCTTCAAATTACTGACATCTTCTTTAAACTGGGTTTGTTTTAAGGCCAAGTTTTCTATCACCTACTTTTGTTATTCTCATCTTTGAAGTAGTAATATGCAGTCATAAATCTGTCTTAGGTAACAGTTCTTGTTTTAGAATTTCAGGCCCAACATAAAAAGATTGATTTTTTTTTTTTTTTTTCTTTTAGAGGCTTTACTTGTGACTTAGACAATATTTTTGGTACTTTGTGGATAGTCATGAGAGAATTTTTCAACTGAATGTTTTCCACTGTATCCTTTCCATAGCATTGGGATGTGTTCAAGAATGTTACTGAAGTTTTTATCTTGGTTCCTGCACTTCTTGGTCTCAAAGGAAATTTGGAAATGACCTTGGCATCCCGGCTGTCAACTGCTGTAAGTAACTTTTTCTTCCCCTTGACTCTTCAGATACGTTGTAAATATTTCAAAAGGAAAAAAAGAATCTTTTGAACACAAGTTACAGCATAATCTGGCTAGAGGCTCTTTAAATATTGGCCAAGTCAAAAAGGTGACCCTCTATATAACCTCCATACATCAAGATTTTATTTTGTTCGTCTTTTCTGAGTCACCACTGGGAACAGATAAAGTAGATTTTTTAGATTTATATATGCATTCTATAAGGTTGATAGATTTCTTTGGCCTTGATGGGGTTTGAAGAGGCTAACAAAATGTATGTGTTTTGAACACATATTTCTGAAAACCACTTACGTGCTGTTATCATTGCCAGACCTTTGTTGATCAAACTGTAAGAAAATTCTTTGCAGCTTTCTGACTAAATACAGTCCTGGAATGGTTTGGGTTTGAAGAGACATCAAAGATCATCTAGTTTCAGCCCCCCTGCTATGGGAAGAGACACCTTTCAAGTCCCATCCAACCTGGCCTTTAACACTTCCAGGAAGGGCACACGCACAATTTACCTATTCCAGAGTCTCATCACCCTCAAAGTACAGAATTTCTTTCTTATATATACTCTAAATCTACCCTTAGATTTAATTATTTTATTCCTTTTTTGTGCTGGGGTTCTGCTTATTTTCTGTGTGTATATTAACACTGTAACAGAGCATAATGATGTTTTTATGTCTTCTTTTATACATATTTGTCGTAGTTCTTTTCTGTGTCTTGGGGGACATTCCAGTCTTTCATTTTTGTAGCCTAAGCAACCCATATTAGCATACAGCTTTTTTGTGACTGTGAGTAGCTGTAATGAACAGAATATTCTAGTAGCATGGCCAAACTTCTTCTGGTGCCTGAACTGGGTATCTCTGTAAGACACTGCTTAATGCAGTGTTTTTCCTTTGTAAGAGAATTTTTTCCATTCTCCAGCAAGGCCCCCACTCTCTGCCTGTTCCAGTTTGAATGAATGTTTCTTGAAATTTTTTGGTCAAAGGTGTATGTAACTCCTGATGAGGCCTTACTATACCTTTGTAGAAAAGCATTTCCCTCTTCCTGTTGAAAATTGCTCTTCAAACTTTCTAGGTTTATATGTGCTTACTTTCCTGACAGTGTCAGATTTAGACCTCACAGTCACTTTGTGAGCCATTACTGTGTCCCCGTATTTGTCCTTTTGCATTATTTCCAGCTGTCACTCCCATCTTCTGGCAGAAATATTATTAGTCTATAAGTGTGTGACCTTGCATTTCTACTGTTGAATTAGATTTGGTTTTGTACTGTAATCCTCAAGGTCGTGTAGTTTTTGCACAATATTACAATATGTTGTATTGACAGGAACTTCAAGTGTCCTGTCATTAATAAATTTCCCTGCCACGTTATATTGAGTTATTGCCCAAATGCACACTCTGATGGTCATAGTCTTAGCAGTCTCTGAAGGTTTACTTGTGTCACAGCCACTAATGAAATTGATTGCTTTTGCCCTATATCCATTTTTTCATATGAAAGGATTGACATGGTTTGTTGTGTCTTTGTCAATGGCATCCTTAGCTATTTAGTCTTGTTTTCTGATTGATTTTAAAGCTCTTACTTTATTGGGTATTCCTACTGTTTATTAACTATATTTTGTGTTTAAACTTTACTACCTTTACTGTCAGGTGTGAATACTTATGTCATTTGAAATAGTTTCAGGGATTTCGTTAGTGAAATTGTAAATTCATTGGATATCTTTCACAGGGAGGAGGAAGAGGTTTGTCATGGTTCTGTGGACATTCCCTCCTTTGCCAGTAATGGCTCTAATTTGTTCTTGTTTGTGAAGATCTAGTAAGTAAATGTCTGTATCACATGTGCACAGCACAGTGGAGGTTTAAGAGAACAGTATTGTGCAAAATCAGAACACTAAATCATTCATTATTAATATAATGCTAACAAAATTATGCTTAGGTTTTCTGTGTGAAAAAAAAAAAAAGAAGAAATGACAGCTTTCAAAGAACTTGCCAACTTTCTCCTACGTATCTTTTTCAAATGCAACACGAGTTGCAATGTGCACAGTTCTGTGCACAGGCCCCTGGTTTCTACTGGA
The DNA here is from genome assembly GCF_036169615.1 of Heliangelus exortis. Taxonomy (NCBI): domain Eukaryota; kingdom Metazoa; phylum Chordata; class Aves; order Apodiformes; family Trochilidae; genus Heliangelus; species Heliangelus exortis. The sequence continues at coordinate 141,838,875 of NC_092422.1, read as the reverse complement.
AAGGCAAACAAATACACAAGAACTTAGTAATGAATCTAATTGTCATGTAAAAACCAAAAAAACTATGGAAACCCTTTAGGTGTTACGTGTAACTCCTAAAAGGCAACAACTTGGTCTTAGTTGTTGAATATAATTTTAAACTCCAGTACAGTTGCCTTGATTGTTTTGCATCCCCCAGGCTTGGAAAACAAGTGCTGTGTCAAATTGTATCATTCCTTACTGGAGAGCTTAATCAAAAAGCTTGCTATGGGACCTGCAATTTATGTGCCAGTTCCCTCAGAAAGAGGTTATACTGACCTTTGCAGTATTCACATTGATTCAATTGACCCCTACTCTGTGTAGCCATCTGATTTTTTTGTCCTGTCATCCTCATCCTAAGTGAAAACTGAAGGACTGTATTAATTCAGGGCATATCTAAACAGTTGTTTGGAGGCAGTGGTATGATTAGTTTTCCTTTCTCTGACCTACATTTGCAGTAGCTGGCTCCCCCCCAGGTACTGTCTTTACAGTAATTGCTTGACTGTGCCTCTGTGAATAGCTTCACCTTTGATGAGGAAATTTCTAAAATTTCAGAATTGGAACTAATTCATACTCTTCTTGCTCTGTTAGCTTATAATTGCATCTGAATTTGTAAACAGGTCTATGCTCTTGGGCCTGTAAACTAATTAACTACAATCCATTGTAATGATGTAGTCAGCCAAAAAGTAATGTCTTGTTAGAAAGTTTCCATTATCCATATTGTATCTGGTTTCACCTTCATTCATCTTGTTGCCCAAATTTCTATTTTGTCTGATTGTTAGTGGTCACTCACAATTTCCCATCCACTTTAGAACCAGTCATTTCACTAAATATGCCTCAAGATTGTTTGTTTTAATCTACCTCATGGTATAGCTTATACTTCTCTTTGGTGTTAGTGTTAATGTAGACCTTCCCCCTGCTGCAGTGCTGGCAACTGTGTGCAGTGTGCTTATGTCAGCTGCTCATTCAAGTACTGTATTTAAACTGTGTATTGTAGATTCTTCATCTTTGTTCTGAAATTTGAGTCACTCTTCCTGACTGTCTCTGTTCACACTACTGGGGCTCCTTTTTATGAGGGCAGGCTGAGAGAGTTGGGTTTATTCAGCCTGAAGAAGAGGAGGCTCTGGGGGAGACCTTATAGCAGCCTTCCAGTACCTGAAGGGGGCCTACAGGAAAGATGGGGAGGGACTTTTTACATGGGTGTGTAGTGACAGGACAAGGGAGAATGGCTTTAAGCTGGGAGAAGGTAGATTTTAGATTTAGGTTAGACATTAGGAGGAAATTCTTCACTGTGTGGGTGGTGAGACACTGGAACAGGTTGCACAGGGAGGTTGTGGCTGCCTCCCCTCCCTGGAAGTGTTCAAGGCCAGGCTGGATGGGGCTTTGAGCAACCTGGTGTCCCTGCCTTCCAACCCAAACCATTCTATGATTAAATTGCCTTTCTCTCTATTCCTTTTTTCAAGAGGAAGTGAAAAAAACAACCAACCCAACCCCAGCACACCACTTATCCAATCATCCCTGTAAACCTGTGCAGACTCTTGTTTTACTCTGTGTTGTCAGGATGAGACATAAGCAAGACGACTTCATAAACTTTGTGGTTAGGTCAATGTATTCCATAGTATCCCAATAGACTTGGTATTACTTTATAAAAATCTGCAGCAGAAAGGAGTCACCTTGCTCTTTTTCTCTCCTCCCAACCCAAAGAACTTTTGTGTATGGTTACATGGTTGCATGTGGTGGATCAGATAATTTCGTAGAGGTTTAGCCTCTTTTTTTTTCCCTGAAAAAAAGTGTTTTCCATCATACCAGCAAGCAGATTCATGTTGCCATGAACTCACTCATGGAGTCAGTAGATCTGGTTCAAGAAAGAAAATGTGAAATTGTAGCTGATAGTAAAGAAAATAAAAACTATGCCATTTGGCAGCAGCTCACTTGTAGGCTAGATTAAGGAATTTGCAAGTTCACTGTTTTAGCAGGTATTTCTGGATATTCTTCACGAACTTCTTCAAAGGAAAAAAGAATGAACCTCCCCATGACCTGCCATTTTGTTCATTTGGACCATATGTTTAAGAAGGATGCAAAGGAAATTCTTATCTGCCCTTCTGTAAAGATTGCTGTAATATTTAAGTTTAATGCATGTGTGCATGCATCTTTGACTGTAATTTGAACACTGTAAAATATTTGTAGTGTAGATTGAGATAAAGTGCCCTCTTATTTCTATGCTTTTAAGTTAGTGTTTCTTGTAATACTTTGCTCCTCACGAGTCACTCCTGTCACAAAATGGGAGAGAGTGGAAATGAAATGGAGGTAAAACCAGCCAGAAAAAAATTTCAAAAAGGGAAAAAATGCATTAAGACTTTTTGTGTTTTGATAAATATGTTTTCTTAAAAATCAGTATTCTGTGGGGAAAGAAAACCACTAAAAATTATGCTTAACGTGTAAAAAAAATCGTTCAGTTATCTCAAAAAGGAAGTTATGTTAAAAATAGACATGCTGCAGTGGTTTGTGCTGTTTTTCAGATCTTGTCCTCTGACACTAAAAAATTAGTACAAGTAGGAAATACATTATAAACGAGTATGTATGTACTTTTTAATGTCTTAAAATAATTGATCTGCTGTCTTTCCAGTTACTATCTTAGAACTAGATTTACTTCTTTTACAGAATCATAATACTCTAGCTGTGCTGTATAAATAAATAATTGGAATACTGAACAATATTAGATGAGGTTTCTGATTTTACATAAGCACTTGCAGTTTCCCTATGCAGGTAGTTTCGTTGCAACCCAGTAACACACTTGCATGAGAGTGTGTGTGTCCACACCCAGATGTATCTACACATTTTTCTGTTGACTCTTAGAATTTAAGGGCCATAGAAACCAGTTTGGTCTAAAATGTCTGAACACTGATAAGTTTCCCTTCCAGACACTGATCTAATTGCTGGTGGTGCTTGGACATTCCTGGAATGTAAGATGACTGGTACATCTTGCACAGTAAGCTAATATTAAACAAGTTTCTACAGAAACTCCATCAAGTTCAGCTACTTTTGCATAGGTACTGTCAATGTAATTTAAAATCAACAACAAAATATAGCTTGGTTTTAACTTGCTCTTGAAATGCCTGTCTTTTTTTTGTATGAGTTGAATTATTTGTAGGTTTCTGCCTTGTTAGTGTCTTTTCAAGTAATACAATTTTAAATCCAAATGTCTGAAATTATTTTTTTAATTTTTTCAGGTAAATATTGGAAAAATGGATTCTCCCATTGAGAAATGGAACTTAATAATTGGCAATTTGGCTTTAAAACAGGTAAATGTAATGGACTTTCTTGATTAGGTCATGGAAGTTAGTGAGGCTATTTAAAAAGTACATCACAAGCATTGGTAAGTGAAGAGATGGACATTATTAACTTCAGACTAGGTCTTTGACACTGTTTTATACTTAACATGCTATGTTTGCATGAATTTTTATCTTAACAGTATAGTTCTTCTCTAGAACAAATGATCTTACATTTATCAGAAGAAGAGGTGGAGTGTTCTTCGTGACAGTACCAAGGGCATTTCTTTTTTAATTTTTCTGAGAGACAATCAGAGGGTGATCAGAGAAATATTTCAGATGTGTCGAAACTTTTTAAATTTGACCTCTCAAATGTTTTCAGTACTGCATTTGAATTGGATTCAGTGTTTAAAGTATGTGATAGTCATTTCAAATGATAAAAAATATTGTAAATTACTGGTTCATTTGAAGGAAGGAGTGCTTATTCTCCAAAACTATTTCTAATGATTAGGATGTATTTCATATTAATATGATACCATACAACATTCTCAGAAAATCCGTGTTATGTATATGCTGTGACTTCATTGTTTTAAGTGGCTTCAGGCATTTCAGCTTTGGCTCCTAGTAAATCCTCAGCTCTTTTCCCTGGTTTTACATTTGTTATTTTTGAATCTCAGAAATGTTGGTAAAGCCTTTTCTAGTGGCATAAAATTTTTCCTATTGGTCATCCAAGGTTATAATCATCTCTCCACAATGTTTGAGTATGCTCCCTATACACTTTGCATGTAAATGTAGATACAAGGAAAGAAGAACAAGAAAAAAACCTGTAGTCCTTTTTAAGTTTTATCAATTTTAAGATTTGTTCACCTTCTCCAGGTTCAGGCAACAGTAGTTGGTTTTCTGGCAGCAGTGGCAGCAGTTATATTGGGTTGGATTCCAGAGGGCAAATACCGCTTCGATCATTCAGTCCTTCTGTGCTCCAGCAGCGTGGCAACTGCCTTCATAGCTTCTCTTTTACAAGGTAAAAATATAATATATATAAATATAACTTTTTACAGTTATTTAGTTTTCTGTAGATGCTGAATGTATATTATGTTGCTTTTTCCTAACAATTTAAATCCAATAAGGTAATACATCCAAAGCACAGCTGAGGATAGGGCGACCTTTTGCAGTTTGCACATTTAATATCAGACAAATAGGCCTGCATATTTCATTCCTCTTCTGTCATTTTCTTTGAAGAAGTTTGATTTGTGTGACCTCCTGAGCATATCTAAAACAAAAAGTATGTTGTTTAGATTTTACCTAATATGATGAAGAACTTTTCTCCTCTGCTTTCTATATTTGTTATTGTACAAAATACATTTTTAGTACTAAACAGGTAGAACCTATTTCTAATTAAGCTCAAGTGAGCTCAGATGTTAGCTCAGATGAATCCAAATTTCCTGGTTGCCAATGTTGCTTCTTTGTTAGTTTGTGCTCTGCTTTGTATCTGAAATGAACAAATTGGCTCATTATGTGATGGGTTTGTGCCAAGTTCAAGTCCCATTCTATGAAGAGTGCCAATGTCTGTCTGGAACCATGTGGCATGGTGAATTTAATCTTCTTTTCCCAATTGTCAGGAAACAATTAACCATAAAAAAACATAGTTAATAGATATGAGGAGGAGAAAAAGTTCCTCTAATTGTGACATTTTCTTAATGAAAAAACATAATCAGCAGTCTTAATAACAGCAAGTCAAGTAAAATGTTTAACTCCATTTTTCTTTTTTCCTTTTTTTTTTTTAATTAATTTGATATGCTTGCTTATGTGAAAATTATGAAATTGCTAAAACTTTGCATGAAATTAAGAGCACGCGCCCTTTTTTTTTTTTTTTGTGACTACAAAGCCATTGAGTTTGGTCACGCGCAGAATTAAGAGCAGCAAGAGAACTGGGGAACATGAATGCAAATTTTTCAGTTCTGTTGTATAATTTTGATGTGAAGAGAAACTTTTTTTTGTTTGTTTTCTGGTGATGAGCCAGCACAGGAAATTACTCTCCAAGCCTCATCTTCCAGTCCTACAGGATCACTTCATTTCTCTCTTAAAAGAGCTTAATGGAGTGTAATTCTTTAGGCAATGTCTCTGAAACTGAGCTCCTAATGTAGCCTGCAACACATAATATTGCTAAAACACATAAAAATTATATTACTGATTTTACAAAAATTCTTCAGCATAACATAACGGATTGTGTACAGAGTTGAAGCTCTTATGTGTGTTAGATCATTAGAGGAAAATTAATGAAGCTGTGCCAAAGAAGAGTGTTGATAACAATGTGAATTTTTTTTTAGTAAACACTTTCATTGTGCAGGGAAATGCCTCCTAAAAAGTTAGTGTTGCTGTCTGGAGGAAAAAAAATAGAAAACAACATCTTCAGTTTAAAATGTTTTAACTGTATAGCAAGCAGCATTTTTATGTATTGTCTAGTTTTTAATTTATGATGTATCTTCACTTTTGGTGCTATGTCCATGACTGGAAATCATGCACAGTATCAGATGCCAGCATATTTAATTTTATGTTGTTCTCAGCCTAGTGTAATTTAAATTTCAGTCAGCTAAAGTTAATAAAGTGTAGAAATAATACGCTGCATATATTTATTTTCTTCAGGAAATGGCTGATTTTCGATTTCAATAGTGTTAATTCTAATCATAAGCAAAACAGTTAATTGTACAGATGGTTCTTGATTTTTGTGTGTGAGTGCATACTGTATTTTATAAATATATAACCTTATTTTTAAAAATGGCTAAACTTAAAGACATTAGTCAGGCAGTAAGAACCATTACCTTGGGAGAAAAGCATTTTCTTATTATTTATCAAGTTTGAAAGTGCCATTATCTTGAAATTTTCTGTGGAGCTACAACAGTAGGCATGGTTACTGTACTCTCTTCTTTGTTGATTCTAGGAATAATAATGGTTGGAGTTATTGTTGGGTCAAAGAAGACTGGTATTAATCCTGACAATGTTGCCACTCCTATAGCAGCAAGTTTTGGAGATCTTATTACTCTTGCCATACTAGCATGGATAAGTCAGGGTCTTTATACTTGCCTTGGTAAGTATGTTTCTAAGGGTATTTGTGTTTATCTCCCTAGGAGCCTCTTTTGGGTTAGGAGGGTGGGGAGAAGGCAGGGAGGGAGAGGTTTAGAAAAACTTATTTTTAGTTTGACTTACTTTTTTTTGGCCAATATTTATACTGTTGAATGATAAATCTTGGGTTGCAGCATTATACCCTGATCTTTTTTCAGATTATAAAAGTCACTAACCACAATCTTGGCACAAGCTACTAATATATGAAAGGCTCTGACAGTGTCACAGTCAATCTACATGTGAATTAGAAAGTGTAGTTGGAAAATTTGCTCTGCTTTCTTGGGGAGGGACAGAAGCTGTCTTCATCCAAGTTTTCTTCTAAATCTTAATTCCCAGAGCCCTCTTGAAGTGTTCTCTTCCCTTGCACTAAGGGAAAGGAGTTGAATTGACTATCTTGATCTGCTGCTGGGAGTTCTGCTTTGAGCATTTTTTTTCTCTTTTTGCCAGGGTGTGGTTTAAAAAACCTTCAAATATATCTTGAGCTGCAGCAATGGCCAGAAATCAATATAACAGTAATTTAAGTACTTTGAGTAACAATAGCAAGTTTACACCACATACATTCAAAGAAGGGAAGCATCATTTTAAATAGATTTGTACTTTGCAATTGCTAAGACTTTTAAATCATTTATGCAAAGACTGCTGTGAGTTTCCTTTTGATTCCTTCCCAGCTCCTAGTTCAGTACCTTCTTGTTTCCTCATCTTCCCTGCCTTCCAATCCCAGCTTCCTCAGTTTGCTATCCCTTGTGTCCTTCCGTGTGATGATTCCATGACTCCTTCCTCTTCCCTGCACCTGTGCTTGATTTCACCAGTGTTTCCTTCTGCTTTTCAGTAACCAAAGTACCCACTTCCAACTTCTCCAAATAACTCCCTGCTTTCTTCAATTTTCTTTGTTTCATTTTGTCTTCTAAATTTGGTGACTACATCTCAACCACAGATCTACTAATTTAGCTACAGCTTTCTTCAGCACAGCAATTCTGCCATGAAAGATGAAAAAATGTAAAACTGCTCTGAACAGTAGGCAGTAAAAGAGAAGCCTTTGCTCATCACTGTCTGCAGAGGGCCCAGATCTAATCCTCCTTTATGTATGAATTCTGGCTTCTTGACAGTTTTTTTACTATTTGCTCATCTTCTCACTAACAACTATGAACAGGTGAATAACACACAAGCAGCTCAAAACTATTTTTCAAATTAATTACTTTTTTTTTCCCATCTGCAGTTCTTCTCTTCTACTAGCTATTCACATGTTTCTATAGTCCCATTTTTTTGATTTTGATTTTTTTTAGGACCTGTACTGTCTAAATCCTACTCTCTTTAAAGAGCAGAATACTGAATTATCACACCATCACTATCATGTCTGATAAAAATGAATTTGTCAATAATTACTATTATTAGAAGCATACTCAGATAGTATCTGATGTAATGAAGTACTTGATTATAAACAAAGGAGGTGTGAGCCTGGAAAATTAGAAGCAGGAAATAGAAAAATCAGTCTTTCTTTTCCTGTCTCTTCATTTTCCCCATAAATAAAAACTGTGAAAATATTTTCTCACAGGAGAATGTTCAGAAAAATATTTAAAATTAAATTATTGCTGCAACTGATTCCCTCCATAGAAACTATTAAAAATGTACTGTGTTTTAAAAGCCATAATTTGTAGATAATTATAGCTTAGTATACCACAGGTCAAATTTTGTGTTAATTTACACAAAATTTGTGTTCAATTTACCAGACATGTTGATATTGTGACATATATTCTTTACATCTATGCTCCTTCTCCAGGCCTTTCAATGTAAAAATTTGAGCTGTTCTCTGTAGGTATTACAACATTAGTCAGAAAATGTATCTAATAAGACTCAAGCTACCTTGGTGTCACTTGCCATTTTGCTTACTAGTTTTCAACTGATTATTTCATATTTTCAGTATCTTTTTTTTCATATTTAGAAAGTGTTGATGTGATGTCAGTTTAAATGTGTCAGTGTGTAACACAGCCTTTTAAAACGTTTTCTGCATTTTGTTAAAACTTAAACTGTATTATTTAACAACCATATATAATATGGTATAATTATATTATACACCAACAACTTATTTCTCAAATACTTTCTTTAGATACTTCTTTTAAGGAACTTTGTAGACTTACAATGAAAAGAAAAACCTTTTCCTTCCTTTATCCTGATGAGAAGGCCAGAGAGGAAGTTTCTGTTCTCATTAAGTTTGGTGTCTCTACTTAGCGCTATGACTAAAAAATTAGAATAAAAAATTTTAAAAATCAAGGATAAAAGTCAGAATTTATTTCCTTAGAGAATGTTTATGTAGATTTATTGCTTTGGCCAAAAGTCTTACTAGACTGGAACATTGGGTTATTCTGCTTAAAATAGATTTTAGGTTCCAAAATTAGCATGTTTGATGGAATTCAGTTCAAAATTAGAGTTCATGCCAGTCAATGAAGTGCCAGGGAAGCTGGCATACCAGGTAGATGGAAAGGAGCTGGCTAGGAGAGGGTTAGCTGGGGTTATTGGCATATAGTAGCTATCTGGGTAGTTGTGGGGTGGGAAGAGTTTGCCAAACCTGGGTTAACACTGAGATTAGATTTGGAATTAAGGTTATGATTCAAATCTGTTCCCGTCAAGACTGTGTCCAATTTAAAGTCCTTAATGTTAGACTTCAGGCTGGAAATGTTAACTAGTTAGTTAACTAGTAAGTATTTCAGTTAAAGTTTGTTAGAAACTTATGCCCTGAAGGTTAAAAATAATTTTGTTTTTTTTAAATTTTGCATTGTAAACTACACTGTAATAGTTATACCAGGGATTTTTAGTTTGTTTCCTAAATCTTGCCTACTAATACTAGCTTATTATGTATTTGCATTGTAATGCTCTCCATATAATTGCTTAAGTTGAAACCATGTGATTCAAAGACAGTAAACCATTATTATTGAGTCTTACTGTTTTTAAACAGCTTCCTCTGCTTCTTGACATTTGTTTTAAATCGTGTCCAGAGGCAAAACTTAATTACATGTACTGGTATTTTAGTAGTAGCTGGATTTTAATAGTAGCTACATTTGTCATTTGTAGATTAACAACATATATTATTCTGTGACTGTATCTAATACTCCTTCCTCTGCTTTATATGTTACAATGTTTCTTTTTAAAAAATGAGTAATAAATTACTGCTAATATTTCAGTTTCTCCTAAAACATGCTTTAAAAAAAAATCTGAAACAAATAAACAAAACCCACTCCATAAGCTGGGGAAAGAAACCTGGAATTCTTTCTTCCTTTCACACATTTCCAGAAATTAATGTATCTAGTTACAGATGGCCTAAGGTATCACAGGGCAATAAACAAAGAAATGGGGCCCAGTTAGAACTGATCATTTTGCTACCTTTACAGCTGTAATGGCCACTCAGATTTTCGTCAGCCACTGCAGCTGAAAACCAGATCCCACACGTGTAGGATGGGAAGAATTAGTGCTTTCAAGTAGTCATCTAAGAGTTAATCACAAATTTCTTTCCATATGGTCTTCTGGGTGATAAATATATTTATCTAGTTACTGCTAAAAAGGCTGCTTCTGCACTTTTTTTTTTCAGATGTCTTTATATTTCTTTCTCTTAGGAAACAGAGTCCTTCTAAAGTAAGAACATACCATAAAATAATTGGAAAGGTCTGATTTCCAAGATGCATGTATTTGAATTATGAAGTAGGAACAAGAAATAAAAACACGGAGTAGCTTCAGCTCAGGAGTGGTACAGAAAGTTGCAAATGGCAGGGAAGAAGCACTCAGAAAATGATTGGGCAACAGGGTAAAAAGAAAAAATCTAAAACTTTTTTACAAAATGTATGATTGGGATGTGGAACTTACTGCCATGATGTATTAAGAGGACCAAAGGGATTTTAGAAAAATTTGGATAAATCAGAGAAGGTTCCACTGAGGAGTACTGAACAGAAAGTTGCAGACAGAAACTTGAGTGATGAAATCGCTGAGGCAAACAGTAGCAGAAGCTTGGCAGAGCCCACTGAAAGAAAGAACCATCACTCTACACTTGTTTTATTTTCTTCTTTCCATAAGCCTGAATTGAATTGCTGGCCACAGTCAAACACAGGATGCTGGAGCAGATCATGAGACCTTTGGTCTCACATAGCGCAGATGTTCTTACGGTTTTGGTTGAATCCCTGCTTTTTAAAAGGTAGAATAACAAACACAGTGGAAACAATATAAAGAAACCCAGTGTACAGGTTAGAAATTAAGAAGGTGGGATTCACCTCTGAACTGTATTCTGGATTAACTGTTGTCTCCAATGATTTATTATCCTAACTACTCAACTCTACTGAAACAAAAGTGTAACTTTCTATCCCCTTTCCGCAGGGGAAGGATTGTTTTCATACAACAAAACCAGAAGGTAGAAATTATGTACAAGCTGTCTGCTTGTCTGTAACAGAGCTGTACACCTGTGCTCGTTTTGAAGGGATGCTCTATAGGAATACCCAGAAGAGGCAGGAGAAAAGGCAACAGCATAGGGCCAAATGAAATGAAACATACTGTTTGGTCACCAGGATTTGTATAATTTCATAAAAGTTCATCTCAGTGCTTTAAAAATAATAGATCTATCAAACATGGGGATGTAAGCGCGAAAAGGTTGACAGTTCTTTCTGCCTCACCAACTTCAGAAGAGCTGCATCTGTGACTCGTTACATGGCTGGGAGAGCACTAGAGGGCTCCCTGGGACCATCGATGGCTCCGGTTCCTCCATCAGAACAAAAGCGTTAAGAAAAAAGTTCTGCGCTTGGTTCCCAAGAGCTGGACTGGAGCTGAGTAATCTCACAGGTTCTGTAGTTAACTGGCATCTATCTTTGCTCATTTTTGTGGCAGGTTCTGTAATATAATTCGAAACTATTAATTACTTCTATAGTTCTGTTTTGAATTCAACTTACTAGGCTGGCAGTAGAATTTGAAGTTCTGGTAGGGAGCTGCTGCCTTGCCCTGATTGTTACATTTTCTTTGCCTTAAAAAACCTGGGCAGGGGGAATTTGAGTTGTCTGGTTTAAAACTTATAAACAGATTAATACGTATGCCTTCCTCCCTCCTTGCTTATCAACATGAAGGTGATTGGTAGCCTATTTATTTGCTTAATGATATTTTCCTGTGGCGCTTTAGAACAGAATCCCACTAAAGTGTAAGTAGATTTTTGTGGCAAAAGGTTTTTTTTTAAAAAGAGTTAAGCTCTTCCTGTGTCTTGTGCTTGGAGATCTTCCACTCCTCAGGGCCCCTCCTGGCTCTTCTTTTCCATAAGAAACATATGACAGTGGGGTAGCTTTTATAATCCAGTTTATGTTCAACTCAGTTTAAAGAACTACTCTGTAAGTTCTCTCTGTCCTTTTCTCCTTGGTGAAATGAAAGCATTTATACATACTCAGATGTTGAACAATAAGGTCCCCAAAAAACTGACTCCTCTCACTTACTGTTGACTCAGAGGAGCAAAGCTAAGTCCCTGCCAACTAGTCTTGAAAGTCATATCTTAGTGTGTAAAAAAGAAAAAAAAAATCTGGTTGCATATTTTTTCATGTCATTGTCTTTTATATCATTATGCACTTTGGTTTTATTGAGATGAAGCACATGCTTAGCCTCTTGTAAGTTCATCAAATTTTGCTTCGTATGCTGTAAAAGTGGCAGCTTGTGCCACTTTATGGATGCATATTTCTTTTTTTCCCCTGTAGCTGCTGTTAACGACTGTAAAATATGTTGAATTCAATTAGCAAAAGGTTTGATAATCAGCCATGGATTAGTCTTGTATTCTAAGATTTGTAAAGCTACCCTTGGCTACTTGATGGCTTCTGAAATGTAAATTGTATTTATTTTGGTTATAATTCATGGATCTTACACTAATGAGACTGTCTTCTCATTTTTAAATAATTTTTAATTTTAAACTTCTTACAAAACATTTCTATGACAAGGTGACACGTGCATGTATATTTTATATTTTACATGCTTAATGTAGTTATTATTATTAAGTTACTGATTAAATAATTCTTGGTTAGTATTCATTGTTCATTTGCTGGACAGATTTCAATTTTATCTAAGTGCACCTTTTTTTTTTTCTTCCCTACTTCACTTATTTTTAGTATTCTTTGTAATTCTTGGACTAACCTTCCAAGGTTGGAGACTGTTGCAGATAGTTAAATACTCTCCCTGTTCTCATGAATGCTTTCTAACAAGTTCTTCAGTTGTTAGTGGAATTAAAAAAGAAATTTATTGTGAAAGGTGTGATTTTTTTGAACTTGATTTTCTTGTGTTGGTAGAAGTCCTGTAGGAAAAGTACAGTGGGCTTATCATTGTTGTACAAGTGAAAGAATTTTTTAAATTAGTGATTAATTAGGGTAATGCTCACCATTGCATCTATATTTTGCAGTTCCATGTCTGCAACAGAGGCTACTTAATTACCAGCAGACTTCACTTTTTAATAAAACTAGAAACCTCTCCAAAAATGTGACAAAGTCTTGGAACTTATTTTGTGTCTTTTTATATTTTACTAAATGTACAACAGTAGAGCTATTCTCTCATCTGGACCTTTAAGTACATGCTAATGCCTCACCTTCTTTCCATATTAGAGGAGAAGACAAAGAGGGGAGAAAGCAGAAGTAGCAGGGATACAGTACGATGTCTTTCTTGGGGGGAAAAAGACAAGAGAGATGTTTCAAAATTTTAAATAAGTAGCTGTAGAATGAATGATGTCTTTCCACATGACAAATTTTAGTGCACACGGGGATCTATCTTCATTGCAAGTTGGGGGAAAGGTGTGTTTATCTGGGCAGTAAGTAGTTCAAGAACTTTACATCAGTACATTTTTTGTCTTTTTATTAAGTTTGATAAAACAGAACTATAGTTATCAAATAAGGAAATCATATGTTGTGTGTACTTTTTTGAATAAGAACTCTTTACATTAGGCTCAACTCTGAGTTCACAGGAAGAGGAGAAAGGAAGAAGAGATACCACAAAGAAAGGAGATAATATCCTGCAGAATGGGTAGATAAGGAAAAGAAAGCATTACTTCTCTTCCAGGCTTTGTCTCATTCTCACTCTAAAATCTTTCTGTTAGCCCAGTGAAAGGTATCTTGCTATCTACTCTTCTAGCTTTGCTGCAGAGGTTGTTACCAGTCCATGCAGAAGGATAATAACTTCTATAAACACTACAAAATTCTTCAGCAGTTTAGACAGATTACATTGAATACATGACCACATTTCTCATAAAACAAGATACCTGAAAGTGGGATGTTTGCATAGTTGAAAGGTGTGTGTATATATATATACTTGCCATCAGGATAAATTTTCCATTATTTACCTCACTTTAGGAAGTCTTGGATCACTGTAATAGTTCCTGTGGATGGGCTTATAAAAACAAGTCATCTGGAAAAAACAAAAAAAAGTTATTTCTGTGGAAGCAGCCATTTGCTTTAGTAGCTCAGCTTTATGATGGTACTTGCTGATGTTTGCAGTTGTGTTCCCATGAAATATGATGCAATTCTGATGGATAGGTGCAAGCAGCATAATTGTGGCTGTGTGTTTTCAGACTCACACTGTTTATAAAACAACTGAGCTACTGATACCTACTGATATGTCTCAATATTACACACTGTGCTTGCATCATTTCAGTTATGCTGTTTCTGGGAAGACTACCATAATAGCTGTGCTTTGGAAACAAGGGGGCATACATATGTTATGAATTTGTGTGTAAACAAAATGCATTTTCAATATATTATATTTCTTTTTTTAAGTAGATGTGTTACAAAATAGTATTTTATATTGCAGATCAGTCTTGCATTTCTACCATAAAGAATCACATAAAAATTGCCCTCAAAATTCCTGCTTTGCACAGATAGTTTTGTCTGAAAGGAGATGGGAGACTAACAGCAGATGTTAACCATTTTATTTAGTGCAATAGTTGAAAAATTAATAAAGATTAATAAAGATTATTAAAATTCCTCAGTTGCATGATGTAGATTATCGTACGTTTTAGAATTTTAAATTGGGAAAAAACCCACAGGCATGTCTTGAAAGTAAAACAGTTTTGTTTTGTTCTTCTGTATTTTTATTTTAGAGAAATATTACTATGTATCTCCTTTGGTTGGTGCCTTTTTCTTGGCTCTGACTCCCATGGGGATTGTCATAGCTGCCAAACACCCAGCTACCAGAACTGTTCTCCATTCAGGATGGGAGCCTGTTATAACTGCTATGGTTATAAGCAGGTAAGTCTATTTATCTTGCTTCCTCTTGACAGTCATCCTGTGTCTCTGGATATCTTATTTAAGTCTTGATTGTACATTTAAGGAGCTTCTAGAATGTTCAGTGTGAATAAGCTTTAATAGTCCCCAAAAAAAGGGGAAGTTGCAAGGTTAAGTCACAGGTGGGAATGTGTGGGCAAGGCTGTCGCAGCCTCTGGCAGTGACCAAACTGAAGATGCTGTATCAAAGCATTAAGGAAATAATGAGCTACTCATCTCCTCCAGTCAAGACTGCACACAGACCTAAGAGATTATTTAGTCAAATGAAAACCATGACTCCCAGAAGTGGAGTGATTCGCTTGAATTCTATGGTTTTTAATACAATAAGTCAATTTTAATATATAAATAACTATAGTGATGTTTGTCAGCAGTGAGATCGAGGGAGTGGAGGTGGGGGGAAAGATGAATTGAGAAAAAACTTGTGTCTTAAAGATGTTCTAAGACAGATTACTAAATTTTGAAGTACTAATTAATGTAACTGCTTGTCGTCTTCTAAATATTGTACTTTGATTTTCAGTATTGGTGGCCTTATTCTGGACACAACTGTATCTGATCCTAACTTAGTTGGAATAGTTGTTTATACCCCAGTAATTAACGGTAAGACTGACAGAATTGTGTACTCCTGAATATATCAAGTGTTACACAGTGGTTTGAGGAGTCTGTTAGAGTACATTTCATTTATGCTAATTAGTATCTGGTATATTAATTTCAAGTTTTGATTTTGATGCCAGTTTTGCTTAATTGAACACCTGAGGAGTGTTTTCTGATCTTATTTACTGCAATCATTAAAACACATTTTATTAGTATTAGGAATATATATTTTATAAAGTATTAGGAATATGAGAATTAGCAACATAAAGTATACATTAAGAAACTGCAAGTGTAAATATTGTATCAGCATAGTAAACAAATTATCAAATACTATATCAAAAAAGTAGGGCTGAGGAAAATGTAGATTAAATTTTATTTCAAATTATTTTCTTACAAACATCCAAGGACAAATTTTCAGAACAGTAATTTACTGTTTACGTGTCATTATATAGATACAAGAACCAACAGGAATGCTACAGCAAGTAAAGAGATTTCTAGGAAAAATGTGTTGTGTTTCCCATGCTTGGCATGTACTTTTTCAGGTGTGTTAGAATGTACTTGTGAAAATTTGGTGCTTATGTGTTCTATCTGCTAATAATAACAACAAGGTAAATTTATAGGTAATTAATATCTAATTAGACTTATGCACTATGAAAATGTTTTCTTTTCCTACAGTATCACAGTGTTGATACATATTTAGTTTACAATAATTATAATCACCAGATCTGTTCCCACTGTATTGCTACCTAGCTGTTCTTTTCCCTTTCTGTGTTTCTCCACTTTATTTCTTACATTATTTTGAATTTTGTGTATTGTTGCTTTTTAAACTGTTTCTCCAATTATGAAGATTATTCTAACTTCAAATTTTTGGCTTACAAAATGCTTTCATCTTGACTTGCCCTTTGCAAATTCCGTATGGGTATATTCTTTTCTGTTTCCTAAGCTATCAGTAAAATTAATTATGACCACTTTTTTTCCACCTTGATAATAAAAAGGTAATATAGACAATGAGTTTTAGTTTTGAACCACATTGCCTTGATATAATTACTTTTCCAGAGGTTGCTAATGGAAACATAGCATGGGATAGCACCAAAACATTTTTATAAGCTTTGCTACAGTTGAGGATTAGTTTATCTGTTGCTGCAACCATTAGGCAAGCTGTTCAGTAAGAAGAGGAAATCATATTCTTCTGACAAAAGCATGTTCTTGGCAAATTCATGTTAGCTCATTTTACAGCTTTCATATCTTCTAGATGATTATAAATTATCTTTTTAATAATGTGTTCTAACACTTAGGTAAGAATACAAATTTCACAGGTTCCCCAGATCATCCTTTTGGGCCCTTTTTAAAGATATATTTTCTGGTTTTCCCATTACAGCCCTCTGGTATTCTCTGACCTCCGAGATAATCAATTTGCAAAAATAATCACTAGTAATTTATGTATTGCTCATCTAGCCCTCTAAGGATGCACTAAATTTAACTTACCCTCCAGCACTAATACATATCAGTTTGTGATATCACCATTTTAATGAACGGAGTAGACAAAAGGAACTGAGTATTTCTGTCATCTAGAGCATATTTCCTGTTATTCTTTCCCGGTAAGGTCCAAGATTTCCTTTCTTCTTACTTTCAGTATGAAGCATCTCTGTGTTGTCACTGGTGTTACTTGGATTGACTGCAAGTTTGCATTTTCCTTTTTTAACATTTTTAGCTAATGATTTGACTTAATAATTCTAATTGCTAAGCGTGACAGCTTACTATAAACATGCCTCTAGAGAAAAAGGTAAACAAACCACTTTGTTTTTGGTTTCATTTCTTTCATTTTCTTTCATAAGTTTATAAAAAAATTAAGACAAAATGTATACATTCTTTAGAAAAATCTTGAGAGAAGAAGGTCTAGACAAAAGCTGTGTATACCCTGGGGGATTAGCTAAAAGGTCAAAAGATCATTGGAGAATTAAGTGTGTAGAAGACAGGGAAAGCTCATTTTGCTATTGAAGAGTTTACTGGGGCCATTGGAGCAGGCAGGGAGAGAATCCTCCAAGAAGGTAGGGACAGCAAAACTCATGCTTGTAGCTGTGACAGTCTCACAGTAGGATCCCATTGTGATGATTCCTGTGATGATTGTACCACTCACATTCGAAATGTTGCTTTTTCATAAGAAGATTTATATTTCTAGACTGTTCTTAGCTTTTGTCATCACAGAATCACAGAATGGTGATGGTTTAGGTTAGAAGAGACCTCCCAGATTATCCAGTCCAACCTTTGACCAACACCAGTATCTTCCTCTTGGACTCCACAATGCCTGAGAGTTACTTTACAAGCCACATCTCATGTCTTAGTCTGTTGTTGTTGGTTGTTTTTTTTCATTCTTAGCTCCTTCTTTTCTTGTTGTGTGTAAAGCAGTCTTTCGCCAGCTCTGAAAGCTTAAACTTCTTTATTGACTAGCTAGGGACCATCAGCAAGTTGTGCCTGTATTTTCAGAAACTTTGCTATTATCCCAGACTTAAACTCTACATTTTAAGAAGAGAAACCTCAAGCCAATCTTCATTTTGGAGCTTTTAACAAGCTCACAAGTAGCTTAATAGGCCGAGACTGGAGTATTGCAGAGCCAGCATAAGGTAAAGTTAGCCTAAGGCCAATGGCTTGTCACTGCCAATAGCAGTAATGTCTTGGCAGTGCCACTGGACAAGAACAAAGCACAAAGGAGTTTCCTGGTTTTCCTTCCTCCATAGAAGGGGAGAGTACTGTGCAAGTGCTGCATATGCATGTGCTAGCCCCCTCAGAATTCTAAGGATGGAGGTGTTTCTATTGGAAAATTCAGAGAAAATGTGTTGTGTGTAGAGGATGCAGAGCGAGTCTGTTTTATGGGACACCTCCCGGAAAAGGAAATTGTAGATAGGTGACTTTTTTTCTGATTGCTGTTAGATCAGCCTCTCCTGGGTTTCATAATTCTACTGGCACCTTTTGATATTGCTGGTCAGTGTAGTGCAGTAAAGTGGAATTTAGGAAATCTTTCAGGTAAAAAAGCATATCTGTTGACACTCATTTACTGACATAAAAGGTGTGCTAGACCACTTAACAGATGGCTTTTTAAATATTACCAGTGCAGACAGCTTTCTCTGCCAGTGCTTTCCTGGCCTTGGGATTCTCATTGTAAGCCCAGGTAGCAAAAGGGTCTCAGGGTTTTCCCTCAATATGCTTTTCAGATGCCTTTTCCTTTTTCTTACCTTAAAGTTTGTTGCTCCTATGACACAAAACCTGAAGGAAACCAGGGAAACCTGGAAGAAACGCTGGGGCCCATTGGGATCGTGTCCAGACAGAATTTGAGGACAGTTTAAAATTGTCCAGGTTTTCAAGCTGTCACTGTTTTTTTGTTTGGTTGGAGTTTTTTTGTTTGGTTGGGTTTTTTTTTCCCAGTACCTCATATCTCAAAATCCTGAACTGTATACACTGCAAAATTGTTGGAAGTTAGGCTTCCACTATTAGGTAGCTTTAAACCTGGTCCTGTCTAGTTGGTTTGCATGTCCTTAGATGTGAGACAAATTACTTTCAGCACATATGTTACAATGTGGAGCCATAAATCTTTTGGTTTAAGTAATATTGGTCTGGAGTCTGAGCAACCTCAAAGGTTCCTGCCCCTATTAACAATAACTGCAAGTATTTGCAATGAATATTAAAATGGCTCTTAAGCAGGTAGGCATTTATAGTCAGCTTTACTTCTAGTAGCTAGAAGTATTTCACAACTGCTTTGCCATTTTTCTCCTATTAAAAACATTTCTTGAGATGAATAATTTTTTACTTTATGCTTGGTTGGCTTAAATTGTAACTTTTCTAAAAATAAATCAATAGTTCTGTGGTTTCAGCAACTGTGGTTCTTGCAAACTACTTGAGATTAAAATGCTTGTGTTTGAGGTACTGAATTTCTGAATAAAACAACTAAGTGTAGCTGTGCATCAGCCTAGATACTCAAGCTGATCTTTGTTTTCTAATGGATGAGATGGATAAAATTTGTAAATCCTCTTACAGCATCAGAGCATGTTGAATTTGGCTCAAGAATTGCAATTTGCAAGTAACCGTGTTCCTTCTGTGCAGCAAAAAGATAATGCCTTAAAAAATTACATGCTTCTGAATATGCCTCTGAAATGAACTAAGGTGCACTTACCAGATAGAGCCCCTTTTCTCTTCATTTAATTGTATGCTTAACCAAAACAATGTTTGAGATCCTCCAAGTGTTTGCATTTCAGGAGTTACTGCACAGTAACACATAGGTAGACTTTGCCCTGTTTTAATGCATTTTGTAGAATGGAGGTTCTGCAAATTAGTTCTGAAGACATTTGAAAATCAGGAACACTTTGCAGGCTTTATATAGAGAAATTTGCCTTTACAGATGGCTAGAAACAGTGCTCTTCAAGGGTAACATTAAATGGTTTAAAGTATTTCTTACTCTTTGGCCGTACATACTGTAAGATTATTTGATATCTGGAGGGAGTAATATAGAATAAGGAATATGAGAAACCCATATGAAAAAATCTAACACAAAAATTACTGAATGTCTGTTGTCTGGGAGATGAAAGTTAAGCTTATGTAGTATATTTCCCAAACTCTTACCTTTTTTATCTATTAGTAGGACAAATCGAATTACAAACTTCCATTTTTTTCAGAGCTCTTACTGTAAATTGGGTGCTTTGGAGGATATGGAATGAAAAAAACCAGAAATGATTCCTCCTCAAAAAAATAGGCATTTTTAATAACTTTGCGTATTTTAATCTCTTATAGCCTACTTGTACTCTCAGCTTTCACAAAACAGAGAAGTCCTTTGATTAGAAGATAACCTATTTCAGATAGTTGAGCCTCTTAAATTGCCACTGTAAAAGACAAGGGAAAGAATTAGTGTGCCTATATGGTAGTAGAGCAATTTGGCTGGCTAGCAAATTAATTTTTCTGCATCCTGACTTGGGAAGAATGTAATAGTCTCAAAAGGCACTTATGCTGTACAAGAACTTTATAATTTAGTCTTTATTTTCACATGAAATGGGAGAATTATTTTGGTTCTGGATATTTAATTCAAATGTGTTACTGGCTAATAGTTTTACTGCATTTTAGTTGCTAGCCTGTACATGTAAATCTGCATATTCTAAGCAATAAGAGATTTCAGTAATTATTAGTTTTCACGTTAAGATTATTTCTAGGATATTTTCTTTTTTTTTTACAATCAGGGAACAACATTTAATTAGGCATAAGAAAGAAATAATTTCTAACAAAACATAAACTACTCCATTTTAAAGTGTAATCATTTGCATATATAATGTTGTCTCAAAAAACATCCCTAGAGGAAAAGCTAATAATTTTGAACTGTTTTCCCCTAAACATTTTTAAGTATTAAAAGAAATGCATCAAAGTGCAGAGGAAGACAGAATAAATATGGATTAAAAAAAACATTGAAAAGAACCTCATTTCGCTAGGCTTCTATTCTAAGTATTTCAGTTGTGTAAAACATGATTGCTTGAAGTTAGTGATAAAGAGGTCAAGGCAAAAATTGATCTTAAATTTCATGAAATTAAAAAAATTAGAGTTCTTGGTCAATATTGTAACTAAGATTCTTTTGCTTCCTTATAATTTCATTTTTGTCATACAAATGACATCAAAGAGCAAGTTGTCCAGAAAACCAAATTGACACAACTCACCATTTTGGACTCTGGGTTGTACGTAGCAGTGCACAAAAGGGAGAATGTTCATCTCTTCCTTCTCTTGGTAGATTTACAAGAAAATCAATTTGGGAATTGTGTTGGCCTAATTTTTCCCTTATGTGGATATTAATTGATTTTTGTCCCATTGCACAAGCTATGTTGTGGATGCTTGGGAACAACATGGTATTCTGGCACTGGTTATTCTCTCTCCAAAGAAGTGGATTGCTGAAAATCTTTGCTCTTGATGAACTGATATGCATAAGGTGGTACCATTCCTGTACAATTGTTTGTGTGCCCCATCATGCAACTGTTCTTTATGGTCCTGTGAATAGTTAAGGCACAGGTCATTAAAGCTGAATATATCTTGTGGCCTCAGTGCTTTCATTGGAGGCAGTTTTCTGTAGGAACCTTTCTTCATTTATATATATTTACAAATCAGAAAAAAGGAAGAATGAGATGGTGATCTGCAGGAAGTGATCTTATAAACAAGGGTGTTTGTCTTAGAGCTGTGTGCTCTGACTGTTCAGCCTGGAGAGATGAAAGCACACAGCTTTTTCTCATATAAAGGATGGTAGAGTCCATGTGACCCTATTTTGGACTCAATCCAGTAAGTCCATCTTTGGAACCACGGAACTCAGAAATGGACTTGATACTCCAGATGTGGCTTCACCAGCATGGAGTACAGAGGGAGCATTACCTCTCTTGGCCTTCTGGTGATGTTTTCCTAATGTAGCCCAGGATGCTGCTGGACTTGTTTTCCATGAAGGTGGATTGCATGGTCATGGTCAACTTCTTGTTCTCCAAGACCCCTGGGCCCTTCTCTGCAGAGCTGCTTTTCCAAATGGTCAACTCCCACCTTGTATGGGTGCATAGGGTTATTCCTACCTAGATTCAGGTCTTTGAGTCCTCTCTTGCTGAACTTCAGGAGATTCCTCTTGACTCAGTTCTCCAGCCCATTCAGTACCCTCTGAATCACAGTACAACCTTCTTGTTTATCAGCCACTCCTCCCAGTTTTCCCTGGAAAATCTTACTCTGTTTATCAAAACATATAAGATCTGAGTGAAAAAGCAGCCTGGTGTGTTAGCCAGAGCATTGGATGGTCTCAGGCTAGTCTGCATCAGCAAAACCCACCCAGCTTCCCTTAACTTCTCTTTTTTTTACCTACTGTGGGTTATGAGACACAGATTTGCTTTGAAGTATTCTTTAAGATGCATGGACGTAAAGTACTTTAATGTGGATTTAGCATGGTTACTTCTATTACTGAAATTTTTTTTCCCAGATAATAATTAACACAATCATGCCCATAGGCCTATTTGAAAATACATTTGGCTCTACTTTGAATATAATTTTCTGTGCTTGTTAGGCAAAGAAGAACTGTGCTAACAATTTTCAGAAGAACTATTTATTCTTGCTCAGCCATTCACTGGCTCAATAAAATTATGAGGTTTTCAATTTTCTGTTAATATTGTAAGTCAGCATGACATCCTTCCCACTTTAGCAATGTCTCTTCTGCTTATTGACAAAGTAGCACTCTCATATTGAAGTTAAACACATCTGCTGTTCTGAGTGGAATGCAGAAGCAGTTGCACGATTTTCCTTTTGAAAGAAATTGTTTTCCTCTGTGTTGTAGTTCTCATGAGAATGAAAGGAAGTTAACAAAGTTAGTCTTTATTATAAAGTATTTGCTATGACGACTGCAGTACTGTTTTCCAGGAAAAAGAAGAACCATTCTGACTTAAATATTCATGGAAACAGCCCTCATATATGTCTACAGAATTTTTCATAGTATTGCCAGCTACTGAGCATGCTACCATTTTACGTGTTGAGAAGGTGCTGAGAAGCTAACAGTTTTCTATATTGACATTTTGTCAACCTACTTGGTTTTATCTGTTTTCTGCTTCTTGCAGGGAGCTGATTAATGTGATACTGCTGATAAAATTTCACATGCATAGTAACTGCTGTTACAAAACAAATGGAGCATCTCTGTACATACTGAAGTGATTGATTCAGTGCAAGCACAGCTTTATACAAGTCATTCTACGACCAGCAGAATGATGAAACCTGATTCCATGCTGACTTGTATCCCAAGTTTTTAGAGCTCTAGATGGCCCTTTCAGCCCCCAGTATTCCCTGTGGCCTCATTTCCCTCTAATACCTGCTGCTTACCACATTCTCTGTATTCTCTCTCTTCAGTTCACATCATCATTCCTCTTCTGTGTCACTGAACTACTGGGTGGGTACAAGGCATCCTGCTAAGTGCTGACTGGCAGCTGGCATGCTTATGGTCTTAGCTATACAGTTTATATTACTACCTTTGTATCACTGAGAGCAGGGGTTTGAATCTTCCTCTTTATTTTCCTAGCCACTCTTTCCTTTTTGTTAGCTTGTTTAACCATACTTGGAGGTAGTTTGTGTCCCTATCCATGTGTTGTATGTGGTTGGAATTAGTCCAAAGGTTCAAAAATAATTAGGAGGAGGCATTGGTAGGTGAATGGCAGAACTAAAAGGCAGTGTGACTGCTACTATCCATCATCACACATAGTTGGCAGGTTGAGACTGGGTGGGTTGTGTGGATTATAGAAGCTTTTCACACTTCGTACACTTGCCTGTTTTCTGTGAGTTAAAAATATACCACTGATAGTAGGTTATTGAGACTCCGACCAATGAAATTTAAAATAGTTTTGCTTAACGTATGAATATTGCACCTCTAGTTAACTAAAACATAGTGTGTATATTCGACTTTGCTATAATTAAAATAGAAAAGAGACTGTTACACCTCTTGAAATCACATTTCACACTGCCTGTTTTGGTTAGCTTGTCAGCTTCCTTTGCAGAACAGATATAACCTCCTTTTACCAGTGCCCCACGGCTGTCCAGTTTGTTTTACAGTCCCATTTAATACTTTTCAGTATTTTTCTTTTTATTTATGTGCACAATAGGGCTGGGGGCATACTTTCTCTAAACAAAAAATTTTTCATTAAAAGCTACCCATCAAAGGACTGGCAGTCAGTCTCATACATTCTCTCATAGACTTGTCCATGTCTCTGTTCCATTTCCCTTAATTCTTTTCTCTCACTTAGTTTCTGTTGTTATTAATTAGGGAAAGAGGTCCAGATTATCTGTCATATTTCTGATTGTCTGAGTCTGTTGAAGCAGATAATTATCAGTCACAAGAGGAAATTGCATATGTCCTAGAAGATACTTGAAATCTGGGGGGCTTTGTGCCAACTAGTTTATGGTGGCATTGCTACAAGCCTCAAAGCATACCTTGAAAAACAGTCCTATTTAATTCTTTTATTTCTTCTTGTAGTGCTATAATAGATATAGATAGTGAGAGTTTGGTAATTTTTTCTTGTAATACTGTGTCAGTTATTGTAGTTGTCAGCCTGCTTGTAATTACCCAGGTTGCTTTTATCCCCTCTTTTTTAAGCAGAAACCCTTTCTTATTTTCTAGTCATATGGCACCATCCTCAGCTTTGTAGCTTTATTAAGAAGCAGTTTTACATAACAGCTCTTTCATAATTCAGTCACACACAAATTATCTGATCCCCATCTAAATATAATGCATTGATCCTTAATTTTATTTCTGCCTTCCCTTACATACCTTATTCTTATTTGCCAGACATCCTAAAATTATTGCTCTTAGTGAAAAGATGGACTTTGGCTTCTACTTAGATTGGTTTTAATCTGTTTAAACCCCTTTTGTATTTTCTGTAAATCCATTATTCTGATTCTGTCATTTCTCTGAAAAATCTGTTGTTATTTTAATCTTCTCTGCAAAGACTGACTCTGCCTTTGGGTAGTTCATGTTTTCTCCCTTTATCTCCTGCCTGGGAAATGCAGGTAATTTTCATAAACAGTCCTTTCTGCCAGTTCCATGGGTTTTTTTCTACCCTGTTTCCTGATTTTTATTTGAAGCCTTTTGCTTAGAAGTCCCAGTCCCTTGTTAGGTCTGCCATTAATTGTCTTTAAGCAGTAATGAGACAGGAAATCTTTGAGTTCTCAGGACTAGATGTTTGTCCTAACCACACCAATAGTCTTCAAAGGAACTGGGCAAATACTGTCTTCTAGTGACCGCAGACATTTGTTCTGCAGCCAAAGCCCCACGCATCAGATCAACAAATCCATTCAACTGCTCCCTCCCTGGAAGTGTTCAAGGCCAGGTTGGATGGGGCTTGGAGCAACCTGGTCTTGTGGGAAGTGTTCCTGTCCATGGCAGGGGGGTTGGAACTAGATGAGCTTTAAGATCCCTTCCAAACCAAACCATTCTATCATTCTATAAACTACAATAAACAAGGACTTTCCCCTTCTGCAGTAGGGGCAAGATCTGCATTACTTCTGCCTAATTATATCTTCCCAGAGCAACACATTGCTATATAAAGCACATGGGGAAAAAAACCCAAACATGCTTGATAAGCAAGGAGAAAACTGTAGAGTACAATAAAATATTGTAGTAGGGAGCAATAAAAGGGAGCTTCAAGTATGAAAAAGCATCAAATCAAACCTTTTTGGGGAAACTCTTCACTTACCTTGAAGTAAAAATTATCTCAAAATATAAATTTCCAATTTGGATATTTCAAATGTCGAGTGATACAGCAATTTGTAGCCCAAGTTTTTTGACTTATTTTAGCATTGGGGTTAGCCTGGCTATAACAAATATACATTCTAAATATGTTTCTCTTTGACTTTTATATGTAAGGGACTGTTGCTAAACATTGAGGAAGCTGGTAAATTTGCAAAACTCTTGCCTAGTAGAGGGGGAAAAAAAAGTTAAAAATCTACCATTTGTTCCCTTTTGTATTTCAGGTATTGGTGGTAATCTAGTAGCTATTCAAGCTAGCAGAATTTCTACCTACCTCCATTTGCACAGTGTTCCTGGAGAGCTGCCAGAAGAAGCCAAGGGCTGCTATTATCCATGCAGAACCTATTACGGTACAGGTATGTATCAGTTCATTGTTAAAACTACTGCCTCATGTTTCCTCTTTTTTCCTGTGTGTGCCAGACTGTACCACCAGTGAGAAATGTCAACAAACTGAAGCTGTTGTATGTAATTCCAAGTTAGCACAGGCTTGGCAGTTCCCTGCAGCTGTTTGCCTGTGAGAATCACAAGGAACTGTAGGAGGCAACACAGAAAGAGAGAGAGAGAGAGAGAGGAACAGAAAAGGGTAACCCTGGGAAGCATCAAAGGGATTGACAAGGCAGGACACTATGATAGCCACTCAGAAATATTTCAGTTTTCATCTTTCCTTAGCTTGTTTGCCTGCTCCTAACCTTTGTTATTTAGCATCAGAAGTTCAAACCAATCTCCTGCTAGGACCAAACTTTGTATCTAACATTATTACTAAGCCAAATTCCTGCTTTCCATTTCCCATTTGCTGTTTTCTTTCAACATTCTTGCTTCACAGCTTATTCCTTCCCTGCATTACCCCCTTTTCTAATAACATAGTATCTGTGGTGAAATGTGATGTGTCAACAGCATGCATTACACTTTTATATTTATGAAATTAATTGGAACAGATCAGAAAATGGTATATGTGGGATTACTTTTTAGAAGTATAATGTACTTTTGAAAATGCCTTTACTATGGTGTCCAAAACATCCTCTTTCCTAGGAAGGCTCTAGATCACTGCAGTTCCAAAAAAGCAGGTGGTATTACATGAGCACAGAATGAAAGCAGACAGTTTGCACCCTACTTAACCTTTCTGGCAGACACTAGGGTTGCTTTTTTTTGCTCCTGTGAAAATCCTTAAGGTGTATTTCAGCAGTAAATAATGACTGCTGTTCCTCGGGGGTTCATGCTGTGGAATTCCAAAACTGCTTTTTATATTAAAATTAATAAAAATCTGACATAGTCTCTGTACAGCTTGATTGAATTTTGGATTTTTTAATTGTAGGAGTAAATAACAAATCGGCCCAAGTTCTGCTTCTTTTGGTGATTCCTGGACACCTGATTTTCTTGTACACTATCCACTTAATGAAGAGTGGCCACACTTCCTTAACTCCTATCTTCATAGCAGTGTATTTGTTTGCAGCTCTGCTACAGGTAAGAACAAGTACAGCCTGAAAATGCTTGTGTTAAATCAATGTCTTGAAGAAAATCATCTTTGATCTGATATCTGAAGTCTCAGGAATAGTACAAGAAGGTATGGGTTAATACAGGTTTTTCAGCACAGTTTTGAAGTAATTATCTCCACAAGTACATGGTTTACACAGGTGCATCTGTATTGTGAGTGGTTTTTGGAGGACACTCGACTGCTTTATTTCCAAGTCATGCATCATGCATTTTTCTCTTTCACGTGCTTCTTGGAACCATTGCATCTAAAAGTCCCATTATTTTAATCAACCAGAGGGGAGATGGAGAGAAGGAAAAGTAGCATTTATGAATAATTCATACATCAAAGAAATCTCTCAAGGAAATCTCCTAAAATGGTTCAGAGTTGTAGTTGGCATTGTAAGAAATGCAGTAGATGAGGATGTTATGGCTTGCTTGGTGCGTTTTTAATATTTACTTAAGTTGAAATTAGTCACTTTTGTCCAGCAGTCACTGGACAAAAAAACCTTGTGATTGTATCGACTGACAAACACTGTTATATTACTTTGGCTGGTTTTACCTAGTGGCCTATTCACTCCCAGCAAGAGCAGTTCTTGAAAGATGCCTTTTCAAATAGCAGTATCTTAAGGTGAAACAATTTCACTTGAAGAAATGAGTAATACAAAATTAAATGTTTTGATTAAATCCACAGCCAATTTTTAGCTAAAACTTGGCTGAAACTATAATGTTTCATTGTACCTTAAAAACAGAAATTGACTGTGCATCTTGCACACTAAAAATACAGTTGAAATATCCATAAGTTAAATATACATACTGCTTCTAGAAATGTGACTTATTTAGTTTTAAAATACAAGCAACATTATCATCAGTCAATACTTAATAAAATCATAATTTGTCTTGTTCTGAATTGTCTTTTTGTATTTTTCACACTGCTCTTTTGATGAAGATAAGAATTGAAAACTCTTAATATTTTAATTTTGCATGAAAATCCTCTACTTCTTAGTAGAACATACTGGTAACTTTCCAACCTTTGCAAGTGAGAATGTCATGTTAAAAGTTACAAGTTACTTTTCATTTTTGTCTTGCTTATTATTCCTAGTTTGTGAACTTATCACTTTTTTAATGTGTTTTCCCGAGGAAATTATGCTATTTCTTCACCCTGTTCTATCCATCTGACTGTCCTTTCTACTGACTTCTGAATCCTTTGACCCATTTCAGTCAAGTTTTTCTATGTCTCAGCTCCCTTCGTGATCCCAGGTTCTTATAAGCTTAGAAAAAACACGTTGGGAAGAGAGTCCCTGTTAATGCCTCTGCTGAAGTTAAGACTGCAGTGTGATTTCAGCCTAACAGTCTTCACAGATTTCACTTGGGAATCAACCTGAATTCATCCATCTATATGATATCCATAGAGCCTTCCATCTCACAGAACTGCAATCGTGATATGTTTAGGGATACAATACTTTTCCTCAGGGATAGGATAAAATGAGAGAAGTTCAGCTGAAAACCAGGCTAAGGCACTACAGCAGGACTTGCAGATCACACTGCAGTTCAGACTTGGCATTCACGTGTATACATGCATAAAGTTGATTTTTGTAAATTCAAGGTCTGATTACAGTATTCAGTTTTGCAGTTATGCATCTCCATTGCAGCCCGTAAGGCCAGAACTGCTGTTCTTGGTTTTTCACTGAGAAATCAGACATACAGCTTTTTTTCATTTTTTTGCCCCATCCTTTTTAAAATTTTTTTTCTTCTTCTTTACCTTCTGTCTCTAGCCATAACAGGCAGTTTGAGATGTATTTACTTTGAAACTGAGTAGCAGTGTTGCACTCTATAACTTCTCATGGGACTTGACAGATTTACAATTTGACACCCCGTGTTTTTTAACACCTTCTGAAAATATTTATTAGATTCTTTTCCCCATTTTAATTATTCTGGCATTTTTCTTGTAGTGATTATTGTAGTTTTGCGTGCCTCTAATTAGAGCAGATTTAAAATTTTGAGAGATGGTTCATGCTTTAGCAATTAAATCTTGAAGATATGTTATTTACCTATCTACTCTGACCCACTTCCCTTCTGCAGTTGTATGCTTTTAAGTTTCTCCTTTCTCAAGGAAAACACTTAAAT
The DNA here is from genome assembly GCF_036169615.1 of Heliangelus exortis. Taxonomy (NCBI): domain Eukaryota; kingdom Metazoa; phylum Chordata; class Aves; order Apodiformes; family Trochilidae; genus Heliangelus; species Heliangelus exortis. Next base: position 141,809,744 of record NC_092422.1, on the reverse strand, counting down.
ACTTGTAGTCATTCATGTGTCTCTTTTTCAGTGTTATCATCCAGTGTTATGCACCCGGATACAGTAAATAGCAATTTTCAAGCTGCCATTTCTTTTGACAGAAACTGATAACATTTTTCCAGAATGCTTTTAATTTTTTTGCCCTCCTGGTGAGTGCTTTTCCAATTCTGCTGTAAAATCGAAAAACTTCACAACTACTCATTGTTATCTCAATTATCAACAAAACACTGTTTTGAGCAGTGAGAGTTGCATTCTAGGACTTTTTTATAATATATTTGACTTTGCATTTATTTTTCACTTCGCATGGAAGGCATATGAAAATGGATGTCAAAAATTACAGGCCTGCTTGCAGGCTAAATCTTGTATTTTTGAGGTGTTGGATGATAATTTAATAGAACATAGTGATTCCCAAAGGTAACAGTCCTGTGCTTGAGGAGTTTTGATATCACTACTTTGCCCTTTCCAAATCATCATTTATATGGAGCTGAAGGGCAGAAAGGGAAGCTGAATAATGCTTATGGCAATATACCACCTATTTAATTTTTTTCCACTATGTTAAAAATTGATGCTAAATTAAAGAAAAAATACACACAATAGCGACAAAGTGAATTTTCTGTGTTTAAAATTCAAGTGACTATTGGAAAATGGTAAATTATTTAATAACATATTTTACAGTCAACTGAAATAGATTTTTAATTAACTTCCAGGTCTGGCTAATATCTCTGATTGTCCAGCTCTGTTTTTTTTTAAATGGAGGGGAAAGGATTAGGGAAATGACAAACTGGACAGAACTGGACAGGGGATCAGACCCAGCCAGCACAGGTTTAGGAAGGTCAGGTCCTGTCTGACCAACCTGATCTCCTTTTATGATCAGGTGACCCGCCTGGTGGATGAGGGGAAGGCTGTGGATGTGGTCTACCTGGACTTCAGCGAGGCCTTTGACACCGTCTCCCACAGCATTCTCCTGAAAAAGCTGTCAGCCCACAGCTTGGACAGGGGCACTCTGTGCTGGGTTAGGAACTGCTGGAGGCCCCCAGAGAGTGGTGCTGAACGGTGCTGATCCAATTGGCGTCTGCTCACCAGTGGTGTCCCCCAGGGATCAGTGTTGGGCCCAGTTCTGTTTAATATCTTTATTGATGATTTAGATGAGGGGAGTGAGTCCATCATCAGCAAATTTGCAGATGACACTAAGCTGGGGGGGAGTGTGGATCAGCTGGAAGGCAGGAGGGCTCTGCAGAGGGACCTGGACAGACTGGAGAGTTGGGCTGATTCCAACGGGATGAGGTTCAACACGGCCAAGTGCCGGGTCCTGCACTTTGGCCACAACAACCCCATGGGGAGCTCCAGGCTGGGCACAGAGTGGCTGAGAGCAGCCAGGCAGAAAGGGACCTGGGAGTCTGGATTGACAGAAAGCTGAACATGAGCCAGCAGTGTGCCCAGGTAGCCAAGAAGGCCAATGGCATCCTGGCCTGTATCAGGAACAGCGTGGCCAGCAGGTCCAGGGAAGGGATTCTGCCCCTGTACTCAGCGCTGGTGAGGCCACACCTCGAGTCCTGTGTCCAGTTCTGGGCCCCTCAGTTCAGGAAGGAGATTGAGGTCCTGGAGCAGGTTCAGACAAGAGCAAGGAGGCTGTGAAGGGATCCAGCACAAGTCCTGTGAGGAAGGGCTGAGAGAGCTGGGACTGTTCAGTCTGGAGAAGAGGAGGCTCAGGGGAGACCTCATCACTCTCTACAACTCCCTGAAAGGAGGGGGTAGCCAGGGAGGGGTCGGTCTCTTCTCCCAGGCAGCTCCCAGTAAGGCAATCGACTTAAGCTCTGCCAGGGGAGGTTTAGGTTGCATATTAGGAATAAATTCTTTACAGAGAGGGTGATCAGGCATTGGAATGGGCTGCCCAGGGAGGGGGTGGATTCTCCGTCCCTGGAGGTTTTTAAGAAGAGACTGATGTGGCACTCAGTGCCATGGTCTGGGAACCACAATGGTGGTGGATCAAGGGTTGGACTTGATGATCTCAGAGGTCTGAGGGCTGATTCTGTGATTCTGTGTATGTTACAATAAACAGAAAAAAAATCAAGATGTTAATGCAAAACCTTTAATTATGATTTTCATATTTCTCCCTTCCTCTGACAGTTTATACTATTTAATATAATCTCTACAGTAAATTTGTGACATGCATATGTATTCTGTTTGGCATTTTAGCAAGACTTTTTCAGATTGCCTGTAAATTTCCAATATTCCTCTGCCCAAAGTGATAAAATGGAATTTATTTGCATCAAAAGCTTTATACAGTGTTACTGAAGTTGCAGTTAGGTAGTTAATTTAATTGTCTCCCAATTCTGATACTCTCATTGTTTTATTTTTTTCTCATCACCCATGCCCACCAACTGCTTTCCTTTCTTCTCCCTACCTGTTCTTAGATATTCTCTCTCCAGCATGTCATGTAAGTATTTATGAGAAAGAAGTAATTAATATGGTATTTGTACATTAACAATAGTATGATTTAGTTATTGACCAAAAATACACTCTGTAGTAAACCAGAGTTCACTTTCACCGGATATGTAGTTGTTTCCAAAAATCATTGAATAAGGTATTTTAAATTATAAGAGTAGCCAGTATTTTGATCTGTGTTGTCTCTGATTCTCTATGAATAAAACAGCTCTGAGTTTCAAGACAAGCAAACCCAGGAAGTGTTTTACTTTAATTTCTTTACCTTTAATAGTACAGTTCTTTCTGTTCTTTAAATAAATATATATTCTTTAAATGTTCTTCAATTAAATTTATAAATCAGTTCTATCAAAATCCAGCCCAATACACCTTTTAATTTTAGTGGGCCTAGGATTTCATGATTACATTTTCATTAAGGTGGGTAAAACTGCACAAATCTTTTTATTAATCTGATTCCAATTAGAACTTTGAGGCTGCAGTTCAAAAGGGCTGAATTGGCTCTGTAGTGAAAAGTCTGCTCTGTGTTTGTGAATGGCAGAATCAGAGGAAAATTCAAAAAAAATTTATGCCCTTTAAGCACGTAGGGTACTTCACATAATGCTGCATACAGTATCTGGGCAAGCCAGTTTGAATTAATGTAAACAGTATATTGATTTTAAATGTAGTTTGTATTTGCTGATTGGCCTCTGTTTAGGAGGAATACTCTTTTCCTGAAAATTTTACAAAACTGAGTCACACTTGCCAGTGTGCTACAGAGTTACAGTGTGGTGTTTGACCAGCAAAGAATATATGAAACAAAAACAGTCCTCCTCTTAAATTTGACTAAGACATAAGTATTTTTTAACTGAACGAGCCTATGAACTGAGGAAAGTTTCCTTCTCTGTCTTGTCAACCTGCAGGAGAATGAGAGCAGCACTGGAACTGCCAAGCCATCAGTCCTTGCAGTGTTCAAAGGCAGCCTCTGTTCTTAAATGTTCTCACTGTGCCAGTAAAATGCCCTCTAAGGAATTTTCACACCTCCAAACCAAATCTGAGCACACAGTTATGTTAAAGACTCGGGGAATAAACAAACAATAGGAGATTCCCAGAGCTATTACCAGGCAAATAAGTATTTCCAAAATGCAGTTCCTCCTATCCAATGAAGGTCAGATGTCTGCTGCTGTGAAGTAACTTTTGCAGTGCTTCAGGGCTGTTTGGGGCACAGAAAACTGAAGAATTCAGCAGTGCTCATAATGACTTGCTGCTCACATCAAGAAGGTCTTGGATTTCTCACTAGTGTGAGGGTCCTAGTGATGGCATGGGCCTCTTCAGTGTGGAAAAATAACTCATGGGGTATACTGTACATTATAGAGAAATAAGGAAGGTTGTGTTTATAGAGAAAATATTGATGTATTTTACATACTACTTTTCTAGTAGGAAAGGTTTCTTCCAAAATACAGAGCACATAACTACTACACAGACTACATGATTCAAGGAAATGTGGAAACTAAGGTCCAGACCTGGACACTTCTGCATGTTTAGTGCTTTTTCATTGCAGCATGAGGAGCAGACTTGCCAGATTCATTAGGATCCAAGTGTGGGTATCACCCACTCTTTCACTTCCAGGCATGTTGCTCTCTGTAGTAGAAACCTGGCCAAGTCACTCGCAGGGATATATCAAATTTTTGCCTTCAGAAGGCTGAGCTCAGTGTGCTGATGCATTTAGCATGAGAGAGTTGTGCTACAGCTAGTGCAGCACTTAATGGTCTGGTTTTCACTCCTTATGCAGGCAGGTGACAAACAGCCTGAAATTAGGTCTGCCTTGGTGACACCAGGGTGGCTGGCAAAGCTGCTAGGAAATCAAGAAGACAGTTTAAGGAATTTGAATTTAATCTGTGGAATAAAAAAACCCCAAAATAAATTAATAATGTGGAATAAAAAAACTAAGAGTCTTACATAAATTTATGTTGTGCTGTCTGGGCAGTTGATACCATAGCATAGCTAATGCCACTTAGCTCAAACATGAACACCAAGAAAGAATTTGCTGTTCCATGGTTTCTCTGCAGCCAGATATTGAAGGAAATCTGTGCATATGTGGGAGAAAGAGTGGACACAATATACATCATATATGCTACCTGAGAAGACAGTGGAGAAAAATTTCTTAAGAAAATTTTTTTTACCCCAACTCTGAGAGTTCACTGGCCGTAGACAATGGAAAATCAAGTTGTAGATCTAGTGTAGATCTGTTATGAGTGCAGTTACTACTTAATTTCTCCTGAAGACATCAAAAGCCTTTTAAAGGCTGAGAAATGTAATATATAATTTTAAAATTAATTTAATGAGGGGTCAAAACCACTAGAAGGCCTAAACCATAAATGTGGTGAGAATGACAGAGTACACACAGTACTTTTTATGGATCCTTAACTGGGATTTTTCAGTCATAATTAAGGACCCCTAAACTTATCTTTGAATTTCATGGATTTATAAGAGTTCTTACGCAGTAGTTACCAAATCTTGTCATGGTTACAATATAGGTGTATTTTGAGTCAATAAATACATTTGAAAAAAAAAGGTTACCACAGTTTATTTACATCTGATTTTCCTGTCTGAAGTAAAAGAATGAAACTATTTTGTAATGCACCTTCACATGGAAATTATTTAAGGTGAACTGGCAGTACTAGCAACATGCAGGATATCCTGTCTATCTAAGGCACGCTAAATAAACTTTTAAAAGGTCTTGCATCTACATACTAAACTTACAGTAGAATTTTGATAATGCCCATGTGAGAAAACATGCAAATATATAATCTAAGCTTTCTCGTTCCAGTCTGATGTGGAAATTCACTAATTGCAGCAACTAATGTATAAACTAATAAAACATGAAAGATTCAAACTTATATTACACATTTGAATGTTATACTTTTTATCACTGTAAATTTGGCATGCCTTCACTGATGAAATAAAACTGCATTTTAAACAGATGAAAGAAACTGCAAAAATATTATAGCATCCTGCAACATATCAATTAGTCTGTTGGAAGCTTAGACAGTATTAAGTATGTTTGGAGGGATCTATGTATTTTTATTCTATTTTATTTTTTTATCTATTATTTTATTTTAAATAATAGAGTTTCATTCATTCCCATTTCAGAAGTCATGAGAAATTAATTACACGAGAAAATGCAGATAGTTCTTAGGGATCCTTAATACATGCAAAAGACCAAACCAAATTTTTTTGTAGATAAACTTGTTATTTCTATCTGAAGACCTGGAAAGAATGAAAGTAATTTTTAAGGCCCAACAACAAAGGAAAAAAACCTGCTTTGTAGTACACCATGTTCCAGTTTCAAGTCTTGCAGTCATAAGAGTTAAGCTTTCCATAGTAAGGCTCAGTCTTCATTCATATTCAATTTCATTTTCAGTTTGATATTCATAATTTGAATCAGAAGGTTCAATATCAAGAATTACTCTATTTCTCTCAGTTGTTGTACAAAATATTATGTATACTTGTACACCTTATTTTCAGGTTCTTCATCATTAAGGTTTGTGAAAGACTTCACTCTTGCTCTTTCCTCCTTCAGTCCATCCCTCCCTCCCTCCCTCTCCTCTTTGTTACTGTATTCTGCTTTGATTGACCTTTTTTAGAGAATGTGACTGTCTGGTCTTTTAAGAAACACTGTCTAAAACTTAAAATGTGTGGTGGTTTTTTGTTTTGTTTTTTTTTTTTAATTTTCCTCAATTTTGATTGTAATTTTTTTCCAGAAGAGTAAAACTTAGCATGATCTTCCTTTTAAAATATCAAGCCATCTGGAATTTTACCTGTATTTTTGCAGTCCTTGCTCTGGGATTTTTTTTTTTTCTTAATAAGTGACAGGAACACATCTCCCTTTTCCTAAGCAGATATTTTTATGTATCTTGATATTTAGTTATATATACCTTTCTTAAGCCTTGGGGTTATTTTTCTTCAGTCTGGGAGAATTCCTAGTGCTCTGCTTTGTAATTCTACAGCTACTTAGCTGTTTTTTGAAAAAAACCCAACCCTTTATAGTTCTCTTTCTCTGGATATTAAATAATTTTTAAATACAAGCTTGCTTCTTGAGCAGTTCTGCTTATATTTACAAGATTTTCTTATTACTTTTCTACAGTATTTCATACTAACTGGATAATTTTTCTGCTATTACTAGGCATTTCTGTACTGTTGATACCTTTATTTTTTTCCTCAAAACCAGCTGGTTTTCAATTTGAAGTAGGAAAGTTTTTTTCTTCCCAGCATGAATGCAGTGAAGTACAAGTACACAATAATTGTACTGCTATGCCTTCTGTCTAATTTGGCTGAAATAAGAATGGGTCACTGATAAATCCTATAAAGTGTGTTTTGCCACAAAAGTAGCATGTTTCATGATATCTTCTGGTTCTTTTTTTTTTCTTTTTTTCTTTGAAATGTCTGTCACATCTTTGTGAGTGACTTTGCTTATCACTTTAGATTCCAGAAATGTCTTACTTTCAAAAATTCAGCAAACTCATAGGTAGGGCTTTTGCATGTTTTCTTAAAAATAACAGTTGCTTGGTGACTTTGAATGTCCCTGCCTAATATTGATAGGAAGCAAAATCTCATTAAAGCTGTCAGTCAGATTGATTGACTTCTATCTTGCACCATTGACTGCTGTCAAAAAGTAACCATTTCTAAAGACTGATCTATGTCATTCTTAAATATTAGTGAGTTTATAGCCATGTAGATGGCATGATGACAGCACTATTCTGGTACCAAAATAAAGGTGAACTGCAGTCTCTTAACTTACTCTGTAAGCACTGTGTTCCAGCTGCCATTGAATACTTCTATAAGTATCAGTTAATATAATATTCTATAACTTTTTTCCTGTTGCTCACAGAAGCCAGGTCTGTTATAATTTGCATTATGTGTTATGCACCCCTAAGCTTGGATAGCAGAAATAGTTTGGAAAAGTTCACAGTATTTCCAATTTTTTCACAGTAATCTAAGTCCCTTATTTTAGGGTGGAAAATATATGGAAAAATGAAACATTTTTATCTCATGTTTCCTATGAGCCAAAAGTGAGTACTGTCGCTTAAACTGAGTTGTGTCTGTTATGTCTAATCGGTTGTGCTATAAAAATGCATTATAAATTTTTCTTGAAACTAATGCTCTCATCTTCTAAGAGAACATGTGTAACTATTGTTGGTGTGAGGTGCTGGTGAGTCTTCTGTGCACATCCTGTAGCAGATGGTAATGTACAGTATCTTTTATAAACAGGCCTCTTTTTGTCTCTGTTAGAAGAAGGAACTGACTCAAAGAATCTGATAGTCTTCCAAAGAAAACATCTGTTTTAAATATATTTGTTTGGATTCCAGTCAGCACACCTAGGACTCGCATAATTAGTTTAGACTACAGAGTTCCCTTTTCAGAAGATTTGTTTAAGTAAATAAGCCATGCATTTTTCATTAAGCAAATACTCCTCCCTTTCTTTTTTTTTTTTTTTTTTATAAATTCAGGCTTGTATTTTAGTGTGCACTTCTGCAAAGCATAGATAAATTGAGAAATTTATTCTATACAATATTACGATTGCCCTTCATTTTACTGTGTTTTCAATTGTGGAGAAGTGTCTTGCAACCCTCTTATCCATATTTCAGTGAGTGCATACATTCGTAAGGATGCTTTTGATACCAATAATTGATAATTTACTATATAAAATGTGAAATGTTTTACCTTTTCTTACTTTTGATACTGCATATTCCTTTAAATGTACATAGCAGGCTTTTCAATAATTAATTATGGTAGTAACTGTCTTAAGCTTACTCTTTCTAAAGATCTGATAAACCAAAAGACCATAAAATAGGGTGTTTATTTTATCAAAAGCAGCCTCTTAAGAAGTGGCAAGAAGAAATGGAAGCTCAGTTAGTGGTCCTTTCTCCATTCATCTCATGCCATGCCACACCACATGATTCTACTGAACCTGAATCTCTCATCATACAGCTGTGCAACATTAAAGGATTCTTTTCTAAAACTGGATTAATGGCTATGCATACCTTTGGTATTGAGATCAAACCTCTTGAATGTTCAGACATTCACAGTTGGGAATGAAATCTTTTACTCTGGGACAAATTCAGCCTGGAGTGACAGTTTCATGATGCATATTGCAGGTGTGCCTTATTATAGAAGGACAGAAGTTGGTATTTCCTGCATACAAGTAGTTTCTAGGCCATTTTTTTTCAGTTCACACACTCCATACTAATCTGTTCTTAATCTGACCTGGTGTTCTTCATGTCATGTCTCATTTCAGCTCATTTTAGACCTGTGGAAGCAAGAATCACACCTGTGTTGAGTGTTTTCATCTGGGGCAACATCAGTCAGTTCTGAATGATTGCAAAGCCCACACACACACTATTGCTGTACAGAATGGTCTCGTGTGAAAGGTGCCATTGCACATTTGGTTGGAGATTTTGCTTTTCTTGCTATTTTCAGGAGTTGTTAAGCATAGGGTGGGTTAAGAAAGCCATCAGCAATGCAGTGTTCCTTTGACCTGTGTGTGTGTGTGATTAACCCAGTGAAGTTGGCTAAGTGTCCCTGTCTGTGGTTGTGGGGAGTTTTAGACTGAAATTACAGATGAGTTATTTATGGCTTTTTTTCAAGTTGTATACGACAGTGCTAAGTACTAAGGAGACAATAATGTTGACTGTTGACTTCCTTTCAATGTAACTTAAGAGATAGTAATACAGATTTTTGGTTGTTTGATGTTCCATAGGTGTTCACTCTGTTGTGGATTGCTGACTGGATGGTGCACCACTTCTGGAAAAAAGGAAAAGATCCTGACAGTTTTTCTATCCCCTACCTTACTGCACTGGGAGATCTGCTTGGAACTGCCTTATTAGCTATAGGTTTTCATTTTCTGTGGCTCATAGGTGACAGAGATGGTGATGTTGGAGACTAATTATTCCAGTGGATGCAAATGAGTTTTCCTGGAATACTGACAAGACTGATCACTCTACTTGAAGGTCCTCAAAGTGCTTGTTCCATTTAGCATAAGTAAATCAAGCTAACACAGATATAAACAGCCTTACTGATTTTAGTCCGGTCTCTTTTAAAAAATGAGTTGGATTAGGAGACCTTTGCTCTGAAAACAGGTTGATTGCTGCTAGTTGAAAACATCTGATGGTTGCAATGAAAGGCAGATCGATCCTTTATCAAGTTTTAAATTTTGACAAGATCTTGTCTTTCAAAAAAACAGTTCCTGACTTGTATTGCAAACCAGAACAATTTCTAATTGCTCATTTGGTGGTGATGAAGAAGAAGGTCCTAACCAACCAGTGGCTTGCTGTGTCTTTCCCTCCTGGGAACAACATGGGTAAACAGTTTCATTTCACCACAAATGTGGTGAGTAGACCTCAGATGAATTCAGTTTCATAGGCATTACCTGATTAGTTGATAATATGCTCTTATCTTGCAATCTCAATGCTGTAGCTCTCTGACCATTACAACCTTGATATCAGTAATAACTGTTATGATGATTTGAATGCTGATTTTCTAAAAATTTGTCACAAGTTTTATTTTACTTATACTAATATGACCATCAGCATTTATAAAATCAGACACCTGAAAAGTGTCTGCAGGACTGAGCCCTTTTTCTTTGTGCTAAAAAAGAGCAAACTAATTGTTTTGCTGTTGTGATTTATTATAGCAAGGGCATCGTAAAGACAAATAATGACTTGATCAATAATAGTGGATGAATGATTAAAACTCTTTATGTTGGAAAGTGTATTTTAATTTAGCAGCTGAAAAGATGTTTAACTAATTGATATTAACAGTGTTGTGATGGCCAGTATCCTGATTTTAATTAAGTATTTAGAGGCGTTGAATCAATTGTAGATGCTGATCCCAGATTAAAACTTGGGGTATAAAAGATGATGTTTTCTTTTTAGGCACTTAGGAAGTTACATAAACTGATAAAATTTCAGTCCTGTCTATGCCATCCGCTGCCTGGCAGAAATCTCTGCTAAGAGGATTTCTGCTTTCAAACTGTGGAAGTAATACTGTCAATAAAGAAAATTACTGATTCTGAATGATTTTTCTTATTTGTATACCTCAATGTTTTGAATAATACATTGAACTCCAGTTGCCACTTGAAAAAAATGCACTAAAATTAGCTCTCTTAAAATCTAGTGGGACTTCCCCACTGTATGTGCTTTTAAAGACAATAGCAGACATCCTAGATGCCTAATTAAATAACCAATCCATATTTTAAATGTTGTGATTGAAAGTTTTAAATTTTGAGACTTAAATTAGACAAAAAAAAAAAAAATCATATGTCAGCATATGTTGTTATCCTGTAAAAATTAGTCATGTGATTTATGCATATAAATCCTCCCTTTTAATTTGATGGACCTACTCAGATGAATTAAATTAGTTATGTGGATAAGTGTTAATAGAAATTCTCTAGGTGTCAGTCACCTTAAACTCTGTGGAAGTTGAAAGTGTTTGCAATTCTGAAAATTAAACCAGCGGTTCAGTGCCTACACATGGATTTTGATGCTTGACTTTTAGCTCCCTAATTTAAACATTTTTATTTAAGCTTTTTCTTACAGGTAGGATAATGTAGTTATTTGAATGAATCATATGTATTATGTCTTTTATTATGGCAGAGAAGGGTAAAATCTTTCTAACTTCATGTTTTCTGACTTTTCTTAGTTTTTATTAATGTTATTAAAATAGTTTCTAATATGTAGCCCTGTGGGAAATACTACTAAATTGTTTAAAATGAAATAGATGTAACTAATTTTTAGATTTTCTTTTTCAGTATTTTTTTTTTACAGATGTAGATGCAGGTTGTTTTATTCTGATAAAAATGCCACCTGAATCAACTAAGCTGCCATATCAAGCACTTTTCTCCTTAGAGTTACTGGATTTTTAGGTTACATTTGAATGAATTGCAAGGTTCTTAAAAATTAAAATTTTTTGAGATACTTGTGATCTCCACTTATCTGCTGTGTCAGGGCATTGTAGTACTTAGTCATGGCAGTATCCTTAGTTTGTTAAATATTTTCCCAGTAAATAAGCAACAACTTTTGGTACTATCTGCTTGGGAGAGTGTTTAATTTGTAGTACTGGGGAAGAAATGTTACATGGGACAAGTTCAGTGACATTTGAAAAGCAGAAATATGTTGTACAGACTGGAATAATCTAGGGATGGAAACAGTAAATTATGGAGAAGTGTAATGGTGAAATTTGGTACTTCAAAAAGAGGAAAGTTCATTGCATGGGTGGGAGAGCAAAATCCATATTTTGGGAAAGGAGGAGGTGCAAACTTTCACACAACATTCATTATAAGAGGCAGAAGCAAACAGAAGGAATTTATTTGGGGAAAAGAATAAAAAGGCACAGCCAAGCTTCCTTTCCATGGAGGGAAGGAAATTAGAACTCATGTTGAAAGGAACTGGTGAAGAGGTGGAAAAAGATACTTCAGGGAATGGTGGAAGTGAAAAAAACGTGGATGCTGTCAATAAGATATGAGTCAAGAGGAGTTTGATGAGGAAAGAAGTGTGACATTGATAAAGCTGAGAAAACCTTGGTATCTGGAATAAAAAGGACTGAATATTCTGTGGTGTGGTAAGGAGCTTGGTTCCTATGTGGATGGGGCACTTTAAAAACTTACAGGGTCTGCTAACTCTTGACCTATTGTTATGTAGGTAAAAAGCTCTTAACACCAAGTTCTGGGGCAATTTTATTCCAATACATGAGGATGGTATGGGGGAAGGAACGACAGAGTTCTTGAACACCAGGGAATTTATCATCTGCTCAAAAGCTGTGCTCCCTAAACCAATTTTACCCCTAGTCAAGTCAACTTCTTCACGGTATTTTACCAACTTGATTTTTCCTAGTAACAGAAAATTACTTTGTGTATTTGTCTGTAAGAAATGCTTCCAAAAATTCTCTTGGAGACAAATTGTGTGCTTCTTGTACTGCACAAAGCATACAGTTGAAAGGGACATCCTGAGCTGTTAATTTCTCTCCTATTATTGAAGAAGCCATATTTCATAATCTTGCACATAAAATTATCACTCTTCATGTTGACATTCAAGTGTTTTCCTCCCATCCACCTACTAGAAGTGTCTTTCATACCTTCCTTTATAATTTCTAGGCTACTTAGGGCTGATTCATATCTATTTGCTTTCCTTTCAGAATGCAGAATTTTCTTTATTTGACTGTTGCTCATTCACCTCATTTAAGCTTCAGGTCATCTTAAAGCTCCTCCTGAGACTTCTTGTACAATTTTAATTCTGCTGATGAGCTACACCAGCCAGAAGCTCCAGTTGCTTTGCCTTTAGGAGTTACTACCAGTAACCTGATGGTGAGGAACTGTTGGAATGCTCTCACTTGGCCATTCTTACCATCTTGTCTTTTTTTCTGTACTTCAGAAATATTACTAGGATAAATAGAAGTAAGGGAGGGTTATTTGAGCTGTCTATGATTTTCTATTCTGAAGGATTTTGTGACCATCTCAGTTATTCTATGAGCATGCATGAAAGGGATAGTTTAATTTGTTAAACTACAAACTAAATGCAGCTTTAAAATTTGGGTTCAGAAACATTTCATACCATCAGTGTTTTGTTTTCTTTTTCTTTGTAATGCTTTGAAATGATTTTTGCATTAGACTGAGTTCCTGTTTTAGAGTGATTATACAGCCAGGATATTTCCAAAAGCTTTATTATATTGTTTAATATAGGGAAGGATTCTTCTTTTAATGTATTTAGATCTGTATTTTGAGTTTTGTAACATCACTCTACGTCTTGCCTTAATCTGTGACATTTAAACTTGGAATATCCTCTCCCACCCTTGTGTTTAATATATTATTTCCATTGAGGCTTTTAGGATGCTGTTGAGAAACTGGGAGCATCAAATGAATTTTACTCCTTCTTACTATTTCCCAACTAAATTAAACTTCTCTCATTAAAAAAAGATTAAAACAGCATGAAGATTAAGGCTTTATAAATACAGAATATTTTACAGAATCAGGAGTCAAAAGAAGACCTACTATCTTTTTTTGTGAATTTGCTATTTCATTTCTATTCCAAGCATCACAAAAAACTCCTGTGTCCAAGAATAACTCAGGATACACACACTGGGAAACAGTAGTATAGCTCCATAAAATGAAGCTGTTGAAATTCCTCATTATTGCAGTAATGATAAAAGTGCTATTGCAAAGGAGATTGTCTTTTTACACATGCAGAAAATGGCAGTAGAATATGGTAATTGAATTATAATCTGCTTTAAAAAAAGTAAGATGGTGTTTGAAAACAGTACCAAGGGTACTGGAAGCAATGTGAAGTCACTTAGTAGGGGTTTTATTTTCTTTTTGGGTAGGTTTTTTCTAGTACAATACATCGTTTTAACTGTGTTCTCTAATCCATTACTAATCAAGTCAGTCTGTCTCTCAGTTACCTTTTGGATTTTCATTTTCCCATACAGACTCCAAGTTTAAAAACTCAGCTTTCTGTACATAAAGCGAGGGAGGAAGAAGTATTGAAGAGGCATGTTCTGTCATTAAAGCCTCATTCTGATAGTCATGAAGGAAAGTCTTTCAGTTAAATTCTGTGATAATTTGATCATCATGCATGCTGTGCACAGGCATGCTAGGGAATCTGGTATTAGCAACACATGAATAATTCACAGTTGAAGCTAAGAACCAACATGTTTAGTAAATATTCTGAAGAAGAAAAGACTCCGGGGGACCTTGTATCTGCCTTCCAATATCTGAAGGGAACCTACAGGAAGGCTGGAAGGGGACTTTTGATAAGAATTTACAGTAATAGGACAAGGGGAAATGGTTTTAAAGTGAGGGAGAATAAGTTTAGACTGGATCTGAGGAAGAAGTTCTTCAGTACAAGGGTGGTGAGACTGTGATTGCCCAGAGGAGCTGTTGGTGCTGCCTCCCTGGAAATGTTCAAGGCCAGGGACTGAAGTTTTGAGCAACTTTGTCTGGATGAGAGGTGTTCATGCCCATGGCTGTGAGGTTGGAGTGGGTGATCTCTAAGGTCCCTTCCAACCTAATTCATTCTATAATTGAATATTCATAATTGAAACGTTCTGGGTGGGTACCCAAGAGCAGCAGCAGACCCTTTAGTTGTTGAGCATTGGCAGGGCTGGATGGGCTTTACTTTCTGTGCAGGTAAAAATTTAATTTAATTTCAAGTCCTGCTAGTTGTTGATTTAATAGTATAGTTCATCATATGCTCTGTTTATGCCTCTATTTCTCAATTCAAACTATGCTTGAATTTTGTTTCTTTCTTCACATAGCATTCTTCAAGTTGCTCTTTTGGGAGATTGTTTCTTCTTTAAGAGTTTCCAGAAGTCTTGAGAGGTCAGGGAAGTGCTTTTCTTGAATAATTTTATATCTGCTTTTTGCATGTGAAATAAGGTTCTGAATTAATTATATGGTAGGACTTACTGACTTCTGTATACTCCCTTGAGATTTAATACCTGCAAGTTCTCAGATTTTCATTAGAAGTTTTACTAGGAACAGGATCTAAAAAGCATGTTGTCTGTTTATTATTTTTCTCTGTCATCTCCTGGTTTTGATTAATGAAGTTGTTGCCATGCCCTGCCTACACTAAACCAGCATTTTAATAAAACTGACATTGTAAATGGTTTTCTGAAAATGATGAGCAATACTACTTGCTTTTAATTCTTGGGAAGCAATCATCCATTAGACTACTTTCTTATGAATCCTCATGTTATAGTTTTAGATCACCCAAAGACCTGTTTGCTTTTGAAGCAAATGTTCTTCCCTGTGCTGACACAGCCAGTTATTTTATTCTCAATATAGTATCCAAGATTCTGGAGTAGCATTAGGACATGCATCATCTCAATTGTTTTGAAGACTGAACCAATTTTTACTCATTACACAGGAACAGGGAAATTCAGACATGTCTGATTAATTCTAGTTCTAGGTAGATGTATGGTAATTTTCATTTAGAATAGAGGAGTATCTCTGGAGTTTAGATCGTTTCCAAAACAGAAGTTAGCTCATTAAGCATTAGGTAACTGAGATACCAAAATTATCCAAATTTGTGGACAAAAGTATAGATGATTTTGAGATATATAGAAGCTCTGTATTTATCTATCACAAGAATATTGGCTGATCACTTCTCTCTGTTTCATTTAGACTCTTAATGCTTTGAGGTTGCCTTTCCTGTTTCTTTAGAGCCAATCCATTAAAGCCACTAAGTGCCATGGTACTGGAAGTCTATTGCATGTGTGTGGAAACTGAGGTCTCCCTCTGCAGCAGAAGACAGTAAGGCCTTGGAGAAAACCTCATTCATCGTGTCTCA